>NW_011888890.1:6387557-6405431 GCF_000151845.1 Pteropus vampyrus | reverse complement strand
GTCAAGCAGTAGTAACTAATTTACATAATAACATGTCAGCATCAGTATAGTATTTATCTAGGCAACACCACTGACACTTTAATTAAATTGTCCTTTGAAACAAAACTGATGCCATTAACCTAATTAAAAAGCTCAAGGAAGGATGAGCTACAATGATGCTTTCTTAGGGACAAACTATTATGTTACTTATTAGTAAAGTGACCCAACCCCTTGGGAATGTTTATCTTTAGATTCAAATCTATTTAATTAATAACAATGAAAATAAACTTACATTAATCATCAGGTTTTATCTGTGTTCTGATTTTCCCTTAACCTTACCCCTGATGCTTTAAAAATGTTCTCAAATAAGTAAATCAGTTTAACCCTGCGACTGGTATTTTACTCTGTGTATTTAACTTACAGCTCAGAACAAAGTAAGTCCTACACTGGCCCAAACCAGGCTGTGGCAGCCATGGTCCAAGGAACAGAAGGCTAAGCTGGCAGGAGGTGGTGGTGGGGCCCTCATATGGTTGGAAGAAGTCAACGAGGAAAAGTAAAGAAAGGGAAGCAGAGTGATTTTTCCACCCGCTCTATCATTAATCTCTTTGCCTCTGGACCTTAACTATCTCCTATTCACCTGCTGGATTGTCAGGATTCCTTTAATAAGATAAGGCCTATAAAATACTTTTGAAATTTTTGAGGAAAAGGTAGCACCCTGAGAACATGAATTATTTTCTGTACCACTGAGAATGGGAACACACTCTTCTTGGTATTAGTCCTGAAATAATGCTTTGTAAATCTGAAGTCTTGTTGAAATAAAAGTTTAGAATGGAAAATGCAAACGCTACTAGAGAGGCAAAATTAGTTTGTTTTAATAGAAAGCTGCTAGTTTCTTTGAGCTTTTTATTGCAAATGTCAGAGGACCGTTTTTAACAGGACATAAGTAGACTATATAATAGAATAAATTATGAAAGGTAAGGTCAAAGGCAGCCCTCATCCCAGCACCTCCTCCCTTCTAATGTGCAGCTGAGTGCTCTCCCACTGCACCTACAATTCGCCAAACTAGATAAGCAGACACAAATGAGTCCGTATAGAAGCCTCTCTGTACTTCAGTTTTCATTTTGTCAACAGATATGTCAACGGATAGTTCCCAGTGCCTTCCACAGAACTGAGTGCAGGAAAGACTACCGCATCTAATTCCCTTTATTCAGAAGACATGAGGCTGAGCTGTGATCATGTACAGAGATCAGACTTCACAGTTAAGTGCCTGTTTAAAAAATTACTGGTGAAAAGCCAACTCTAAGGTAGATCATGTGTTTGTTTAATTAAGGCAAAACAGATTTAGCTACAAAAGGTTTTGAGACATGATAGGGATAAACTATACTGCAATTAAATATTTTGAGCAAATATGGACTTTAAATATACATGAAAGCCTCTAGGTCAAAGGTATATTTATGTTATTTGGTGGATAAAAAGAAAGGAAGTCAAACAGAAATGGCAGCTGCCAAAGGTGATGGTGGAAAAGAGAAGTGTATATAACTGACTGTAACTTACAGCCAGGAACAATTAGTCAGCTTGTTAACAAAGGAACCTGATGAGATTGTTCAAGCAAGTTCATTAGGGTATAATTTTCTTAGAGTTGGTGTAGTATAAAAAGCCTCAAGGTAGTAATGCTCAAGTTATTTTTGGTCAAACAACCATAAGGATATGACTGAAATTCCCTTTTTACTGGATTTTCGCCATAGTTTCTAATGTTTAAAAATTCAATTTTTAGATACCCTGGATCCAATAACAAAGGAAATAAAAGGATGCAATACTTTGATTTATTTGCTGGCCCTTAGCTGAGAGTTAATAATCTGGTTTTTGTACCCATAAAATTCGCATGAGCAAGGATTTCTACCCTCTCCCCCAACTAAATTAGAATTTCAAAAATCTAAGTCAGCATGGGGCATTTTGTTATGTGTAAAACAAGGACATGACTTCAGTAGACTCGTGATGTGAAAGTATGTGTTTATACTGATTACTCTGTATTTTCACAAAAAGACATGTAGTAGGAATTAGTATGAGAAAGAACAACGAATGAATTTTAAAAAATAATTGAAGTTATATATATTCTTAAGTTATGAAATACCCTAAAAGGAGAAACTGTATGTACCTGCCAGGAAAAAAATGCTTATAGAAAATTTTTGGCAAGAGAATAAATGGACCTTACTTTGCAGCTGCCTTTGTGATCTCATCAGTCAACATGTCTCGGACCCTGCAATAACGATGAAAAGAAAACAGGTATTAGAGTTTATGTTAGAGCAAGAACCTAATCTTTTTGCTTATTTATCAATTAATAAAAATCTCTATCGATGACCCCAGATATAAAAACTACATATGTAGAATTTTAGTGTAAGGCTTAAAAACTGTAGAAAGGACTTTGCTTCAAAGAAAGTTTCATCTTCCTATTCCTTAGGTCATTTAGGCAGGTGGAGAACAAGCTGTACACAACTGAGGAGAGATGTACAGGCAGTGTCATAATTGTGTCATCTCTTAAAATGATTGGTGAGTATATGTGTCCTTTATATTATTCTCTGCTGTGGTCTGAATGTTTGTGCCCACCTCCTCCAAAATTCATATGTTGAAATCTTAACTCTCAATGTGTGGTATCTGGAGGTGGGGCTTTTGGCAGGTGGTGAAGGTGGAGCCCTCTTGAGTGGCATTAGTGCCCTTAAAAAGAAATACCAGAGAATGTTCTATCTCCCTCCTTATCTCCTTTCCTTCCTCTCTCTCCCTACTCTCTGTTGCTCTTTCTTGCACAAGAGCTCACCAAAACAGCTATTTACTATTTCCAAATTGTAGATAATGGAATAGTCTTTATGTATTTATGTAAAACTAAAAACGTTAGTTATAAAATTACTCTGAAGCTAAAATAATTGCTCTTGTGGATTTGAAGGAAGGTATGCACGATTCAAATATTCACAGAATAAAAAATTTTTTCACTATAGGACTTGAGATTAAAGTGAAAAACAATCATTGGCTGCTAAACTGACATTCTGAATAGGATATCACAGACATCTTCACTATACACTTGGAGTTTCATAAATTCAAAGTTTTTATAATATTTTTGCAAATATGTTATTATGCATATATAAATATATATAATAAAATTTTAGCTTTTCAGCACTCTCTGAGAATAAGCTATCCTTAAGAGTTAAGTATTTCAGATAGTTGCAAACTGCTCCTACAGATCTTAAATTTGTATTTTATAAAACCATTTGACGATAAATTTCTCTAAGGTGTATTATCCAATCTCAGTCTTCCTAGGTGGAGCATAGTGCATTTAATGTATTCTTTTATTGGTCAATGTGGAATTATTTATAAATGATGACCTGCCTATACTTCTTGGTAGGGTCAAACTTTCCACTTGTGAAATAGTTCCCTCCTCTTTACCTACTCTCTTCTGTCAGCTGCATTACCAATTTTTCTATTTCTACTTGTATTACCCTCCTTACAATATGAACATACCGTAATATCTACCATCTTAAAGTAAGAAAAAGGCCTCCAGCTATTGCACCATTTCATTGCTTCTCATACGTCAGAACTCATTTAAAAGAGTAGCCTATACTTAATAACTTTAGTTCGTCTTCTACTCTCTCTAGACCCCTCTATAATCTGAGTTTTGTTGCCATAACTCCACCGGAACAGCTCTTACCATGGTCACCAATGATTTTCAAGAGGCCAAATCCAATTGCCAATTCTCAGTCTCCATCTTTTGCAGCCTCATGGCAACATTTGACACAGTTAGTTACTCCTTCCTTAAAACACTTTCCTTCCATTCTCTCTTGGTTTTCTTCCTGCATCACTAATCACCAATTTTCTGTGTGCTTTATTGGTTTTCTTCATCTTCCCCACTTCTAAATGTTGAAGTGCTCTGGGGCTCAGTTGTCTGACTCTTTCTCTATCTTTACTCACTCCCTAGGCAATCTCATTCAGCACCATAATTTTAAAGGCAGTAAATATGCTGAAGATTCCCAAATTTATATTTCCAGCCCTGACTTCACTCCTGAACTCTAGACTCATATGATCAACAACCTACTTGATATCTCCAGTTAGAGGTCTAATTAGGTATCTCAAACTTAGCAAGTCCTTAGCAAGTCCAAACCTGATTCCTAACTTACACAGACCTGCTTTTCTATAGTCTTTTCCCCATCTTAGTAAGTGGGAACTCCATACTTTTTGTTATTAAGATATTCAGAGTTAGAATATTGACACTGTCCTTGACTTCTATCTTTTTCTCACGTCCTTCATTCCATGTATCTCTATATATATTTTGGAAAGTATGACCAACATACCACCTCCATCAAATGGTCACTTTCAGAAGAGGGAATTAAAACTACATGTAATTAAGATAAAACTGAAACTATACTAATCTTAAATCCAATGTCACACTGTTTAAACCTCATTGCTATTTTTTTAAATAAATGTAGAAAAAACTTAGAATAGAATTAGTTAAACACATATACACAGCTTCTGCTTTTCTACACATGTCAATTGTCAGTAAATAAAAATCTAAATCAAATAACCTTTGAACAGATTTTTAGATTAAAGAAAGCTGAGACTGCAGGCAAAGCTATTTGGATTCTGGACACTTAGATTTAGGTTGCTGAAACCTTAATCTGACAAGGTATTCATCCCAACCCATGTAACAATTTAGATTGCTTTTAATGTGCCAGCACTTATACATTTATAGATAATGTAATGTGAATTCACTAGGGGATGTCTGCCAAAGAAATTAAAGCCCTGACATGGTAAAGTTGCTCCTAATAATGAAGATGTCTTGGGAAGACGGGGGCAGAGGAGTGGAAGGGTAGTTCTTCACTAAATGTGGGTTAGATCGACAAGGAATTGAGTGGGAAAAACAGAATTTTTCATTCAAAGTGTATAAAATAATCAGTTATAAGGAAAAACAAATCATCTCTACACTGCTTTAGAGAATAATAAAAAATATAAAATTTATGAATAAAGCTCTCCTTCTTATAATACCTGAGGATGGGATGGAAAATATAACTATCAGATCTTTAGTCGTTTCCCTTTCAAGCTCATATGGAAGTTAAAATTGCCATCATTAAAGCCTTTAAAGTAGTCACCTCCTCCCTCATGGTTCATTTCCCACGACATCATGAACCTGTCCCCTTACCAGAGCCAGGCTGTGCTTTTTTTGTATTGCACCTCCTCAGCTCCTTCTTTTCCATGTTTTAACTGCAACTCCAGCTCTCCTATTCTTCCCTGCAAAAAAAAAAAACGCAGCATAAATCCGCAAACTCAGTAGCCAAAATTATCTTAAAATTTCTTTGGAAAACACTTAGAGAACAGATGTATCCTTTCCCAGTTGGCATAAGTGTTCCTGATAAGATATGAGATTATGAAAGAGGACTCGTGAGGAGAGATAATTACTTTACTGCTCAGGTATTTCTACATTCACCAAATAAGTATATTCTGGAGAAGCTGTGTATCTGGCAAATTTAGTGCCAAGCTCTTCATTTGGGGGGTATCTATTAAAAGCAGATTTTAATTTCACAGGTCCCATTAAAAAAAAAAAAAATTCCCTACATTGTAATGATCTGCCTGCATCAGCAGCTGATAATTTTAACTGATCCATCCCAAGATTAGGGTCTGAGTACCAATATTATAACAGAATGATAACAAATATGTAAAATTATATATCACTTAAAATTCTAGTACTATATAACAAAAGTTAAGCTCAAGCAGCTACACATTATATTTCTCTCTCGAGTGACCATCTAAAAATAAGTATCATAATTCTCAACCTGTACCATGTAATAAAAAATATTACCTAATAGCATTCCTTTAAGACAAAGGCCTTCAAATATTTATTATTGTTTTTCTTTTACACTCAGGTTTATTTTGATCAGATGTTTTCTCCTCACTACATCACCAATTACATTATTTAAATGTATTAAAATGCTGGTTTATTGATGAACTCTAAATTAGACAAGAACTTAGATTGCATATCGAATTAACTGAGCAATACCAAATCATTTTCAGAAGTGGTTGCAGAGCTTACATTCTCACTAGAAGTAAATAGGAGTTCTAGTTACTTCACATCTTCACCAACATTTAGAATTGTCTGGCTTTTTAATTTTTACCATTCTTACAGATTAGTTTTCATTTCTATTTACTAATGAAATTGAGCATCTTTTCAAATGTTTATTGACTATTTTTGTTTCCTATTCTGTCCATTTTTCTATTGGTTGTCTTTTTCTTATCGATTGAAGAGTTCTAAAGTATGTTCTACAAAAGAAAAGTGTATCTCTCTATATATACTGTAGAGAGGAAGCAATACATCTTGATGGGTTAAGTATATGGGTTCTGGAATCAAATTCAAACTATCTCATGATATCAGAACATCATATTAAATAATGTGGAAAAGTGTCCATGTAATACAGTGCTTGATAACAAATAATAGCTATTATTATGAAGTTCTTTGTAAATAACAACAAAAAAATCCTACCTCTGGTTATTATATTCTTATGAAATGTTCTTCAAGAATACATCAAAATCCTTCTTGAAATAATTCATATTTTCACCTGTATATGTTTGTAAAGTAAAAGATCCCCCAAAATGTAATATCTGGTATACAATTGCATTTTCTTGTATTTCTCTCATATATTCTCGGTTCCTAGTCTGTGAGCTCATTGAAGGCAAGGATTGTTTCGTCAGTCTAAGGTGTCCTCATATGCAGCATAACCTCCTGCACACAATTCCCAGGGGCTCAACAGTTCAGGTGCTCTGAGATTTGATGGGCATTCTACTCACATCCTTTATTAGCTTCTGTTTACTTCAATCATATCCATCCTCACCTCCCTGTTTTCAGAGATACAATCCTGGCCCGTTCATTCTCTCCTCTGTCTTTTGGAACAAGGTATCAAAGGTGATCAAAATGGTAAGATATTGATATTAACATTTAATATTGATATTGCCCTCCCAGGAGGGCAGGCAAAATAGAAAATAATTTTTATTGCCTGACTTTGTTTATGCTTCTTAAATTATGTCTCTATACTCTTAAAACATTTATTTTCCATAATGCTTTTCCAAAAAAAAGACAAGGAACAGGGAACTAAAAGGTTAAAATATGGTTAGAAATAAACAAAATACAAAAAAGGTTGTATACATGCAGTCTTTTGAAAAGGCCTACTTTTCTAATTTCTCCTACAGCCATAAACCAGTTACAACCATTCTATGTGACCAAGTAAATTTCTTATTTTTTTTCTTTCTCAGAGTCTCTGCTCCTCTCAATCCTCTCTTCTGGAATGTCCTTTCAACCCCTTCCATCCAGTCCATGGTAGGTTACTTATCCAGATCCACTTTGCCTTCCAATTCTCTGCTTACTGGTATTAGAGAGCCAATACCATTTAACTCAGTTGCTTCTCCTTCTGTTGAACAGCTGTGGTTAAGGGGGAAAAACACTCATGGGGAGAGAAAAGGCTGAAATGATCACCTGAATTGAGAGTTTTGGACTGCCTATAGATTCCAGTGATTAATCTACCTATCCCTCTTCTTTTTTTCTTCTTCTTCTTTATTACTCTCCAGCCTATGTAACCAAGAGCTTGCTGATTACAGTGAGCAATTTTACCTCGCTCCAAACCTACACATGAAAAACAAACAAATAAACAAACAACCCTCACAAATGGTCAGAGAGTAATTTACTAGGGGTCATAGTTCCTGACCCCGGTTTTGATTTCAGATTATTTTGCAGCTAGCTGACCGACACAGGAAACAACTGTCTGTAGTCAACCTGCTTTAATTCTCTCCTGTTTGAGGTCTTATTCACAACCCCTAAGAGCCCTTTACACAAAAGCTGCAGACTAACTCCTCAGCATTCCACAAGGGCAGCAAGGTAAAGATGGCTGTAGAGGAATCCTTTATGGACTCTGAACTGTCAATCAACTTGTATCTGCACTTTCATCTTAATAGGAAGAAATCCAAATTCCTCCCCATGTCAACCACTTTGATATGCTTATAATTCAAAATCCAACATCTTTGTGGAAAAATTAGATAAGGCTGGAAGCAGATGCCTAAGCAAAAGCCACTAGTAGTGTTCAGATCTGAAACGTATTCATATCATAATCAACTTCCAGGAAATAATCTAAAATGTACCTTTTAGCATATCTCCTATGTTTAATTGAATAAAACATGGCTCCTCTCAACGGTCCTCAAATTTAATGCTACAAAATACATCTAGCACCAGATGGAAGTAACTATAACTCCTGTACAGAAAATGTATCCTCCAGGACAGAAATTCTTGATGGAAACAAGGAGTCTGGCAGTTGCTCTAATTCTTCTAAAATACCATAAATTCTAAGTATGGATTCATTTTAAAAACTTGTCGAACAGTTAAAATGTACTTGTGTACCTTCAAGTAATAGCAATAACCTTAAAAACATAGCTGTACTTTCAAATAATACTGAAAATCTTATTATAGTCTATACTTTTTCACTTCTTTTGTCACCGATTCTCAATGGACCAAATTTATTCAAAATCCAAAGTAAAGACATTTTATAATCCCTATTTTTTTTTTAAATGCCTACAGCACCTGGTCTTCCTAGGTAGTCTCCCATCCTAGTACTAACCAGGCCTGACCCTGCTTAGCTTCCGAGATCAGACGAGATCGGGCATGTTTAGGGTGTCATGGCCTTAGACTCAAAATAAAGACATTTTAAATGATAAATATGTACACTACCACAACAGCAGAAAGGCAGAATAATTGACATGCATTACTAAAAGTACTCAGCTGGACTTTCAAAAATCAATATGTCCTTTATAATATTAAAGCAATTTGCATTATTTATTGTTACAACTAATGTGCAACATTATGTGTTAGGAAGAAGGCATGAGACCGTGGAAAAGGCTGAGGTTCTGGAGTCAAAGCTATTCCAGTTAAGTTCCAGTTCTTTAATTGACTGGTGGGTTTTGCACCATTTGTTTTGCTTTCTTAGCTAACCCTGCTTCCCGATCTATAATCCCATTATACATGGGTTTAACGATACCCACTTCAAAGGGTTTCTGCAAAGACTAACTGAAATAATATATATTAAGTGTTGGACACACACTCGTTATTCAATAAACGGTAGCTCTTATTATAAAAACCATGGAAGTTTCTTTTTAATCGATTGCAAGTCACCTGTATGAGTTATACCATAATCCTGTTCCAATTCAGCCTCTCTTATGCTAAGAGCAAAATACAGTTCTCAGATCATTCTGTAGGAGGAGCTCTTCTTGCTTTCTCCAGGTGCCCGTAGTAGTACTTTGTACATCCTCTACTAAAACATCACAGATGTTGTACTGGAAATGCTAGTGGACATGTTAGTCTCTCGCGATGGACTGGGAGCTCATTGAGAGGAAGTAGTGGTTTACGTCTCTTTGTGTCCCACACACCCGGCACCTAGCCTGGCCAGTAAAAAGTACTCCACAAATGTTTGGTGAAGAAAAACACTGCAAAATTATTCAGGGAAAAATGTGAGGAAAAGTACATACTTTGACTTGCAATCTCACTCTTCTTGAATAAAAAGGATGTGTATGAGTAATGTATTCACTCATGAATCTATTTAAAACTGAGTGTCAAGATGCAGCTGAGGGTAAAAAGGCAGGTAGGCTGAGCAAAAGGAAACTGGTTCCAATGAAACATCTTTAAAACGTGGATTCCAGCATGGTTTGAGGAACCATCTAAAACACTGATGTTCAGAGCGTGGCTGACACACTAACTGCATTAAAATTACCTGGCAGTTTGGTAAACGTGAAGATTCCTGATCCCCTACTCAGTTCTAATGAATCAAAAATCTCTGAAGATGCATCAATACCTTATAAATTCTAGACTCAATAAAATATGTTGCAACAAGGTTTTAAGACGAGAACACCAATGCTTAGATGCTTGGTTATTCCTCCCACCCGCCTTCCCTAGCACCATCATTTTTTAGGACAGCTGTTACCTTTATTCTGGGACATAAATTACTTAAGTGCCATCAAATTTTTTTCCATCATTCTTAAAAATGAATTTTAAGCTAGGAAAAAAATTGTTAGTTGTTTTCTTATATTGTTAACTGTTCATATATTCCCAAACTGATTAAAAATCATTTCTAATTTAAAAAAATTTACAAAGTATAATTTATGACATTATCGGATTAAATGAAGTCACATTGAGTATAATTCATTTATTTAGTGAGCGCCTATCATGTTTTAGACACTATGTCAGGGTCTAGAAAGACAACAGAGAAGAAAAACAGAGCTCCTGGCTTTAGGGAACACAGACAACTGGAGGGAGGCCCCAGACAAATAACTAAGTTGACAGGGCTTCAAGAAGAAAAGCATGGGTTCTAAGGAAGCACATAAGAGTGGTATACAATTTAGTGTGTGGGTTGGGGCACACAGGAGCCTTTCCAGATAAAATGATTTAAAGAACAAGTAGAAATTAGGTGGGCAAAGAGGGAATGGCAGTACCTACACCAGAAGGAAAAGTGTGTAAACGTCAAGAGGTTATGAGAGACATGCTGAATTTGGAAAAAAAAGAAATTTAGCAAGCCTGGAATATGAAATTCAGAGGAAGTGTTATGAGATAAGGCTAGAGTTGTAAGCAAGTTTAGCTTGAGGAGACATAGGTACAAGGGCAGACGAGCTCAGTTTGTGACATGCTCAAGTCAAGGTGCTGTGTGACATCCAAGGGAGACATGTGGGACATCTGGAAGATGTTCAGAAGGTAGCAAGGTGTAGGAGAATAGTGCTCAAGAGGGAGCTCTGGATGGGACACAGGTTGGATGGGGGCATCGACATTTAAAGTTTAAGTGCAGTTATATATATTTATGCCTCACATTCTTTTATGAGCAAATATAACCATTGAATTTTTAACAGTGCTATTTTCCTAAGTGCTTATAATATTAAATACATTTTGGAGTAAAATTTGAGATGAGAAGGAGACACTCCCCTGAAGCAAACCATCCTATGGTTTCATTACCTGTAAAATGGCATGATAAGCTCGATTCATATATACCAGCCACGCCTGTGGGAGAAAAATGGCACGGTGCCACTCCGAAAGCTGGATGTGAACCTGTGGGAAAGATGCACCACGACATGAGTTAGGCTACACAGTATTAAAACAGAATAAAATTAAACTATATCATCAATTCTTTCTTTCTCTTTATTTAAATGGTTTATGTTCTAAAACCAAACAAATCAGTCTAGGATCAGAACCACAAATAAGGTCTTTTGGATATTTTCAAAGGAGAAGAGATTAGAGTCCTGTAAAGACAAAATAAAATAAGCCTAAAATTTCCTAAGTTAAAGCAAATAAAATCCTACAATAATAACAAGTTAAGATGTACATGTAATACAAATATGTCCCTGAAAATTAGGGAGAAACTCTGTAAAGCCTCTTGCCAATGTCAGGAAACGAGGTATTGTCTAACAAATCTCCCTAGTAATTTTAAATAAAAATAAATATTGCTCACATCTTGGATTTCCAATATGACAATTTCTAAAGTAATAAACTTAAATTGCCAACAGAAATATCATGTTGTGTAGAAACCATGATGGTAAGAGCATGCAAATGAGTACTGCACTCAGCAATTGTGCACACCACTAGATAAATGCCCTTTAATCAGTGTGGGTAAACAAGCGAAAAATGAAATATGCCGACACTGAAACCCTGTTTCTGAAGCGAGGCCCAGACACAACATCTGGTTTTCATAGTCATTTCTGTTTTTACCTATTAGTATACGGCTATCTTGAAACAAATCTTCCCAAGGTCTGCTTCTGTTAAAGAAAGATCACTCAAGAAAAACAGTCACAGTGCATCACATTTCGTGTTTCCTGTAACTCATCTCATCAAACTTAAACAACTAAAACTTTAGTCTGTGTCCTACAGACAAAAAAGCAATAACAACATAAAACCCAAATTTCTATATAATTACCCCCAGGATCATGATAATTGGAGTGTTTAAGGAGATTTTAGTGTATTATAAGAATTAATTTTCTTAAGTGCTTTGTGAAAGCCCTCTGTTATTTTCTTTCATTCCAGTCTTAGTGTGGGCCTACTATGTGCAAGGTATTATGAGAAGATATGAGGATTATCAATTGATCTGTGTCTGCAGAGAGCTTACTAGTGAAAGAGTCGGAAATGAGCACAAATAGATTCCGAGACAAAATTATGAAGAATCTATGGGAACAAAGAGAACAAAGAGATTAATTCTACCTGCTATCTCTCCCCTCTCAATCCACTGCTGCATTTAAAAACATTAGATACACAAACAGTATGAAAAAGATACTAGAACCATGAAATGAACTTTAAAAAATGATAAGACAGTTTTCTTTTTCTGATTAAGTATTCTCTATTAAGTGGGGCAGGGGAGCCTTGTCAATATGTTATAAATATCTTTGAAGGAATGGGCCCACCAGTTCCTGCTTCTCTTGTTATCCAGAAAGGAGACTACAGCCTAGACCATGTTTCCTACTGGGGAGGTACTCATCAGTCTTTGCCCTTGTCTTCTGTTTCCAAAATGTGCTGAATTTTCTTTAACTTTTTTCTCTATCAGTTCTGTTCCCTTTTCATAAAATACATTATCTTTAAGTCCTATTTTGAGACTTGGATTTTTAACAGAAAGGACACTCAAACACCACAATCAAATCTTTTATCTCTTACTTCAGAACCTCAAAATATTTAAAAATGTTCCTGCCTAATATCCATGGGTATCATTATACTACTGAGAATATCCAGAGCTTCAGCGAACTGACAAGAGCACTGAATGTTTTTGGAAAAACAATGGTCTCAACTGCTTCTTAAACCTGAGTTAAAAATAAGAAAGCACATGGAAAAAATGTAAAAGAAAATGAGCAAATCAAATGTTGAGTTTCTAAGAATAATGGCATTTGTGCCAGGAAACCTAGTTAAAAGGAAGTTACAAACTAAAGGTGAAAGCTAATCCCCCTCCTGCTGCTCCAACCATATCTGAAGGTGGGTACGGGGATACAGGAGAACCCTTGAGACTAGACACCAGCCTGAAGCCTTATGTTTCATGAGATTATACCTAGTCTTACTGTTCTACAAGGTTTGCTGTGAATAAATCTCTTTAAAGATGCAATCTCTTGCTATTTCCTTAATTGAAGAGAGACTTAGGAAAACAGGTTAGAGACAATCATCCAGTTGTGTTACAGGCAAAAGGAACTTCTTTGGCCACTTTTAACAAAAACACATTTTAGGATGCTATTCAAATTCAATATAGATAAATGCTATTAGGCTGAAAAATACAAAGAGCATTTTTAAAGTAAGAAAACCGTGTATAATTTCCTATACTTGTGAGAAGCCTTTGATAGAAACGCAATTAACAAAATAATTCCAAATTATGAAGCTATGGCCTTGTTATTCAGCTGATGATAAAGAAGGTTCTCAATCGCTGTACACTAAGTTTTAAAGAACGTGTGAAATTTACTTTTTCTAAAATTAACTATATATACTCTTGCAATGACAGGTGTTTGATGGACTGTTGAGATGAGCAGGTCCTATGATTTAGGGAAGAGTAAGAGTAGGAGTTTCTATGTGTAGGAAGTAGTAAGTACAATGAAATATTAAGCATGTGCCTAAAAAAGAGACCACATTAGGGAAATATGCAAGTAGGATAAGAAGGAGAAGAATATTAATGAGTCAGGGGTGGGGATGAGAGCAGGATACATGGTTAAATACGGTGGTCTGGGTAGATCTCATTGAGAAGGTGAAGTCTGAATGAAAGCTGGAAGGAGATGAAAATGTAAAAACCAAGGTCCATGCTGGTGGGAATGTAAAATGGTTCAGCTGCTACGGAAAAAATTTTGGCAGTTCCTCAAAAAGGTAAATGTAGAATTACCATATGACCTAATTTCACTATTAAGTATATACCCAAGAGAAATGAAAACATGTATTCAAATACTTGTACATGAATGTTCATAGCAGCACTCTCACAATAGCCGAAAGGTAGAAATAACCCAAATGTTCATGAAAAAATGAATGGATAAACAAAATATGGTATATCCACAATGGGATATTATTTAGTCACAAAAAGGAATGAAGTACTGGTACATGCTACAATGTAGATGAACCCTGAAAACATGATGTGAAAGTGTAAAAAGCCAGACATAAAAGGTCACATGCTGTATGTGGTTGCCAGGAGTGGGGAAGGAGGAGAGAAGAGGCTAGAGAAAGAAAGGAGTGGAGATGGAGAATGGGAAGGAACTGCTTAATGGGTACATGGTCTCATTTGAGGTTGATGAAAATGTTTGGAACAAGACAGAGGTGATGGTTGCATATTATTAATATACCAAATGCTATAAGTTGCACACTATAAAGTGGTTAGTTTTGTTATGTGAATTTTACCTCAATTTTTTAAAAAAGGTAAGACAAACGTCTTAAAGTGAGCACCTGGCTGATCTGTTTGAGGAACAGAAAGGCGGCCAGTGTCACTAGCACAGATAGTGTGAGCACAGAGGGGAGTAGAAAGAGAGTAGACTGGTGAATTAACAGGGGGGACCCAGAGAATGCAGGTCTTTCTAGGTCATTTTTCAAGAGTTGCCTTTATTCCTACCAGAGGAGGAGCCATTATAAGATTTTGAGAAGAACGACATGATCTGATCTATATTGTAAAGGAATCATGCTGACAGCTATGTTGAGAAGAGTAGGGGGTAAAGGTCAAAGCAGAGAAACCTCTTAGATGCTACTATGACAAACCAAGTCAGAGATAACAGTCACTCAGACAGAGTTCTATCAGTAGCACTGCAGAATAATAGTTTTCAATATTTAGCTATGTAATTTTTCCCCACCCCACAGCAAATATTAAGTAAATATTTAGTAGGATGCCAATACATAAAACAGAAAGCAGAAAAGTGAAACCCGTCTAGATGAGGTGAGAACAAAGTCTGGGAGCCTGGTGCTCAGGCCTCTTGATCATCCAACTCTAGTCTGTGGTGGTCCCTAGGACCTTTTTAAAACATAGTTTTAACCAGAGGGACATAAAAAAGATCAGTGGTTATAAGGCGATGGGGCGGGGCGGGGCGGGGCGGAGGGGGGGAGGGGGAAGGTCGACTACAAAGAAGCACGGGGAAATTTTCAGGGTGACAAAACTGTTCTTAATTGTGGTACTGGTTACACGAATGTGTGTACTTGTCAAAATTCCTAGAACTAAACACTAAAGGGGGAGAAATCTACTGTACGTATATTATATCTCAATAAAAATAAAATTAAAAAGTTTGAAAATTACTACTTTTAGAACATGTACTTCTCAACCACACACCTCCCACAATGCTATATACTTCTTTGTCACCATCATTCAAAATCCACTCTTCCTTTTCTCATTCCTTTTTCTATCAATATTACCTATCGATATGCCAGTCACATAAGTTTAAAACTCCTGATTTATTCTAGACCTCTTCCTTTCCCCCAACTCAACTGTCAGCTCTACCTCTGAAATGTTTGTTATATTTGTCCCTACTTTCTTTCTCACTGGTTTAGTCCTAATTCTTGCCTAGATTATGGAGGCCGCCTAACTAATCCCCTAACGGCCTAAAATCTTTCCTCTTAACATACCCTAAATGGTGCAGCTAGTACTACATTAACTCAGAATGTCTTTTAAAGTCCACACTTGTTTGTACTATGTTCAGTCTTTTAGATTCAAAAGCACGCCATTTACTTTAAGAAATCATTCATTCTCATGTAAGAACTCTACTGGTCAAGATCCTCAACCTATTTCCCCTATTGATTGTCTGCTCTTCTCTTTCATTTTACCTGTATTCTGGCTGAACTGGGTTATAAACCAATTCCCAAGCCTGTCCTATACTCTGTAGTACCTTTCTACTCACTGCTTCCTCTGCCTTGAATACCCTGTTTTCCTCATTTTTACTTACTGAAATAATTCCTCTCATCTCTATACTTCCAGCACACTATAGGCCTTTCCTGTAACACTCAACACACTCTGTCTTAGATTATTTGTGTATAGACATTAATCTCATACAATCCTAAGGACAGAGATTGTGTCTTATTCATCCCCAAATCCCTCCCATATTACCTATAACAGTGTCTTGCAGTAAGTGTTCAATTAAGTATCTGCTGAGTTTGACCAAAGTAAATATACAGTACATGCTTTAAGACAAATTTTCATGTGACAATCATAATACTATAAATGAGTAATCATAAAGAGCATGATGTGCAACTCTCAATCATTCTAGAAAACTATGCTAGAAAACTCTTTTTTAATAAAAACAGCCAAAGTCAAATACAAGTTGTTGAGGACACAACTTGTTATTTGAAATAAAAGCATGTCCAAAATTTTCTGGCCAGAAAATGTTTAATTCCAGGTAAAACCATAGTGAGTGATAAGGCAAAAATTTAAAACAGGCATTATAAACTTTACATTTTGAATTAAGTATACCTAAAATACTAGCTCAACAAAAAATATCCTGCTTAGGAACACAATTCACAAATGTAGGAAAATGTTGAAAGTGAGAATGAAAAAGTAGATCATTTCCTCACTGATACATGTTTTACTTGAAGGGACTACATGGCCACTTAATTAGTTAATTTATTGTTCAGCAAATACTGCCCAGAAATTTGGTAGTATTTTCTCTCTGTAGGTGATCCTAACAAATAAGATTATTCATAAGAAAATACCCATTTTAACATCCCTTCATTAAATATTATCAATCGAGTAAGACAAGCCTTGGTGAAGTTGTCTGATTGTCAAACTAGAATAGTGTCAGGTAGGGAAACATGTAAATATTGACAGGTAAACTGTTTGCTATTGATTTAAAACCCCAATCTCACAAAATAAGGTATTTTTTTTCATGCTCCCCAGATGTATTTATCAAAAGAATAAAAGTATTTAACTTCAGTTGCTACACGTGAAAATTGAGCCACTACATTTGTGAGCCACTGACTCACACATTTTCTTTCTTTCTCTTTTTCTCTCTTTCTTTCTCTCTCTCTCTCTCTCCCCTCTTCCCCCCACGTTCTCAAAAATATCAGTTGTACTTAGTGTTAGACACTCCAAAAGCCACTCAATGTTCCATTGTTTATATATAGGAAATAATAGGCTTCAATTTTCTGTCAATAGTAATCTTATTTGTACAAGACATTATTTCGTTATTTCTGTCCCCTGACAGATAGTGTTTGGAAGACAGGAAGGGCTTGTGGAGGACACATTTTCAAAGTATAATGACACTCATCTCTTTGTGGGTGCTTTCTGGACATTTCAAACTCTCTTTCATCCCTTCCTTGTTCATTCTCACTTTCCCCCTCAGTCTATTTCTTTTTCCCCCTCTCTCCCCTTGTCTTCCCCTTCCCTTTCCCATCAGGGCAACATTAGCTTGAAAGCTGACAATTCAATCACATCTCAAGCAACCATTTACTCTGTTATTTAACAGGAGGGGGGAAAACCCAGTTACCATAACAACTCACATCACATGGTAATTATGGAGTCTCTAAAACACAGCAAACCATACTTTTCAGTGTTTTCTAAAGGGAATGTATAATAAGGATAGATACTACTTCTCCCAATTATTATTCAGAATTTTCATCTGTTTCGTATTGCATGAATGGTAATACTATTCCATATTCTTCATAAATGTTTTTAAATAAATAAGAAACTGAAAAAAAAAAGGCAAACACACTCCTTATATTTCAAATAGTGGGTTATATCACATGTACTTTTGAGAGTCTAGGGGAAAAAATTAAAGGAGGCAGAAGGAAAACAAAATTAACTTATAAGGCAAAAAGAACCAAATGATGATCAATTAAAAAAAAGAATTTAGAAACTAAGATTTCATTTAGAATAGTTCCTCCAATAAGACCCGATAAGGTTTCTCTGAAATAAAAATGATAAA
>NW_011888890.1:6380816-6387507 GCF_000151845.1 Pteropus vampyrus | reverse complement strand
CTAAAGGGAATGTATAATAAGGATAGATACTACTTCTCCCAATTATTATTCAGAATTTTCATCTGTTTCGTATTGCATGAATGGTAATACTATTCTATATTCTTCATAAATGTTTTTAAATAAATAGGAAACTGAAAAAAAAAAGGCAAACACACTCCTTATATTTCAAATAGTGGGTTATATCACATGTACTTTTGAGAGTCTAGGGGAAAAAATTAAAAGAGGCAGAAGGAAAACAAAATTAACTTATAAGGCAAAAAGAACCAAATGATGATCAATTTAAAAAAAGAATTTAGAAACTAAGATTTCATTTAGAATAGTTCCTCCAATAAGACCCGATAAGGTTTCTCTGAAATAAAAATGATAAAAGAGCTCATTACCTAATGCTAAGGCAGAAATATGGTTGGGTAGCAGCAACAAGATCAGGAAAATTTGCATGTACTCGAAGATGGAGGAAATAATGAAGCGAGATTGTCATTCTCATCCAGGGACAAATCAGTATCATCTAATTTAGGTGAAGAGTGTCATGTCAGAGTTAGAAATGTCAAAGGATGACAAGACAGGGAAGGGAACTGTCATTCACCTTCAGCTTCGTCAAGAGGAGCCAAGTTAGTTTCGAGATGAGAAGTAGTAGTCATAAATCAGAGGGAAGAGGACAGTTTCTTGAGCTTAGTGAAGTCCTAGTAGATCTGAAATGACCCCTGGTTGACCCCAGTTCAAAACAGCAAAGAGAGAGAGGGCACTTCAGATTTTAAAATCTAAACAGTGATTACAGTAATTCCCCCTTATCTGCTGTTTCACTTTCTGAGGTTTCAGTTACTACAGTCAACCATAGTATAAAAATATTAAATGGAAAATTCTAGAAATAAACAATTCATAAGTCTTAAACTGAGCGCCGTTATGAGTAGCCTGATGATATCTTCCTGATATCTTCCGCCGTCCTGTGCCATCCCCACCCAGGATGTGAATCATCACTTTGTCCAATGTATCCACAATGTCACACCACCCTCCTGTTAGCCACTTAGTAGCTGTCTCAGAAATCAGATGGACTGTTGCAATATCGCAGTGATTGTGTTTAAGTGTCCTTTATATAGCCTAATACTACATCATTCGCCTCCCCATGTAAGCATTGTATCAACTCACATCACACAAAAAGGCTAAATTAGTACAATAATGTATCTTGAGAGAAAGACACCAGATTCGCATAACTTTTATTACAGTATGTTATAATTGTTCTATTTTTAGATACTGTTGCTAATCTCTTATTGTGCCTAATTTATAAATTGAATTTTGTCGTAGGTATGTATGTATAGGGGGAAAAAATATATATGGTTTGGTTCTATCTGCAGTTTCAAGCATCCACTGGAGGTCTTGGGACATATTTCCTGTGGATAAGGTGAGACTACTGCATACAGAACTGCTCCTGGTATGCCATATCAAACCTAAATATGATTTAGGATCTGTGAGTCTTCCAAAAGTAACATGAAAGAGTTTCACTTTAAGAAAAGTCTATGAAAAAAAGATATTTTTTCAAATAGAAGAGTATATAATATTTTCCAAAAGAATTCATCACAGATTACATTAAATAACTAGCTCTCCAATAAAGCAAAATACATTTCAAAATATGAAGAGCATAGCAATTGGGCATTCAAAACCAAATTTGTTTACCAATTCACTCACCCCTCCTACAGCTGAGGCATTAGAAGGCCAAAGACTATTCTATAGGGATATGTGATCTTTGGCATGGAAGGGAGGCTAAACCATATAAATAAATTACAACACAAAACAGTACATAAGAGACTGTTCAAATGACAATAATGTCATTTCTTAGTAAGACCCCAACAACTATTAGATTCATCAGCAATTTAATATCACCATTCCTGGAAAAAGGAAACTATTCCATGAAATGGATGTATTTAGTATAAGACACATCTAAGTTTCAAAAGAATTAAAATCATTAATTCAACAAACATTTATGAAATGTCTAATATGTGCCAGAAATACCAAGCACTGAAGCTACACATGACCAAAAAAAAAACAAAAAACCAATTCCTGATTTTATGAAATGTACACTTTAAAAAAGGAGACAGACACTAATTATTGTATATGTTGTGCCATCGAAATCCCCCCTAAAGATTAATATGGATGGATGGATGGATAAAAATGAATACATAGTCTCATATATTAAATAAATGGAATCTGTAGTTACAAACATTCCTAAAGAAATCTTCAAGTCTAGATGGTTTCACTGGAAAATTCTACCAAATATTTAAAGAAAAATTATTTATTAGGATAGAATTACCCTGACAATATACTAGCCAAAGATACTGCAAAGAAACTACCCAATGTCCCTCATGGGCATAGATGCAAAAATCCTTAATAAAATATTATTAGCAAATCAAATTCAGCAATGTATAAATAGGATAATACATTTTGATCAAGTGTAGTTTATCTCAGGAATGCAGGTTTGGTTCACAATAGAAAATCAATCAAAATAATTTCTCGTATCTACAAACTAAAAACGTATACAATCACCTCAACAGATGCAAAAAAAGTTTGACAAAAACTCAACATTCATTTGTGATAAAAATTTCCAACAATTTAGAAAAGGAAACTTCGCTAATCTGATAGAGGATATCTACAAAAAAGCTATACTAACATCATGTTAGTTAACATTAAATGCTTTCCTCCAAGACTGTACACAAGAATGTCTGCTCTCACTACTCCTACTCAACATTGTCTTGGAGGGCCCTAGACAATGCAATAAAAGAGGAGAGGGAAGGGGAAGAAAGGGGAGCAAAGGGGGAGAGGAGAAAAGAAAAGAAATGAAAGGCATACAGATCAGAAAGAAACACATTAATACCATCTCTATTCACAGACAACATTAAAATGAAAATCAAATTATCGACAAAAGGCTTCAAGAATATATAAGTGGGTTTAGTGAGGTCATAGAAAAGTATCAATTATACATTTATATCTAGCAATGAGGAGTTAGAAATTAAAGGAAAAAAAAACCAGTGTAATTGCATCAGCAACAAAATACTTAGGGATATACAATGTTTATGAAATTAAGCAAAATACATGCAAGGTTTGTAATAAGAAAACAACAAAATATTGACCTAAAATAATGGAAAGATATATATTGTACATGAGTTGAAAGACTCAATATTGTTAAGATGTCAATTCTCTCCTAAACCGATCTATAGATTTAATGCATTTTAAAATCAAAATTACAGCAGGCTTTTTTTGTGGCTTCTCAAAGCTGATTTAAAACTTATGCGGAAAAACAAATGGCCTAAGATAGTCAAACTGGTGGCGGGTGGTGGGGGAGGAACAAGACTGGAAGACTCATATTGCTTGATTTCAAGATTTATTATAGAGCAACAGTAACTAAGTTATGTAGTTTTGATGAAAGTATACATATATAGATCAATGGAATAAATCTGAGTACGGAAATAGACACACACAAAAATGGACAAATGATTTTTGACAAAGGTGCCCAGATGGAGAAAAGATGGCATATTCAACATATATAACTCATAACTTATAAAAAATTAACTCAAATACTCCATAGGCACAAATGTAAATCTTAAACTAGAAAACTTCTACAAGAAAATATAGGAGATCCATCAAGTGATTAATGGACGCATGATCTATGGTATATTCATATGCTGGAATATTATTCAGCCATAAAAAGAACTGAAGTACTGATATATGCAACAGTATATATAAACTTTGAAAACAGTATATTAAGTGAAAAAAGCCCACATACTATATGATTCCATTTATATAAAATGTCCAAATCTATAGAGAGACAGAAAGGGGTTTAGTGGTTGCTAGAGGCTGGGGAGAGAGGAAAACGGAAAATGACTGCTGAAGGGCACAGAGTTTCTTTTTGGTGTGTTGCAAATATTCTAAAATTGATTGTGGTATAGTTAACACAACTCTATGAATATACTAAGAACACCGAATTGCACACTTTAAATGAGTGAATTTTATGGTATAATAATTATACATTAATTTTTTTTAAATAACAGAAATACATAAGAGAAAAAAGAAAAGTTTCTTTGAGTCTTTGGGTTAGACAAAAAAGCAAGAACCATAAAAAGAAAAACTTGATAAATTGGAATTCTTCAAAACTAAATGTTCATCAAAAGACACTTAAGCAAATCAAAACACAGGTTATAGATTAGGTAAAAACGTGTGAAAAACACATTTCTAATAAATGTTTTACATCTAGAATATATAAAGAACTCTCAATTGAAAACAAAAACCTAATTAAAAATGGGCAAATGATCAAGACACCTCATGGAAGATATGAATGGCAAATAAATATATGAAAAGATGCTTGATATCAATAATCATTAAGGAAACACAAAAGGGAAACCACTACTCATGTATGAGAATGGCTAAATTTCAAAAAACTGACCACATTAAGCACTGACAAGGAGACAGAGCAACTGTAACTCTCTTACATTTCTGGTAAGTATTCAAAATGGAACAGTCACTAGGAAAACAGTCTGGTAGTTTCTTATATTCACTTACCATATGACTTAGCAATCCCGCTCCTAGGTATTTATTTACTCAAAAGAACTGAAAACAAATATCTACACATACACCTGCATGAGAATGTTTTTAGCAGCTTTAGTCATAATCACTAAAAACAGGAAGCAACCCACAGGTCCGTCAATGAGTGAATTAATAAACAAACTGAAACTCTCATGACAGGTTTAATTTTTTTTGTTTTTGTTTTTTTAAATAAAAAGACTGAGAATAGAGCAGTGTTGGAAATCAAGTCAGAGTTTGAAGAAACTTCATTGGGAAAAAAATACCAAATAGATTACAACAATAAAAACACTAGAAGCAAGAAGAGATAGGAAATACTAGTCATCTTGGAAAGATCTAAAGATATTTAAAAAATGTTCTCTGCTTAACCTGGGAAGGAATAAGGAAGTTAAAGGACTGTGGAGTGATGCTGACTGGGTTCAATCTCCAGGCTCCTCTACTTATCAGCTCTGTGATTTTGAGCACATTAACAGTACCAACCTCACAGTGCTAATGTTGAGATTAAATGAATTAATGCACGTCTAGCATATTTTTAAGTACCTGAGCTGATCATTAGCTATTATTATTGCAATTGTTATTCTTTTTTTTTAATTAAGTTTCTTGGGGTAACATTGGTTAATACAATTATATAATTTTCAGGTATACATTATCATTTGACATCTGTATATTCTATTGTGTGTTTATCACTCAAACTCCATGCAATTGTTATTCTTATTAATCAATTCTTAGATCTCTTATTATTTGTTGTCACATGGTTTGAGAAACAGTATGGCTCATTATCTGCCTTTATTTTTAATGAATTATAGTAAGCAGAAGATAAATCCAAACAAAAATCCTACCATAGATTTGGCAGAATTCTGTCCAGTATGTTTTCCAACTGACTCCTAAAATAATGATCTTATTTTCTCATCTCTGAAATTTTCTAGGCATGCATTCTACAACATAAGAAACAGATATCTTAAACCAAATATGTTCTCTGTTCATATCTAAGGCACACATAAGTTCTGATACCATTTGCTGAATCTATTAGATGTCTTCTGCCATTCCCCCACATTAATACTTTTTCTTGTTTCTATTCTGATAGTGACTTTTAAAATTGGCTTTCCAGTAATATTTAACATTTTGGTTATCCTTCCAATATCAACATGCACAGCCGAAAAACCCAAAAGGTACTGAATTTCTCCCCTTTCCACATCAACTAGTAAGATGCTAGGAAAAATAAATCTCGAAATCACCTATGGTTTTCCCTCTTTTGTGAAATTAAACCTCTCTTCTTCCCAGAGAAACACTGCTCTGTCCAGATCTTTCTTCCCTCAGTTAAATGAAGACACTGTGTTAGACAAAATAAGTTTCTGAACCAGTTACATAATTTCAACCCTAATTAAATTTATGACAGGAACAAGGTGGCATAGGATAAAGACGGGTCTTTAATAACGAGCTATGCTAACTGGTGGTAATTGGTATGATACAGAAAATGATCAAACCAAATTGGTGATATCAAGATTTATAAATTATGCATCAATACAAGATTTAATACATAGTATAGAAGCCTTAACTATTTTTACATCAAATCTATTAAATTTTAATAACATATTTTCATTTGTAACTGCTATATGTTACATCTAAATTATATAAATAAACCTCTTTGCTATATTTTGTTTTGCTAGTCATTGATACATTTTAATTTATATATACCTGAATGAGTAAATGTCATAAAAAAATTA
Source organism: Pteropus vampyrus (assembly GCF_000151845.1). Taxonomy (NCBI): domain Eukaryota; kingdom Metazoa; phylum Chordata; class Mammalia; order Chiroptera; family Pteropodidae; genus Pteropus; species Pteropus vampyrus. The sequence goes on along the minus strand of NW_011888890.1, from coordinate 6,381,217 downwards.
AAAACAACAACAAAAACATATTTCCAAGATACTTCCCTCTTCTCTCTGGTATTGCTGTAATCTGCAATGATCAGATTTCATGCAATTATCTAATGGCATTATATAACTTTATTTTAAAAGGGTAGCCTAAGAGAAAAGTAAAATAAACACTAAAACCAAAGGTTTTTTGTTTCCTTAAACAATTTATTTACTGTTACTTCCCCAAATTAACAAAACATGAACACTGGAGCCCTGCATACTTGCAAAGGATTAAATTAAGAAATAGACATTATTTCTTTACATAATAAATTGGTATTTATTCTGAACACTGGAAGGTAAACACTGACACAATAAACCAAATTCCTAGATACTAATCCCAAATAGTAGGCTAGGCAGTAAGGGAAACATGATAGTTTCTCTCA
>NW_011888890.1:6368037-6380061 GCF_000151845.1 Pteropus vampyrus | reverse complement strand
TGCTGTAATCTGCAATGATCAGATTTCATGCAATTATCTAATGGCATTATATAACTTTATTTTAAAAGGGTAACCTAAGAGAAAAGTAAAATAAACACTAAAACCAAAGGTTTTTTTTTTCCTTAAACAATTTATTTACTGTTACTTCCCCAAATTAACAAAACATGAACACTGGAGCCCTACATACTTGCAAAGGATTAAATTAAGAAATAGACATTATTTCTTTACATAATAAATTGGTATTTATTCTGAATACTGGAAGGTAAACACTGACACAATAAACCAAATTCCTAGATACTAATCCCAAATAGTAGGCTAGGCAGTAAGGGAAACATGATAGTTTCTCTCAAAAAATAACATCAAAATGTTTTAGTATTCAGTTGAGTCAGCTATTTTGACTGCTTTTAAAAGCAACCTACATTAATTATGATAGAGAAAAACTATTTCCCAATACATACTACATTTCATGAGCATAAACTGAAGGAGAGAAACCCCAAAATATAAACAAGCAAGATGACTCTGTTAGTTATTGGAAGGCACCTACCTCATGCACCAGAGCAAGGGAGGTCTGCTTGAAACTTCGCCCTCTACTGGCCATCAGTCGATTCAATGGTTTGCCATCTTTACTCTGATACATTGAAATATCGTAACAAAATAACATACCACCTTAAAAAAGAAAAGAAACTTATAGAAACATTTCTTATAAAAACTTCCTTAGATTACCATAAATCCATATTCAATCAATCTAGATGGATTTAGAAATTAAAAGAGAATCTGCTAAGCAAATTTGTTTTTTGACTATAGGCATCAAGAAAGAAAAAAAAATAAAAAAATTATTATATTTAAACTATCACTTATTTACAAGCTTTATTCATTTATAAGTAAATGAATAAATTTACAGTTCATGAATTGTTTTAATTTCTGTGAACTGTTATTTCTAGAGTCTATTAAGCTTTTTTTTTAAAAAAAATAAATTTCAGTTAAAGAGAAATGTTTGCATACATCAATCTTTGTGAACTACTGATAATGTGGGTTCCTTTAGTCTATACCTACAAAGAGACAAGTTCTCCCTCACAATGGCATTCACACACATTCATTCTCCCTTTTTTTCCCTCCTCCTTCTCCTCTAATCCTCTCTTCCCAGTCCTTCCCACTCTGGTCAACTGAGTTCTCAAACTGAACTTCCGGCTCCAGCTGGCACCCAGTGTCAATGGAGAAGCAAGAGCAGAAAGCCAAGTGCTGGAGCACGAGTTAGAGAAGTCTTCGGAACTGCCTGGGTAATTTTGAGTCAAAGAGAAGACACATTCAAGGACTGAGATAATTTAAAACACAGAAGAAATCATTACATTTTTTAAAATCTCTTTTTGAAGTATGGTATATATAGAGAAAAGAGCACATATCATAAGCATACAGCTCAAAGAATTTTCACAAACTAAAGAAATGTATAATCAGCACCCAGATCAAGAAACAAAACATTATTAACGCCCCAGAAGTCTTTCCTCATCTCCTCCCAGTCACATACACTAACTCAAAGGTAGCACTGTCTAGCAACCATTTTGCCTACTTTGGTACCTTATATAAGTGGAATTAGACTGTAACATCAATTTATACCTGGCTTCTTTCACTCAACATAATTACTTTAAGAATCATTCAGACTGTTGTTGGCGGCTATAGTATATTCATTCTCATTGCTGAATAATATTGCATCATGTGAATATACCACAATTTATCCATTTTACCGTCAACAGGCATTTAGATAGCTTCCCAGTTTAGGGCTACTCAATGTGGCTATGAACATTATAGTATATGTCTTCTAGTGACTTCATTTGGCTGATGAAATAGCTGAGTAACAGAGTATAAATTTGTTTGGTACCAGTTTTCCACAATGGTTGTACTAACTTACATTCTAACAGCAGTTCTAGTTGCTCAACATATTTACCAATACTTTGTATTTTCCACCTTTTTCATTTTAGCCATTCTGTTAGTGTACAGTGGTATCTTATTGTTTTAATTTGCATTTCTCTCATAACTAACACAGTTGATCGCCTACTCATATGTTCATTAGATATTTGAATACCCTCATTTTGAAGGGTGTTTTCAATCCTTTTCCTGTTTTTCAATTGTCTTTTCTTATCAATTTGCAAAAATTTATATATTTGAGATATGAGTTCTTTATCTTACATGTATTATAATTACCTTTTTGCATTCTGGGGCTTGCCTTTCATTCTCTTAATGGTATATTTGATTAACACATGTTGATTTTAAAATAATTTGTCATCTTTATAACTAGAGTTTTTAATTATAGAATCATGTTATAAATATCATCCCTTTTCTCCACAACATTTGTAACAAATCTGTTGACCTTGTATATGTGGGTCTATTTCTGAACACTCTATATCTTCCATTGGTCAGTTTGTCTATCCTAGCACTAATACCACACTGCCAATTATTGTGGCTTTATAATAGGTCTTGATATTTGATAATGTATGTCCTCCTACTTTGTTTTCATTCTTCAAGATTACCTTGGCTATTTGTGCATTTCCACACAAATTTTAGAATCAGTTTGTCAATTTCCAAAAAACTTAGTGGGATGTTGATTTGTCTCTTCATATATATCAATATGAAGAGAATGAACATTTTTTACAACACAGAATCTTCTAATTCATAAACATTGTATATCACTTCATTTGCTAAGATTTCTTTATTTTTCTCCATTATATTCCATAGCTTCCAGTATAAGGATTTTACGTACTTTTGGCTAAATTTATTCTGAGTACTTGATATTTTTTGATGCTACTGTAAATGGTATAAGTTTTTAAATTCATTCTTTATTTTTTTATGGTATATAAAACATATCACTGATTTTTCACATGTTGACTTTTGTATGTATGCAGTAATTTTGCTGAATTCATTTATTAACCCTAGTCTAATTTTGAGTTTTCTATCACTTACACAATCATGTACACAATCATCTGCAAATAATGACTATTTTATTTCTTCCTTTCTAATCCTCATGACTTTATTTTGACTTATTACACTAGCTATGGCCTCCATTACAATATTGAATAATTGTGGTGATGACACAATTAAGAAGTAAAAGTTTCAATATTTTAGTATTAAGTACGAAGATGGCACTGTAGATACTTTTTGTCAGAATAAAAGTTCCCTTCTATTTATAGTTTAATGAAAATATTTTTTTAATATCATGAATAGGAGCTCAATTTTTCAAAGGTGTTTTCTGCGTCTACTGAGATCTAAAGATTGTTCTGCCTTTTCTGATTAGTAAAATATATTGATTTTCAAACATGAAATTAACCACACTTGTTATACATTATCCTCTGTTTGTATTGCTCAGTTCAATTTTCTAATATTTTTTTGAGGAGGTAGGCGAGTATTTTTGCAACTATATTCATGATAGAAACTGGTTTGTAATATTCCCTTCTTGTATTTGTCAGGTTTTGGTATTAAGATTATCCTGATCTCATAAAGATGGTTCTTTTTTTTTTCTATTCTCTGTTAGAATTTATGAAAGATCATTATTTCTCCCTTAAATTTTGGGAAGAATTCACCAAGGAAGGCATCTACACCGAGGGTTTTCCTTGTGGGAAGGTTGTTATAGATTCAATTTCTTTAATACATGTCAAACTATTGATACGGCCTATTCATCCTTCTGTTAGTTCTACAAAGTTTTATATTTGATGAATTTCTATACCTCATCCAAACCATGAATTTACTGGCTAAAGTGCTTTATTAATACTTTTATTATCTTTTTGATTGCTATAGGGTCTGAAGTGCTATCTCTTTGTTATTCCTGATATCTATATTTCTCTATTTTATTACAATGGCTTTATCATTTTGTTAAACTTTTCAAAAAAAAATCAACTTTTGGCTTTGCTGATTTTCTTTGTTTTCTATTGTATTGATTTTTGATATCTTTATTATTCCTTCCTTTATCCTTTCATTAAGTTTAATTTGCTTTCTTTTCCAAGCTTCTTGAGATGAAAGCTTAAGTCATGATTACTTTCCTTTTTTCTTTTCTAATACTTGCACTGAAGGTATACATTTTTTTCTAACACTGTTTTAGCTAAATCCCATAAGCCATGTTTATTTTCATTATCATTCACCAAAATATTTTCTGATTTCTATCTTAATTTAAACTATCTTTGTTTAATCCAAGGATTGTTTATATTTTTCAATTCTAGGGATATTCTAGTTATCTTTTTGTTACTTATTTTTAGCTTAATCCCATTGTTGTCAGAGACAGACTTTAAATGATTTCAATATTTTGAAATGTGTTGAAGTTTATGGTTTGTCATATGATTATTTTGATAAGTTTCCCATGTACAGTTAAAAAGCATAGGAATTCTATCGTTGTAAGGTACAATGTTCTATATATTCATTAACTAAAGTTTATTTACAGTATTGTTCAGATATTTTATAAACATTGTTTTGGGTGCTTGTTCATCAAGCTATTGAAAAAGATGTTAAAAGTTTCTCTCTCTTATTGTGGTAGTCTATTTCATCTTTTAGTTCTGCTAATTTTTGTTGCATATTTTGAAGCTATTTTTATTTTGTGTGCACTGATTAGAACAGTGCTATTTTTCTCAAAAGAGTGACTTCTTTAGTACCATGAAATGTCCCCTGCATGTCTAGCTTCTTCCTTTTTCATATGTCTAGTACTTTTTCATTGTATGTTGGATAGTAAATTTAAAAAAACCATAGAAATTTTAATCTAAATAAAGTTACCCTCTCCTCTGTTAGGCGTATAGAGTGAAGGACTGATCTCAACCACGTCAGGGATTGAACTGAGTTAGGCTTAATTATAGCTTTAGTAAATCTCGGTCTGCCTCTGGTTTAACCTTGTTACCAGCACATGCCTCCCCCAAGATTTTCAACTGACAGCCTAATTGGTCTTTGACTCCTCAATATGGAATAATAATGGAAGATTCAGATCTGTCCGCAGAGGTTTTCAGCTTACCGCTTTAACTCTCCCATCTGATAGAGTTCCAAATTTTGGCAAATATCTTAAGGGAGAAATGGATGTGTTTAAGGGCCCTCGAGTCTCCCATTTTGTCACTCAGGTACCACATGAGTATCAAGATTTCTATTGATTTCTCTGCTTCCTGCATCAGCCTCTTGCTAAAGCCAAGCCTGAATTTCAGCCTCCAGCTGAGGCTGGAATTAGTAAATGCACACATGTGAAAAGAGCTATAGATCATCAGTATCAATTTAGTACTCAGTGTGCTTTGTTTTCAGACCCATTCTATTAAGCACCATAAGACTGAAGGAGATTTCACTTTGCATCAGTCCAGTTCTTTAACTTTCAGTACAAACTCAAAATTCAGAGAATATCTTATGAGGAAAATCTCCAATTGTCTCCCATATTAGTCAGAGTCTTCAGAGAAACAGAACCAATAGGAGATATATATCTATTAGCTGAAGACAGAACCAATAGGAGATATATATCTATTAGCCAATGGTATAATTCGGTTTGAGTTTGAAAGCCCGAGAACCGGGAGTGCCAAGGTCCAGAGGCAGGAGAAGATGGATGTCCCTGTTCAAGCAGTGAGAACATATTCACCCTTCTTTTGTCTTATTGTTCTATTCAAGCCCTCAAAAGATTGGATGTTGTCCACTCACATCGGTAAGGGAGATCTTCTTTACTCAGTCTACTGATTCAAATGCTAACCTCTTCTGGACACACACTCACAGACACATCCAGGAATAATGTTTTAGCAGCTAAGCATCTCTTAGCCCAATGACGTTAACTCATAAAATGAACCATCATATCACCCTAGTCCCATGGAACCACAGAAAGCACCATTGCTTTCTCTATCCTCCAACAGGCCACTTTCTGGCCAACCCTTAATCCTAGCCCAGAACCAGAATCAGTGACTTTCCCCTACAGGGCCAGGAACAGTCCTAAAATGTCCTCCCATTCTGGAATTTTAGCCTAGCTATTCATCATCTTTGCTTCTACAGTTCTCTGATGCCTTTAAAATGTGATTCTTTTTTTTTTGTCATTTATCCAGCTGTGTCTAGATGTTAGCTGCTGCTAACCCTGCCATAACCTATTCCATCCTACTTGGAAATGGAAGTTAAAACATAATATTAAACACCTATACTTTGATATATGTACTATGCTCACCTGCAAGGCCAGGTTTCAAACCTGGTTGCTTGTTTGTTTCATACATTTTCAATATAAAATTGGGGATTCCTGCTACAGTTTTTCCTTGGTCTGAGCGGGTACCTCCTTTTAATGCAGAATGATATACCCCACGGGGCATATTTACCATTTCTTGCTTCACAAGTGATATAAAAAATTCCTCCAAAGCTGAAAGAGATAACAGATCAAAAGTAAATACAGTATGCTAGAGGAGAAACATACACTCTTAACTCATACATACACACACATACACACACACACACACACAACTTAGCCTATTTCATGTCGAACTTCACAAAGTAAAAGACTCTTGATTTTCATCCCTTTTTCAGTCTTCTCCAAATCAGAACATGACACCTAGCTATTCAAGGTTAAATATTTAGTCATTCTTAATTTTCCTCTTTCCCATACTCCTTATATGGACTCCATTAGCAATTCCTTCTAGATCTACCTTCAAAAATATATCCCAAATACCTCCATTTCTCTCCATTTTCACTTTACTAGCCAAGTCATTATCTCCTTGCTTCATCATCTGGACTAATTTAAAAACTAGTTTCTTGGTTTCTCCTCCTCATGGCCACCCCTACAAACCACCCTCTACCCAGAAGCCAGAATTTTATATCATTCCCCTCCCTAACATCTTCCAATAGATGTTCACTGTACACAGAATAACATCAACATTTCTGGCAATGATCGAGGCTTTCTACAATCTGGCCTCTAATTCTCCCTCTAACCTCATCTCTAACCACCCGCCCTCCTTTCTAGCTATGGTAAAGGCACACTTTCATGTGGCCTTTTTCCCATTCCTCAATAACACAAAGTTCATAACTAAGCCAGGGCCACCGCACTTGCTATTCCTTCTACCTTGTCCCAGATTTCCATTTGAATGTCTCCTTCTTGACATTTAGGTATTTTCAGAGTGGGCTTTTATGACTATCGGTCTGTAGCAATATCAGTACAATTATTAAAAAGCAAAGTATTAGTTCATTATTTATTTGCTTGTCTTCCTTCTAATTAATCTCAAGATATTTATTGCTTGACATTTTTACTTATTATAAGGTAACACTGAAATGTGGGATCAGGAGACAATAGGATACCCAAACAAAATAGTCAAGTGTTATTTTCCTAAGGACCACTAGAGGTTGCCCAATGCAGAAACAAAAACAACAAAAACATTAAAACTAAACAAATATGGAAAAGAAAAAAAGGAATCACTGCATGTGCCTCTTATTATAGGATCAAAAAGGAAGGATCCACCTAACTAAATTGGAATTTCATTTTGAAGGGCTCTAAAAGTCTTCTTTAAACGATCATGATAAAATTAAAGGCAATAAGTGCTCACTGAGGCATCTATTATGTGCTCAGTTCTGTCATTCTTATATAGAAGCTTCATAAATGCACCCAAGCTTCTCCATTCAAAGCCCAAGAGAACACTTGTGTGGGATGCTCTTCATTTACACCTCTAGATCCACCCTCTACCCTCTCAACCCTGCTCTGTGCTCCAGAAAAATAATTGTTCACAATTGCATCAACAGGTTCCCTTGTCCTCTGGCTTCATCCAATGGACACTGGCAAGAGGTCAGACAGTGGAACAGAATGAGGTTAGGGCATGTATTCTCCAGACAACCACCTGCAGGATTGCCATAGGGTGCCTGCAACCCTCTTATGAAAGCCCTGGCTTCCTGTAGGCAGCCCTATTTATTACACAGATGCTCTTATTCTCCTAACTGCTACCTCCCCTTACCTCTTCAGGTTGAGGAACATTAACCACTCTGGGATGATTCATCACAGCTTATAAATTTCCTTTAACCTTGGCAACATAACTGTAAATATTCTCTTTATTAAACTCTCAAATACTCTATCTGAATGTGCCTTTCCTCTCAAGACCCTAATCAATACATCATCTAAATGAAAGAAAATGAGGAACATTCGATTGCAGGCCATATATCCGAATACCTGCATTCACATGCACATGTATGACTGCTTCAAGTCGAATATGAGTATAGACTTTTCAGAATGTAGCTAGAATCGTCTGTTTGTGAGGACAGAGGAGGTATGATGAAAGGTAATTTTATGTTTTCTCAGAAGGTGTCCTATTATGGCAAAAGATGATATATTTCAAGAGATAAGTACACATCTGCACGTAGACTTATCCGTGACTTGAAACTTGTCTACTTGTCAAGCTGTTGAGAGAACTAAGGATTCTCAAATAACTCCAGCCCTGAGCATAGTTTAAATGAGGGTAAGACAACATGAGTGCAATTGATATATAGAGTACCATCTTCCTCAGCCACTAAGCTAGCAAGTAGGACTTTTCCCCCATTGTTCTTGAGGCTTGCCCTAGTCTCTTCCTTCCAGATGACCAGGTGAGAATTTGAAAAGAGCTGAAGATATGTAGGACACAGCATTAGAAATAAATTTTTAAAACAATTGAAATGTGCTTCAACAGGTGAGTGGATAAAATAACTGTGGTACATCTTACAATGAAATACTAGTCAGTAATAAAAAACAAGAATTCATACAGACAACCTTTTGGATGGATTCAAAGACATTATGCTGAGTGGGGGGGCGGGGGGAAAGCTAATCTCCCAAATTTATATACTGTATGAAAAAAAAAAAAAACCTAGTAAAATCCAAATGGATTTATAGTTAACAGTATTGTACCAATGTGAATTTCTTGGTTTTAATAATGAACTAAGGTTATGCGAGATGTTACCAATGGGAGCAATGGGGTAAAAGCTCACAGATACTCTCTAAACTGTTTTTGCAACATCTTATAAGTCTAAATTAAAAAAAAAAAAACCATTAAATCAATACCAGTAACACTCCTGTTTAAAATAATGCAAATTACCAGATTTACTTTATTGCTGCTTTTGTGTTTACTTGAAAGGAAATAAGAGGAGAAAAGCGCCAGGATTCATTTACATTCAGTGCAATCGGTTTTCTGCCTACTGTACTTAGAGATCTAATATATGTCACTGTCTTGAACCTTTTAAGGTAAACATTCCTAAGGTTGGTACTTTTTCCTAGTTCATTTTTGAGTTCCCAGTAATTCCTGGAAAAGCGAGGCACAGAAAAATGAAGAAATTTGCCCATGGTGACATGGTCTGCCATGAACAGATAGTATCTAGACCATCCATTTTACTCCTACTGAATTTTCTCAAACAGATACAGTTGTTGCTCTCAAGTCCTCCCTTCTTTCTCAAGGAAAGCCACCAATAATCATCAAGTACAAATCACGTAGCGGAGCTAGTTAACGGCCACCACGGCACTGCACAGACTGGGAGGACAGAAACCACAGCATGCAAGTGTATATTCCCCCTCCTCCTTCTTCTCATACCACAAGCCTGAGGTGAGGGACTCACGTAAGAGGGAACAACGTCATTTAAAAAGCTCAAGAGGACTTTTAATTCTAAGGCTATTTTAGAACACAGGAGGAACTTTGGTAACTGAACGCATTTCCCTTCCTCAGATTCACTATAAACTGCAAGAAAGGTCCTAGACTCTGAGGTAGGAAGTGGGGAGGAACAGAAGAGAGGAACGGGGAACACATCTTTAAGGCCTGTTCTGGAGGTCGAGAGAAAAGAAAAGGTGAACTCTTTGTCTAAGTTGTACCATTCAGTTTTCTCTAATGAAAGGAGGTGGGGATTTGGGAAAGGAGCTTTGTCTAGAAATAAATAATATATATTTGGCTGAATTCCTCGGGAATCTTCACATGGGATAAAACCAAGGGAAAACCTTTCAACATTACAGGCTAGTGAGATTATGATTGAGAAGATGAGATTTCTTGTGTTTATTGAACATAATTTTCAGAAATTAAATTTTTACACCCATAAATGTTCAGGGTAGAATTGGGACAGAACCAGTAATAGAGTCATGCTCCGCAAAATGTTGGCTAATGTTAAATTAGAATAATTAGATATAATTAGAATAAATTTTTTAAATGCCAAGTCCTATACTATAAACTTTATGTCAACACTGAATGATCATATAATTTGATCTACTTTTAAAAGGCATTAACTTATAGTTCTCGAATATTGGTACCATCTTTGGAGTAATATGAAAGAATAAATTATAATGATGAAACTACCCAGTAAATCTTGAAAGAGTCTAATGATCTTTTCACTTAACTTATATAATAATGAACCATATTTGAATCATTGACTTAAAGTCACAATGAAAATTTGTCTTACAGAATAAATTTAGCATTTGAAATGAATTTTGGTTTTTCGGTAAAAATGATTATTTAAACTAATTTTCCTGTTCAATTTTATTCGACTCCAACATATTCAGTATATTTTGATACCATACTACCTCAAGCATTCCCTATAGAACAGATGGATAATTCTGCATTTCAAATAGAAAATAAGTATGTAAGATTAAAGCTGTAATATGTACACATCACAATGGAACACAACCAGCTAGGTAAAATCACTGAAAAATGCTAGCTTCCCTGCCACTAAATAAGAGTCACCTGGTAAAACCAAAGGAGCAGTGAGTGACAACAGTTTGAGATAACAAGAACCAGGAACTGAAAGATCCATATTCTTTTCGTCACCCTCATCATCTTCATCTTCATCTAGCTCATCAGGAATAGGGATTTCTGGTCTTATCTGAAATAACAGAGAAGGAGATACTAAAACATTATGTAAAATCTTTTCTTTGTCCTTTTTTATGTCAAGATTTAAAAATCAAGTTAAACTCATTGCTCTTTATGTCAAAAGACAATTAAAATTAATTTTTAAAATTCTATTCATTTTCAGATTAACTAAATATTAACCTCTAGTCATATTATTAGATATATCCCCAGATCCATGTAAAGAATTCATGATAATATAGTAAGAAAATCATCATAAATCAATGTAAGCAATGATTATTATGGAAAATTAGTAAAATTTTATATCATCAAACGATAAAATGCAAACACTGACACATTCAATATCTTGGATTTCCATGATTTACAATTAAATATTTGCCTTGTCTGAATACAATTTTTTTTTAAATTTGTAATTCTAGTCATATGTCTATGACAAAGCTTAAAATCTTCCAGTAGAATATATAGTAGAGATCAGGAAAGGACAGAATGCTTTAGCTGATTTTTTTTCTTTTTTTGAGATTCGGCAATTTGTTGCTATAGAATATAAAAACAATAAAATCTGTAATTGGTAGCTACACTTTATTGTGTCGGATTTACAATTTGAAGATCTTGTGGTTCCTCTGTGATTAGTTAGGTTTGTTTGAACCAAAAATAAAAAATGTAAAAAGATTACCGCTATTGTAGTTTCCACAAATATAATGTCAAGCAATTAATTAAATTTTTAATACTTTCAATGATATACCATCATAATGCCCACATGGAGATAATTAAGCATTAGGGGAGGAAATCAAAATATATAAAAGTGGTTGCTATAACCATAAAGTGCCAGAACCCAGTCATTACCATTAGCCTGTCTCCCGGAGTTATTTTTAGAAATAATTAACAATTCCTGCAGACGGCCTTCATAGGTCCCCAAAGCACTGTTCCATTTAGGAACTGCACTGAGTCAGGATTCTTGCAGGGGGAATTTTAAAAAAAGAGGAAATGCTTTTCTTAAGTATAATAACCTCAAATCCAACGAAGCCTTTCAACCATAACTAGTGTTCTCTTCAATAGTGAGTGAAAGCAACCTGACTACCTGAGCACTTTCTAAGATTTCATTCTGTTTCAGTATTGAGTATCTAATTCTCAGAGGACTGAGCCAGCCATAATTAGAGATAACAATAATGTAAGCTCCACACAGGGCATGATGGCATGTGTTGATATTGGTGCATACCAGGGAAACCCTGGCGTGTTTGCAAACCTCTTGGTTCTCACAAGC
>NW_011888890.1:6365365-6367987 GCF_000151845.1 Pteropus vampyrus | reverse complement strand
TGTCTTACAGAATAAATTTAGCATTTGAAATGAATTTTGGTTTTTCGGTAAAAATGATTATTTAAACTAATTTTCCTGTTCAATTTTATTCGACTCCAACATATTCAGTATATTTTGATACCATACTACCTCAAGCATTCCCTATAGAACAGATGGATAATTCTGCATTTCAAATAGAAAATAAGTATGTAAGATTAAAGCTGTAATATGTACACATCACAATGGAACACAACCAGCTAGGTAAAATCACTGAAAAATGCTAGCTTCCCTGCCACTAAATAAGAGTCACCTGGTAAAACCAAAGGAGCAGTGAGTGACAACAGTTTGAGATAACAAGAACCAGGAACTGAAAGATCCATATTCTTTTCGTCACCCTCATCATCTTCATCTTCATCTAGCTCATCAGGAATAGGGATTTCTGGTCTTATCTGAAATAACAGAGAAGGAGATACTAAAACATTATGTAAAATCTTTTCTTTGTCCTTTTTTATGTCAAGATTTAAAAATCAAGTTAAACTCATTGCTCTTTATGTCAAAAGACAATTAAAATTAATTTTTAAAATTCTATTCATTTTCAGATTAACTAAATATTAACCTCTAGTCATATTATTAGATATATCCCCAGATCCATGTAAAGAATTCATGATAATATAGTAAGAAAATCATCATAAATCAATGTAAGCAATGATTATTATGGAAAATTAGTAAAATTTTATATCATCAAACGATAAAATGCAAACACTGACACATTCAATATCTTGGATTTCCATGATTTACAATTAAATATTTGCCTTGTCTGAATACAATTTTTTTTTAAATTTGTAATTCTAGTCATATGTCTATGACAAAGCTTAAAATCTTCCAGTAGAATATATAGTAGAGATCAGGAAAGGACAGAATGCTTTAGCTGATTTTTTTTCTTTTTTTGAGATTCGGCAATTTGTTGCTATAGAATATAAAAACAATAAAATCTGTAATTGGTAGCTACACTTTATTGTGTCGGATTTACAATTTGAAGATCTTGTGGTTCCTCTGTGATTAGTTAGGTTTGTTTGAACCAAAAATAAAAAATGTAAAAAGATTACCGCTATTGTAGTTTCCACAAATATAATGTCAAGCAATTAATTAAATTTTTAATACTTTCAATGATATACCATCATAATGCCCACATGGAGATAATTAAGCATTAGGGGAGGAAATCAAAATATATAAAAGTGGTTGCTATAACCATAAAGTGCCAGAACCCAGTCATTACCATTAGCCTGTCTCCCGGAGTTATTTTTAGAAATAATTAACAATTCCTGCAGACGGCCTTCATAGGTCCCCAAAGCACTGTTCCATTTAGGAACTGCACTGAGTCAGGATTCTTGCAGGGGGAATTTTAAAAAAAGAGGAAATGCTTTTCTTAAGTATAATAACCTCAAATCCAACGAAGCCTTTCAACCATAACTAGTGTTCTCTTCAATAGTGAGTGAAAGCAACCTGACTACCTGAGCACTTTCTAAGATTTCATTCTGTTTCAGTATTGAGTATCTAATTCTCAGAGGACTGAGCCAGCCATAATTAGAGATAACAATAATGTAAGCTCCACACAGGGCATGATGGCATGTGTTGATATTGGTGCATACCAGGGAAACCCTGGCGTGTTTGCAAACCTCTTGGTTCTCACAAGCTGGCTTTTCCAGGTGTCTCTGGTTTGCTTACATACAAGGAAGTTGCCAGGTTTAGTATCATCAGGTATAATCTTAGAGACTCTAACCAGTCCTACTTGTCTAAAAAGTTTCAAAAAAGGAGTTGGTTCTGGGTCCATTTGCCTTGTTTCCTGACTTTTTACACATCATAGTATAAATTGAAAGTAATATTTGAAAAGCATACTGGGGAAACAGACAACAACGCCTACAGCTGGAGACTACATCAGAAACACGTTACCATGCCAGTCCATTGAAGCACTGGGAAGCTCTCATATATATCATATTCGCAACTGAAAGGAGACTTGGGAGGAGAGGGCAGAGATAAACAATTAAGCTAATACAAAAACTTAGAGGGATAGTGAGGATGTGGATAAATCAGAATCCTCATATTCTGCCGGTGTGAATGTAAAGCAATGCAGCCCCTTTGGAAAACAGTTTGGCAATTTCTCAAAAAGTTAAATGCAGTTATCATATACCCCAGCAATTCCACTTGTAGGTATATAACTGAGAGAAATGAAAATATATAATCACACAAGAACTTGCACACAAATATTCATGAATGTGAATGAATTATTCATAATAGTTAAAAAAATGAAAGCAACTCAAATGCTTATCAACCGATGAATACAAAAATGAAATGTGGTGTATCTGTATAAGGGAATATTATTCTGTAATAAAAAAGTATGAAGTACAGACACATATTACACATGAATGAACCTTGAAAACATTATGCTAAGTGAAAGAAGTCACAAAAGACCACATATTATATGATTTCGTTATAGGAAAGGTTCAGGCAAGGCAAATTTATAGAGACAGAAAGTAGATTAATGGTTGCTTAGGGCTGGGAAAGGGTAATGGGAATTGACTGCTGATAAAACATTCTAAAATTAGATTGTGGTTGCACTGTGATTAGCTGCACAATACTTTGAAT
>NW_011888890.1:6359482-6363993 GCF_000151845.1 Pteropus vampyrus | reverse complement strand
CTTCCAATTGAATATTGGAAAGCTTATCATACAAAATGCCTCACTAAGGGTTCTAATTTCAGATAACCTTTCAACCACCTTTGTGTGTGTGTGACCTATGAAAATCCAGGAGTTTGTATATAAACAAGATTTTATTTGGAACATGTCAAGTATGTGCATAAATTCATTTAAAAAGAGAAACAGCTTCTGATGAATGCAGTGACATTCACTTAAATCAAAGCCGAACAGTTTACACCATATTAATACCAACTCGGCATGCATAATGATTTCTTTTATATTACTCACTTCTAAAATTAACTCCGGAAATCAACAACACAATTTATCTTAAGATCTCTATAATAAAAATTTAATTTTTAAACAGCTGAATATTTTTAATGAACTTAAGTCAGAGAGAAGAGTCAATCTTCTACCTAAATGTTTTACCAGAAAAGCAATCCTCTACAGTTTTTTGTTTTTTGTTTTTTTTTTGGTTTGGCTTTTTTTTTGTTTTTGTTTTTGTTTTCGGGGGGGTGGGGGCGCGGAGCACTAGAGATAAGGCGGAGGAGAAGGATAAATAGCTTAAAAGAACAAAGAAATATTAACTAAAAGTGAGAAAACATTTTTGTCTCTTTATTAACATTAGAATTAACAGGTCCTCAAAGAAGCCCCTGAACTTTTTTGACCAACTTTAAATGTTTAGATGTAGGCTAACTTTGCATGTTTCAAGTGATTAACAATATTTTTACAAATCAACGAAACATATGGATTCATCCAACATTCCCAGCTCATAAGATGGCCTAGCACTTAGTACATGTCCAATAAGTGATAATTAAACCAATGCATGTCTTGAGTGTCTCTCATCAATAATCTCACATAACTTTCTAATAACAAACCAATAACAAGAAAGATGAGTTCACGAATTTGGTATTCAAATTCCTAATTCACATGGTAGCTCATTCAGTGCTACTTTCAATGACATTTTCCATCTTACCTTAGATGTAATGTCTTATTCAACTCTCATTGTTTTTTTTTTGTTTTTTTTTGATGTCTGCCACTCCTCTAACACCTTTTGTCTACCAGCCTGTTAGCTTTCAATAAGTTTCATAGTTTTAAATTGATGTATCAATCAACGAGAAATCTTTCTTTAGTGAATCCAAAGAAGGATAGTGCTTACAAAAGTAGCTGCATTATAATCCACAAATGGAGTCAGGTTGGTAGGGATGCATTGTATCTGTTAAAAAAACTTTCTACTTGGAATTCATACTGTGCTCATTTAGAGGATTATTTCACAAGTTTCCACAAGCAGAAAGAAAGAATGTGGGTGCACTCTCACCAAAAAAGTGTACAGGTAACCTTCAGTTTTGTGAGTAAATGAAATTGCCCTTGGTGCAGAATGAGTAATCTCTGACAACAAAGAACCTTAATTTTTATATTATAGAAGTCCATATCTGGTAGAGACTTTTGAAACAACTGAAAATAAGCTTTTACAGAAAATGAGCCTCAGTTTCAGATCACTGTCATAATCTACAAAACAGAGGGGTGGTGGGGAAGGAGCGGACTCGGTTGTCTCCTTAGCCTTTGAGGACTTTGGGGACTTGTTTGGGATATGAACACATTGTCCACTTTCTGGACTTTCAGTCTTTAGGTATTCAAACATCCAAACTGAAAGTAAGTAATCAATAAAAAAGAAGAACGCATGGTGCAGTCTTGGAAACAGCGATTATCTTTGAGGAGGCAGGATCTATATCAAAAGTGGTCATCAGAGGCAAACAGACTCCTTTGAAATCACTTTTGTCCCCTCACCTTAATCCAGCTGAGAATATCCACAATAGTGAACCACTACTTTTGGGAGCAAGTCATATTCCAGAAGGGGGTTAGGGCAGAAGAAAAGGTTGAAAAGCATGGCTAAAATACTCTGATGTTGAAAAACCCAAGTATGCACAGAAACTCCAATTTAGAGTCACTAACTTTTATGTCAGAAGGTATAAAGAGCTATTTATGACTATTCGAGGATCAGAGAATATAGAGAGTTAGCTTAAGAAAATATCTAATATTTACTGAGTAGAGCACTTATCTGAATATAAATTTCAACAAACATAATCAGAAGCTGGATATAAACCTAAAGTAGAAAAAAAATATAAACATAACAACATTTAGAAAGGGAGAGGCTAAATAGTCAACAGTATGTTAAAGCTATTTAATAAAAGCTATTATTCCAGCTGGGATATTTCAAGAATAATAGCTAAAAATAAAGGTTATTATGCTGTGACCTAAGTTAGCAATTGCTTATTATCTTCCCAGATGCTGCAACTAATCTATTGGTAGGAGTTTGCACACTAAATTTACACATGACTTTGGGTATTGCTAGTCACCACAGTGCAGTCTGCAGTCTCATCTTTTTAAATTTTATGAGTCATAGAACACTTTTTCTTAAGGCTTCTCATTTGCGATAACTGCGTGACAAGCCAACCAATCTGTTTTTGCATCCCCAATTACATGAGAAATCCTGCCTTCCTTAGGATCTAGCATTACAAGAGCCTGTCCTTCAGTCCTCCTTCTGTGGTGGCTCCTACTCAATTCAATGAACAAAAGTTGGCCTAGTTCATATCGGTGTCTGATCTATAAACTCAATCTAGAAGAAAGGGTCAACCCATTATAATGCCTGAAGATGCCTAGAAAGTCATACCCAAACTTCTTGCCATTTGACCTCAAGGACAGATTCTGGGTAAAGTTACATATCACTTCTTCTAACACAATGTCTGCTTTACACTCTAAAAGCATTCAACAAACATTTCTATGCATTTGAATTAGTAGTAACATTGAAATAAGACACTTAACTCCAGGATATAACCTAATAATTTAAAGCTGGTTCTATTAGGTAGATACCAGAAAAGTGTATATTTTTAGTTTAATGTAAATACTTAAATAATGTCACACTATGTGTTAACCCCTAAAAGATGGTGATACTTTCCTTATCAAGTTCTCTGGGGCTAACCTACACATCATTTCACACTAAACTAATAAACAGCAGATTTTTTCACATGGCATCTCAATTCTGTATCACAAACAAAGATCTCTGGCTGCACAGGAAGCATAAACCTTAGTCTGTGCAGGCCATGCTTGAATTAGAAGTCCAAGATGGCGCACTAAAGTGCTTCCTATGGTGGCATAGATTTTCTGCAGCAATGGGCACCGGCATGCAGTCATACACTCGGACACCTTAAGGGGACTTCATGTGCACAATAGGTGTCTTCTGCCTGCTTCAAAGAAATTTAAATTCATTATCTGTGACTTCTAAGACCACTATAAACTTTTAGGTATTAAACAGATAATATAAATTCTTATCTTTCATAGACATGTCCAGAGTTACATATACATCCATCAGGTATGAATCTCCTGAGGGAGGGGCGGTACAAATAAAGTTGTAAAACACAGCAGTAAAGAGAGATCAGTGAGAAAGCAGAAAGGCCTACCTGCTCAGGTAGATGAAGAATGGTGTGCTCTCCGGCACTAAAGTGTGCCAGAGATTTATATGCAGCATTTGCTATAACTGGGTCCTAGGTGGGGTAAAAGTAAAACAAAAGAGACAATATTTATTAAACATCAACTCTGAAGGAAGAAAATCTTCCCTCACCAACCTCAAAGTTCTACTGTCAGTGCTTTGGAAACGGTATTCAAACCTTGCTTACACTGTCCCAAAGCACTGGCCAGAGGTATCAGAAGTACTCAATTTTTATCCTAGTTTGGATACTAAACATCAAGTAACTCACAATCACTCAGGCCCCCATGAGGCAGTATGATTTAATGGAAGGTGCATGTGATAGGCCTGGAATTGGATTCTGATGCTCCAGAAACTAATGGGGAAAGTGAGCATCTGGAATCTTCCGCTCATGAGTTGACTATAACATCACCAACATCCTTTTCTCTATACTCCTAGATTAGAAACAACATCTAAAAAATGGACAGGAGTTTTGCTTGTTTAATACGTTTGTTGGTGGTGGAGGGACAAAGCAGGAAAGGTGAAGGGCCATGAAAAATATGAGACAATGGCAATAAATACCAGCTTCACAAAGTAATAAGTATACTTAATGGTGCGAACATATTAACAAGCATAAACTGAGAATATTTAAAACCTAAATTTGTTAATAGTCATAATTATTTCAAAATCAAGAAATTATTTCAAAGGAGTTATATTTTTCATTCTAAGAATCTTATTTGATAGTTCTTTGCAAGCTTGGTTCTGTTCTGCTGACACCCCTTATGATAGTACCTTGCTTTGAGTGTGAGTCCAGAGGAAGCTGAGGACTTGAACTTTAAAATTCTGAAACATCAACAAATATCAGAATAAATTTTTAAGGCAAAGATAAAACGAAGAATAAACAATCTAAAGTAGCAAATAGTGGAAATTAAATCACTTTAGAAATTATACCACTACTAATTGACTTATTCTGTATTTACCCATCATTCATAAAATGAAAATACTTAGAAACAGACTCATCATTTAAACACATGGATATTTTAAACATAATTAG
>NW_011888890.1:6351220-6357247 GCF_000151845.1 Pteropus vampyrus | reverse complement strand
TTCTGATAACATAAAGGTATGTAAAAGTGAATAGAAGCTGTATATACTCTCAGAGTTTCAAACTGATTCTTTTTTAATACCTTAAAACAAAAGTCCAAATGTGGGCATAAACTCACAATACCCTGTATTGGTTCAATCCTGTATTCAACAACTACTTACTAAATATGTATTATGTGCCAGGCACTGTGCTAGGTATTGTATCCTTAGTAAGAACAAATTTTATTTTATTCACTGTGTGTAGTTAGGAAAATTAGAAGTATTATCCTATAATCCTGTCCTATCATGTGATCTAAAACATAAAAGAGACTATTCCTGGAATCTGACAGAGGAGTAGTTTGTTAGTCTGTGAAGCACTGAATCAAACTAAAAGTCCACTAAGACTTCGAGTGAAAATCAACTGCTGCTCTTTGAAGGAAAAGAAAAAAGGGAACATGGCTACAAAAGTGGAGACAAATGAATTTGCCACCCTCTTGATTTCACTCAAAGAAGAAATAGTGATAAAAATGTTAAGCAGGAATATATGAATCTTTTAGCAAAGCATCTTTCACCAAGTTTTTCAATTCATTACAATGACAAACACTGAGTAGTTTATAAAATTATTTTCCTCTTCTAAGATGGCTTGATTTTATAATCATTCTCACTGAAGAGTACAGATGAAGATGATATACATATATGTATACACACACACACACACATCCACCCCCACCCCGCACCCACAGAGGAAGGGAGGGAAGGAGAAAGGGAAGGAGGGAGAGGATGTGAACATGTAAAAATCAAATCTCTATAGCAAAACACAGATGACAATATGTCTGCAACTACTGGGAGAGTCTGCCTGCTTTTGTTAAAATCTTTGTGCACTATTTAACAGTGAAAACACCAATGAAATGAATTTAAACTGTTGGCCTTGTGAATTCTATAATTTTAGAAACACTATTTTTAACATACTGACTTTTTAAAATTTCGACTCTACTCTCAGAATAAAAACTTGGTATTCTTTATGTAAATAAGTCTTAAAGACGCAGAATTGATAAGGGTGGATACCCTCCCACACCTAGAGTCCATAAATATATCACTATGTTCTCAGAACAAAAAGTGCTAAAGGATTTTTAGCAAAGGATACAAATATTTTTTCTAAAAGTTATTCTAAAGCACATGTCTTCTCAGTGTAGAAACAATTTATTGAGCTCCAAACACATACCTCATATTCAGCTGTATTGACTGTTAAGGAAGGAACCAGAGAAAACAGTTCACTGAGGGTCTTCAAAATGAGAGGTCTTGTATCACAACTCAGCTTTGGAGAGAGAGCATTCCAAGTGGAGCGAATACAAACAACCTGTGAGGCAAATAAAAAGTCAATGCCTAACAAAATCCCAACTCTTGTGACGCCATCAGCAAAAGCACTTTCTTTCCTTATAAGGAAACTTAAGAAAAGAACAAGACCATTCCTAGAAGATATGATAAAGTATCACCCCTCAAAAGAAATTATTTAAACCAATATAAACTGTTGTTAAAGAAGATCCAGCCTGCCTCTCACGATTGCTTTTTTTACCACTTTATTTTGGTTAACCAAGAAAATAAAGCTAACTCGCCACCCACCCCAACACACACACTTGCACAGACAATAAATTCAAATATATGGTAATGGAAGGAGATTTGACTTTAAAAATAAATAAATAAAGATAAAGTTCGGGTCTCTACCAAAAAAAAATCTACTTATAAAAAAAAATAAACTCCAGATTAGGTACATACATTGTTGAGGAACCAGTCCCTGAAACAAAGAATGGTAAGATAATGCTAGGACATTTCTAAAGCCAGGTATCCACAGTTCTTATAGTTTTTCAGCCCTGCTCAAACTACATAACCACTCTAACAAATTTTTAAAGGAGGTAAGAGAATAATTATATTATTTAAAATAATAATTTAAGACTTTTTTAGTCACTTCAGATTTTTTAAGAGGTTAAGTGATAAAATCTAAAGCCCAACCAAAATTCTATTTTTAACTTGATCCAATTTCCTTAAACCAAGTATTCTTAGTTCACTTCAATATCTGGTTTTATGGATAGGCAAATGTCTTCTTAACTTCGACTCCAACTATAAAAGATGATTTCTTCACTTTTGATATTTTACTAAAAATTTAAAACTCGGGCAGAAATAGTACCAACACAGATCAATTAGACAGAGTTTAACAAGGGTTAATTTTCTAAAATACTCCAATCTCATCTCTTAAGCTTGAATTAACATACACAATTTATCTCCATTTACATACATAAACTATTTAGAGAAGCTACATGAGGTAGTCGGTAAAAATATGTCAAAAATAAATGAATAACATATATGTAAGGACATAGATTAAGGAAAAGCTCAAAGAAGACAGAAGAAAGAGTATTTCAGAAAACTTGCATTCAGTACTTTTGCTCTTATGTTCTACTTTCCTTGAAAGAGCAGAAAAATGTTCTTAGTCTTGGGATCCACTCAAAATTTGGATTCCATTAACATATACTAAGGGCAGTATTATGTGCCAGGCATGATAATAGGCAAATTTACACAAAGAAGTAGCTCTAATGTAAATTAGTGTTGAAATTTTTTTAAAAAGTTCTTAAAAGCTTTCAACATCAAGTATATACCCAGAGTAGTATACAAAAGGAACAATAAAATATAAAACATAATCTAACCCTTCAAAGAACTTAGCACCCTGTTGAAAGTGAAATGTATATAATTCTAAATTACTGGAAAACCATAAGGTATAGGATTAGATTTTGAATTAAGTTCGACAGAAAATAGTTTCAAGAAGAATCTAGGAAGGAAAGATATGTCAGTGGATGGGAGTCATCAGAGAGGGTACAAGAGGCAGTAAGTCTTAAGATGGGACTCGAAGGAGGAATGGACAAAACCAGGCAGATAATCCATAAGGAAATGGAAAACAAAAGTCAAAACATACACGAAAAGGATGCTGTAGGCACCAAAAGCATTAGTACTAGTGAGGAGAGGCTCATGGATCAGAGAGTACCTGGAATATCAAAGCAGTGTGAATGAGAACCAAAAAGAAAAGGCAGCCTCTAGAGATTTCTGAATTGAGGAATAAATAAAATTAAAATGCTACCTTTGAAAGATTCATCTGGTAGTCTTATAGCCAAAGTCAAAGCAGTCATCTACCTCTTTCTCTCCAATTCCTATAACATAAACATCCTAAAAAGTTTTCTAAAGATCTTATGCTCAGTATACCCACTAATTGTCCATGCTTTCTCCTCACCTTAAATGCCTATCCAACTTCAATCTATGTTGTTTCAAGACCCGGGTCAAATCTCACTTCCACAATTAAGTTTTCTCTTACGATTCAAGCCCTCATTTTATCCTTTTCTTTCCTCCAATTTCTAACACTTAAAACTCTGTATCACCCAATTTAGCATTTAATTATATACTGTCTAATATTGTTCACTCTTTTCGTGAATGCGAGTTGTCTCATCAACTAGATATTAAGTTTTTTTTTTTAAAGACAATGACCACGTCTTACAGTTCTCATTCCTCACTACCTAGCGCAGTAATAAGTATATAACAGATTATCAGTACTTAACTACTGATGGTACTGGAACCTGAGCAGTGATAAATATGAGGTAGAGAGTAAAGAATTAAAAGAACTTGGAGAACAAAGCAGACCACGTTGGAGCCAAGCCTAGCTGATAAGGACATGCGGCTTGCCATTTTCGCCAACATGCGGGGCGTGTCTTTCTTCCTGCTTGTCATTTTCTATTATGTGACAGTCAACAATCCCAAGAAGCAGAAATTTAAGTAGCGCTTTCTCTGCCCCAGGGTTCCAGGGCATAGTCTGAGGCAAGATGGAGGGACTGAGGGGCCTTCGCTCTTCACTTCATCCCTTCTATCCATCACAACATCAAAAGCAACTACACCTGGATTTTTCCAAACTTTAATTTCCACAAAGTCTTCCTTAAGCCTATGGAGCAAGAAGCTGCCACTGAGTAGGGCCCAGTATAAGGGCTGCTTCCTTTTCTACTCCCCTATGCAGCACTATAAAAAATATAGATTTAGAAAAAAGAAGGACTTGGAGAATAAATTGGAAAGTGGAATACTTTGAACCAAGAGATCTGGGTGAATAAAAAGCAACATTAAAAAAGGAGGTAAAACTGGAAAAAGGAGCACATTTGCAGGAGATGGGGGCTGAATAACTCTGTTTGAGATGTGTTTAATTTGAAATGATGGAAAGACATCCAGAGAGAAATATCCTGCAGGCAAGAGGAAAAAAGGACTAAAACTCAGACATGAGATTGGTCAACAACAGCTTTGTTATTTGAACATTTCTATAAATCAAAATACCAGGAGGAAGTATGACCTCCCAGATGATCTGATGCATTTTTCAGATCAACAAAAAAAGATCTCTGGCCACCAATTTCAGAAGTACAGAAAGGTTCTTGCCCTTCCCAAGGGTGCTGGGTGGGGAGTGAGGCTATATCCTCCAAGTATTTTCAAGAGCTTACAAAAAATTTTTTTAAAAGTCTACTTCCTACTAAGTTTAAAAACTACTGCGTGAAATGGTATTATACATATAGACCATGAGAAAATATTCTAGAATCCCAGCCATGAATTCTGGCCTTAAGTGTAAGAAAGGTATACCTGTGGGGAATATTTGCAAACCCAGGCTAGCCCATACATAATTGGGAGCAGGGAAGCCTCTAGTAAAGAAGGCTGCTTTCTCTGACCTTCTCAATACTGGGCTATTCTTGAGTAGATCTTCTGGCCCTGAGAGGTTCTTGGATTCAACCTATCATTTTCTTGCTATGTCCGTCTCCTTGGGCCCTGTGGATTTGATCCACTAACCTGTGCAATCTGTTAAATTATATCAGATTAGTCAGGCTCATGGTCATGGCATTTACTAGCTTGTTCTGTCCTGTTCTGCTCATTACTCAATGACTTGTCTGTTTTCAAAAAACAGATTGACTTCTGGATCCGGCAGTATGATGGGTCACAGCTGAAATGATTGATAAAGAAACAAAAGAAGGAAATACCTGCACTGAGCTATTGTAAGGAAGTTGTCAGTTTCCATAATCTAAAAGCTGTGTTTAAATGCCCACACAGAAAGAGATATAGCCTTTAGCCTGCAGAAGATGAGGAGTTGGAACTGAGATTCCCACATAAAACCAGCACCCTTGAAAGGCTATACCCTTAGTGTAATGGTATTTAAAAAGGTAGTGAGTTATGGGCACCTGAACCACTCTTGACGGATAATCTTATAACACATAACCCAAATGATTCACACACAAAAAATAAACACCTCTAAAAATGAGTTCATGACGAAAGAAAAATTTCAAAATATATGATACACGAGTCCAACATGAGTGAGAATCAGCAAAATAGCAAATAGCAGGATTAAGACACCCAAGATCTTCAGGTAACAGGACAAGGAGAAAGTAATACAAAAGCACTTAAAAGAATTAAAGATGAAAGACAAGGCATTTAATTCCCAGTAAAAGAATATGGCATGATGGGAAAATGGCAAATCTGGAAAAGAACCAAATAGAATCTCTAGAAGTGAAAAATATATAGCCAGTGAAATTATTAACCTAACGGATAGGAAGTTACCCTAAATATAGACCAGAGAGATTAGAGTTACAAAATATAAAAAAGAAGTTCAAAGTCAGATAGCACCAAATGAGGTGGTCTTTCTTATTTCACAGAGAGTTCCTAATGAAGTTTAATTTTAAAGCAGCCCTAGGAGAAGTGGTTGGTTCAGGAATGGAACAGGGAAAACATAAATCTGGAGTACCTTATACTGCCATAAAGTTCAGAAATGTGCAAAAAAGGATGTGAACTTGTTAAAAGGGCATAGGAGCCAATCTGAAAGAGTTTCCCATGGCCAAATATTGATGAGTCTACACTGGTATAAATAACCGAATGAATAAAAGAGAAGGAATAGCTCTTCCTTACAGAAGATTTCCAACTAATAAACGTAGAAGCAATGAAAGAAAAAATTCACCACCAGATAGATTACTACAAGAATAACTGTTGTAGGCAAGA
>NW_011888890.1:6348948-6351170 GCF_000151845.1 Pteropus vampyrus | reverse complement strand
GTGGGGAATATTTGCAAACCCAGGCTAGCCCATACATAATTGGGAGCAGGGAAGCCTCTAGTAAAGAAGGCTGCTTTCTCTGACCTTCTCAATACTGGGCTATTCTTGAGTAGATCTTCTGGCCCTGAGAGGTTCTTGGATTCAACCTATCATTTTCTTGCTATGTCCGTCTCCTTGGGCCCTGTGGATTTGATCCACTAACCTGTGCAATCTGTTAAATTATATCAGATTAGTCAGGCTCATGGTCATGGCATTTACTAGCTTGTTCTGTCCTGTTCTGCTCATTACTCAATGACTTGTCTGTTTTCAAAAAACAGATTGACTTCTGGATCCGGCAGTATGATGGGTCACAGCTGAAATGATTGATAAAGAAACAAAAGAAGGAAATACCTGCACTGAGCTATTGTAAGGAAGTTGTCAGTTTCCATAATCTAAAAGCTGTGTTTAAATGCCCACACAGAAAGAGATATAGCCTTTAGCCTGCAGAAGATGAGGAGTTGGAACTGAGATTCCCACATAAAACCAGCACCCTTGAAAGGCTATACCCTTAGTGTAATGGTATTTAAAAAGGTAGTGAGTTATGGGCACCTGAACCACTCTTGACGGATAATCTTATAACACATAACCCAAATGATTCACACACAAAAAATAAACACCTCTAAAAATGAGTTCATGACGAAAGAAAAATTTCAAAATATATGATACACGAGTCCAACATGAGTGAGAATCAGCAAAATAGCAAATAGCAGGATTAAGACACCCAAGATCTTCAGGTAACAGGACAAGGAGAAAGTAATACAAAAGCACTTAAAAGAATTAAAGATGAAAGACAAGGCATTTAATTCCCAGTAAAAGAATATGGCATGATGGGAAAATGGCAAATCTGGAAAAGAACCAAATAGAATCTCTAGAAGTGAAAAATATATAGCCAGTGAAATTATTAACCTAACGGATAGGAAGTTACCCTAAATATAGACCAGAGAGATTAGAGTTACAAAATATAAAAAAGAAGTTCAAAGTCAGATAGCACCAAATGAGGTGGTCTTTCTTATTTCACAGAGAGTTCCTAATGAAGTTTAATTTTAAAGCAGCCCTAGGAGAAGTGGTTGGTTCAGGAATGGAACAGGGAAAACATAAATCTGGAGTACCTTATACTGCCATAAAGTTCAGAAATGTGCAAAAAAGGATGTGAACTTGTTAAAAGGGCATAGGAGCCAATCTGAAAGAGTTTCCCATGGCCAAATATTGATGAGTCTACACTGGTATAAATAACCGAATGAATAAAAGAGAAGGAATAGCTCTTCCTTACAGAAGATTTCCAACTAATAAACGTAGAAGCAATGAAAGAAAAAATTCACCACCAGATAGATTACTACAAGAATAACTGTTGTAGGCAAGATTTGCTGATGAATGTTAAAATTAGTGGGCAAAAGTTTGAGGACAAACAGAACAATTAGCTAGTCTCGGTCTCTCCTCAGAAATATTTTATTAACTACAGAAGAAAAAATAATAACTTTACCATGAAGAACCCAGAATACATCACCTTAACCAAGCAATCAAGGTCAACATCACCAGTAATAAAACGTACAATATCACATACCCCTTATATGATATACTGAGAAAGATGTAGAACCTCAATCTAATCATGAGGAAACACCATGAACATCCAAACGAAAGGACATTTTTAAAAAATAACTAACGGGACTCTTCAAAACTGTCCAGATCATGAAAACAAAGGAAACTAAGGAATGACACAGAATGGAAGAGTTAGGAAACATGACAACTAAATGCAGTGTGGGATCATGGAACAGTAAAAGGACATTAGTGGGAAAATAGGTGAAATCTGAATAAAATTCATAATCTAGGCAATAGTACTGCACCAATGTTAATTTCTCAGTTTTGATAACTATGCTACAGTAATGAAAAATATGTTAATGTTACAGAAAGCAGAGTGAAATATAGATACAAGAACTTACTGTACTATTTTCTTTTTTAAAAAAGAAAAGCTTGAGATACAATTCTCATACCATACAATTTACCTAAAGTACACAATTCAATGGTTTTTAGTATACTCACAGTTGTGCAAACATCACTGCAATCAAGTTTAGACCATTTTTATCACCCTAAAAGGAAACTCTATAATCATTCATCATTCCCCATTTCCCCCCATGCTTCCCCGATCCTAGGGATTCATAACTCTACTTTCTATATCTATAAATACA
>NW_011888890.1:6345563-6347918 GCF_000151845.1 Pteropus vampyrus | reverse complement strand
ATAAATAAAATAGGAGGAATAATACTTAGGTATTGTGCACATATAGCATATAAATATTTATGTACAAATGACTCAGAACATCTTGCTTCGTTTGTCTATGAGATTTTGGAGAATTCATTCCATTTTAAGTGCTTATATTATGCATATTTTGTTGCTATTTTTGTTTCTCAGGGAGAATACTTTTCCCATATTATTCTTCTGCAAGAATTTTAGCAACACTAAACAGCACTGATTAAGAGGACCCTACGCAGTGTGGTATACTAGAAAGAGCGCATGATTGGAGTCAGAAACCCCAGCCTCTCCAATTTCCTAGCTGTGTGACTATGGCAAAGTCATTAATCTTCTTCAATCTGTTTCCCCAGCTGCAAAGCAGACACAATACTAGTAACACCTGCTCTATGTATAGTACCAGGTTAACAGTAAAGGCCATATTGAGACAGTTGTACGCAAATGTGCTTTAGACACAGTAAAAGATGATTGTTGCTGTTATGACCAATGGAACAAACAATAAATCCCAAAAGAATCAGAGCCTTTGCTTTTAATTCTTGTGCTATAAGAATGACTTTGTTCCTTCTCAGAGGAACAGATAGCTATCTTCTAATTTTACTTTCAGAAGCTATTTCTAGAAATTCCTAAGAACAGCCTACTCCTTTTGTCCTGATGTTTTACTCCAACAGAGGAAAAGCTTTATTAAAAAAAAAAAAAAAAACCTTTAGGCTATGAAAACCACCTTATTTGCCCTTTTCATAATGAAGGTAAAAGAAACTGCCTTCACAATTAAAGGACTCAAGTCATCATCATGCAGTGAAGCCCTCTTAAGCTAATTCAGCACACGCAATTCACAAAACAGGATGCTTCTGTTACCAAAACACAATAACAGGGGATAAGAGGGGGTTTAAAGAGACACACTCAATGGAGCAGAAACAATGGGAAAAATAACATTCTTTCTTATCCTCATAATAGGGGGTTAAAGGTTATATGTATAAAAAATGACTAGCACGGGTTTATTTAAGCAATTTCAGTCTCTTAACATCTAAGACTAGTTTATTATTAAGGCAGCGTTATAGAAAATAATAGGAATGAATACTGAGTTTGCCTTTTTAAGTCCCTTATAATCTAAAGGACGGTAATAATGATGATTTCCTATTACAGTAGCTCAACTTCTGTTCATGGCAAATAATATAAAGGTACATATCTAAATCTCGAACTGTGCCTTAGATAAAAAATATTTATACTTGATGTGGTAAAGCTACTCACATATTAATGATCCCTAACATCGCTATGGCATTTCCAAAAAAGGCACATTAGAGAGCTTTCAAATTATTCTGTATTTCTGAAAAACCATTTGGCAGTTTGCAGTGCAGACCTGTAATTCTAATATCTGGATAGAAGAAGCTTAGGACTGTTAAATGCCACAGGTAAAAACAGAGAGGCACCTA
This sequence comes from Pteropus vampyrus, assembly GCF_000151845.1. Taxonomy (NCBI): domain Eukaryota; kingdom Metazoa; phylum Chordata; class Mammalia; order Chiroptera; family Pteropodidae; genus Pteropus; species Pteropus vampyrus. The sequence continues at coordinate 6,346,479 of NW_011888890.1, read as the reverse complement.
TTAAACGGATTGATCTAGACTATCAAGCCACCCATGGGACTCACTACTCAGCAGCCAGGGGTTTTAGGTTTCTCTTTTATTCCCCCATGTGAGAAGCTGCAGCTTCCTTGAGATACCTCCCTACAGGGAACGATATCTTCCAATGCAAACTCCATTGATTTCTCTGCAGGAACAGAAAAAAAAGACACAAAGAGCTCCCTGCAGGGACGTTCACTTTTCAGTTTTCCTAGATTCTGTCTGGATTAATTATCTATTTCATGTTGAACATTCTTCTGGCATGAATTAGCAAACTCACAGTAAGAGTCTGTCAGAAATATCCTTTCACAGGAAAATATTCAGATAGGTGGAGTCTAACCTCCAAGGTAATAAGGAAAAATAATAAAAAGTCAATCAAAATAGCATAAAACCCCCCAGAAGTGAACTGCCAGAAAGTTGTCCAGCAGATACAAAATTAAAAGCAAAGCAAACTGAGTATCCACCAGCAACAAGAATAAAATATCATCCATCTAATTTTTAAAAAGGGCTAAAGGGACTATTATGACTATACCATAGAAAGAGACCAAGAAATAGTTTAGTGTCATTTCATACTGAAAAATCAACATGCTGTGTATCAAAAGTAATTGATGAATTAAGCAGTCACTTCAGATACTCTAAAAACACTTTAGAAAGCAATTTTAAACTGCAAAGACGAAGCTTTTAGGAATACCTATTGAGTTTAGTCCACTTTAAAATATGGAATTCCATGAATACATTTCTAAGTAACAAATGTTGACAGTTACTGAAACTTAACCTGATTGCATGTTCACTGAAAATGATTCTTCTACCTCGCTTCACTCACGCTACGTATCCACAGATTTACAGATAACAGAACTGATGAATTCTTCATGGATAACAATATTGGAAGTCAGTTTCTCAG
>NW_011888890.1:6334423-6343883 GCF_000151845.1 Pteropus vampyrus | reverse complement strand
CAATTCACAAAACAGGATGCTTCTGTTACCAAAACACAATAACAGGGGATAAGAGGGGGTTTAAAGAGACACACTCAATGGAGCAGAAACAATGGGAAAAATAACATTCTTTCTTATCCTCATAATAGGGGGTTAAAGGTTATATGTATAAAAAATGACTAGCACGGGTTTATTTAAGCAATTTCAGTCTCTTAACATCTAAGACTAGTTTATTATTAAGGCAGCGTTATAGAAAATAATAGGAATGAATACTGAGTTTGCCTTTTTAAGTCCCTTATAATCTAAAGGACGGTAATAATGATGATTTCCTATTACAGTAGCTCAACTTCTGTTCATGGCAAATAATATAAAGGTACATATCTAAATCTCGAACTGTGCCTTAGATAAAAAATATTTATACTTGATGTGGTAAAGCTACTCACATATTAATGATCCCTAACATCGCTATGGCATTTCCAAAAAAGGCACATTAGAGAGCTTTCAAATTATTCTGTATTTCTGAAAAACCATTTGGCAGTTTGCAGTGCAGACCTGTAATTCTAATATCTGGATAGAAGAAGCTTAGGACTGTTAAATGCCACAGGTAAAAACAGAGAGGCACCTATTAAACGGATTGATCTAGACTATCAAGCCACCCATGGGACTCACTACTCAGCAGCCAGGGGTTTTAGGTTTCTCTTTTATTCCCCCATGTGAGAAGCTGCAGCTTCCTTGAGATACCTCCCTACAGGGAACGATATCTTCCAATGCAAACTCCATTGATTTCTCTGCAGGAACAGAAAAAAAAGACACAAAGAGCTCCCTGCAGGGACGTTCACTTTTCAGTTTTCCTAGATTCTGTCTGGATTAATTATCTATTTCATGTTGAACATTCTTCTGGCATGAATTAGCAAACTCACAGTAAGAGTCTGTCAGAAATATCCTTTCACAGGAAAATATTCAGATAGGTGGAGTCTAACCTCCAAGGTAATAAGGAAAAATAATAAAAAGTCAATCAAAATAGCATAAAACCCCCCAGAAGTGAACTGCCAGAAAGTTGTCCAGCAGATACAAAATTAAAAGCAAAGCAAACTGAGTATCCACCAGCAACAAGAATAAAATATCATCCATCTAATTTTTAAAAAGGACTAAAGGGACTATTATGACTATACCATAGAAAGAGACCAAGAAATAGTTTAGTGTCATTTCATACTGAAAAATCAACATGCTGTGTATCAAAAGTAATTGATGAATTAAGCAGTCACTTCAGATACTCTAAAAACACTTTAGAAAGCAATTTTAAACTGCAAGACGAAGCTTTTAGGAATACCTATTGAGTTTAGTCCACTTTAAAATATGGAATTCCATGAATACATTTCTAAGTAACAAATGTTGACAGTTACTGAAACTTAACCTGATTGCATGTTCACTGAAAATGATTCTTCTACCTCGCTTCACTCACGCTACGTATCCACAGATTTACAGATAACAGAACTGATGAATTCTTCATGGATAACAATATTGGAAGTCAGTTTCTCAGGCTTGAATAGCTTATATAGATCTATCTAAACAACTCCCTAATAATAAGAACGAAACATACCTGTGACCCCCTTCCTAAAGAAACAAACAGTTTCCCAATTAATAAAAACCCAAGGCAAAACTTATAATCTAAAAGTTCGAGAGAAAGGAAAAAAAAAACTTTTTGGAGGCCTTTTTTAGGAATTTCTTCTTCGGTGCTAAAAGCCAGTGAATTAGTACAAAAATGGTTTCCCAAAACAAGGTTTGAACAAGTATAAACAAATCTTTTCCAGCCACACAAATGCAGCATCTAGCACAGCATTTGGCATGTAAAAAGTACCCCCCTCAAAATAAATTTTTTGAATGAATGGTGCTAATTGGCTCACCGCCAACTAGAACAGGACTGAGTACATTTTCTACTAAGGGCCAGAGACTTAATATTTTAGGCTTTGTGGGACACACAGTCTCTGTCACAACTACTCAACTCTGCCATTGTATCATGGAAGCAGCTATTGATTAAAACATAAATATGTTGCAAATATTGATAATCGCTAAACACACAAAAAAATAAAACTCAGAAAAGGTGTGCCTTGTGCAAAAAAGAGATAGCAACTTGATTAAAAAATGCTTCCCCCAAATATTTTGAATTGTCCTTTTGTTTGATGCCCTGAAAGTTTTAGACTTAAGAAATATTTACAATAAGTAGAAATCTGCCTTCCTTTTATAGAGTAGAAAGCGGGTAATTATGAAAGGGGATGTTAGGAAAGAAGAAACAGCATGATCTCAGGCAGATAAATAAATATCAGTGAAAAATAGACAGTCACTGCAAATTGTAGATGCTAAGTCCCTGGACCCAAGTCTCTTGAGACAGCAAATCCAAAGCACTCCTAAGCGAATACTGAGTTTGAAAATTCAAATTACTGTGTATATAAAAAAATCCACAACTCTAAGTGAGCTATGTCTTCTTAAATTATTCTCAGAAGTCTACATTGCAACTGAATAACTATACCAGAAATCCCAGAAAAACATCAGTACTACAGCAATAGTCAAAGAACCTTTCAAGAAAGCAAACCACAACTGCTGGAGGAAAGAAGATAACTGATTTTCAAAAAAGTCTGCCTGCCACAGAAAAGAATATTTAAAAAAATGAGGAAACAAAAGGTGTCAAAAAGAAATGCTGGCATAGTAAGAGAATCAAGAAAGTATAGGGCCCTGGAGCCCAGCAGAGGGGGGAGATGCTTGTCAGGAGAGCTTTCCATGGCTTCTTATACTCCCAAGAATGGGAAAAGCCCATTGGCTTTGCCTGTAACAAAGTCTTTTTTTATTTTCCATCCACATTAAAACTTAAACCATTTTCTAATTAAACCTCTTTATTATAAAAAATTCAGAGTAAAGTAATGCTTTCCCCATCCCCAACTCTTTTCAAACCTTTGTCCATTTGCATCAGAAATGTCAACCTGCTAAATAATAAAGGCCTTTGCAAAGATTAAGATACAAAAACATCTATCAGAGTGTGGTTTATAATATGAAAAAAAAAATCAGATCAAAACAGAAAACAATTTAAGTATCCCACAATTGGAAATTCATTAACTACATTATAGTTGTGTGCTCTTTCAATTAGATGTCAGAAGTAGATTATCAACATGACATGGTGCCCATGATAAACCGCTGGCTGAAAAAACAGGTTACAAAAGAATATTACAGCATGATCCATTTTTATTATATACATATCTCTGTGGTTTATACGTGATTTTTAATCTTTTCCTAAGTCATAACTTCTAGCTTTCCTCTTAAACACACATAATACTTGAGGTATATTTTAAGAAAAATATGTACTCATTTAATGAATTTGAGCCTTAACCATTTTTCTCTAATTAAGATTGTTTTGATTCTCCCACCTTCCTACAGCTTACATTCAGGTTTATTTTCCTATGTCACCTGAAATTAGTGTATTTTTAAAATAACATTTGGCAAAGGAAGCATTCTTTTGTACAAATTGACAATTATGTTTCCTCTATCCATTCAACTAAATTCATATTTCTTTAGAGAAACTTGTAGTTTACTATAGCTGTCCTTAATTTATAAAATGGAGCCAAACATCTACCACCATACATGGAAAATCTAATATAATTCTAGATTTCTCTATACACCATTATTGCCAGGCATGATCATTGTTGCTCCTTCTGCAAAGCATAAACAGGAATTAATAACTATTCCTGCCACATCAACTAAATATATGGCTAGTGATAACTATATAATCCAAAACACATAAAAGGAAAATAATCTTGCACAAAACTGAAAAAATTCTGAGCAGATGGACTAAAGAGCTTCCTGTAGGGTCTCAAAGAAAATAATAGCAGTGGCATCATAAGAATTTAGATTTAAGATGCTACAATATGGATGAACCTTGAAAACATTAGGCTATATGAAAGAAGCTGGTCACAAAATACCACATATTGTAAGACTTATTTATACTAAATGGAAAACAGGCAAATAGAAACAGAAAGTATCTCATTGGCTATATAGGGCTGGGGCAAGGGAAAGAAAGAGGCACTGTGGGGTGATGGCTACGGGGTGTGAAGTTTCTTTTGGTAATGATGAAAATATTCTAAACTTGATTGTAGAAATGGTTGTAAAACTATGAATACATTAAAAACCATCAAATTGTACACAATAAATGGGTGAATTATATTGTATGTGAATTTTACCTCATTAAAGCTTTCTACAAAAAAAAAAAAAGTTTAGATCTAGTGTGGTTCTCATTAAGCTTTTACCAAAAAAAAAAAAAAAAATAGTTTAAATCCAGTGTGGTTCTACTTGACACCAGGGGAATAGGTATTTTGGTATCAGAGAACTAGTGTAGTATTTTTATTAGCCAGGGTTCTCCAGAGAAACAGAACCAACAGGAGACTGATTACAGATAGATAGATCAGACAAACAGCTTAGATGATAGATAGGTAGATGATAGATAGATAGATAGATAGATAGATAGATAGATAGATAGATGGATGATAGACAATTTATTATAATAATTGGCTCACACAGTTATGGAGTCTGAGAAATTCCATAATCAGCCAGCTGCAAGCTGGAGAACCAGGAAAGCTGGTGATATAATTCAGGCCACATCCAAAGGCCTAAGAAGCAGGGGTCTGCTGCTGTTAAGTCCCACACTCTGAAGGCCTAAGAACCAGGAGCTCAGATGTCCGAAAGCAAGAGAAGATAGATGTCTCAGATCAAAAAGAGAGAGAATTTCCTTCACCTTTTTGTTCCACTGGGCCATCAATAAACTGGATGATGCCATCCACAGTGGTGAAAGCGATGTCTTTACTTAGTCTACTGAATCAAAGGCTAATCTCTGCCAGAAACATACAGACACATCCAGAAATGTTTTACCAGTTATCTGGCTATTACTTAGATCAAGTTGACACATAAAATTAGCCATCACAGTGTTAACACCAACCTTAAAGGTTACTATGAAGATGCTTGTAAAGACTTACAGTACTTGGCAAGGGGTAAGCACTCAACAAATGTTTGTTCTTGGCATCAATGTTAAGATTGCATTCTGTTTGTAATTCTTTAACTTTGGTAATTTTCCATAGATAGATCAGACATTGGACCACCATCCACTTTCAGCACTAGCCTGGTTGTGCTTCATCAGAATTCAACTTCCATGGGCACTTTAATCAATGCTTTTTCTGGGATCGGATGAGCATTGACACCTAGGGTGTTTATTTGTCATTTGATTCATCTAACAGCTGTACTCTAGTCCGGAATCTCTGAGGATAACCTGTCTACCTGAGTACAGAAGAGGTCTAAGGCCTTCATACCATTCCTTCCTGCCACTCCCCACCACCCCCCGCCCCGCCATACCATAAGAAAGTAAATGTAAATTCTTATCACAATAATAATGATAATAAAAATTTGAGATTTCCTTTCATTTCTCATTTATTTCAATGTATCATATAGTTTATTCTTAAGTAACTGTCACCAGGTTAGCATTTGCACAAGGATCACATTTAGTCATAACTGAAGGAATCAAGGATTTAGTTACAATGGTCAACCATTTTTTCAAAAATATCAGGACACATGTGAAACATGTATATCCTATGTAGAAGACCATATAGGGAAAGCAGCACTCCGATACTATGCAAATAGGAGTTCTTTATGAATGGAAATTATACATACTTGGGCCAGCAATTCCATTTCTAAATATTTATTTTTAAGGAAATCGAGATGTGTGTTAAGGTTTAGCTCTAAGAATGGTCATTGTAGCACTGTAAATAACAGTAAAAAATGGGATACAAAACATCCATCAATAAAATACTGATAGAAGTATGATACATGCAATGTACAATAAAATACCATGTAGCCATTAAAAATATGTGCACATATATTGCCAGCAAAAGATGTACCTAATATATTAAGAGGACAAAATCAAGTTATGCTAAACGATATGCTTGGTACAATCTCATTTTTTTTAAAACATTATAGAGATACAGGTATGTACAGAAAAAGATACAAAATTACACATGGCAAATTGTTTAAAGTTATCTCCGAATAGTGACATTATAAGCAGTTTTTTTGTTTCAAATTTTGCTTATCCATATTTTCTGATTTATTTAACAACAAACATCCTGTGTAATAAAAAAAATACTTTAAGAACTCGAGATGCATATTCAAAAAAGTAAAAATTCATTGAAACAATAACAGAAAATGTGAAGTCAGAACTCTCCCAGATAATTCAAGATGTTTCGCAAACAAGTTGGAATTGAAATCTCATAATAGGCCAACCCCTCTGTTAAGAATTAGGACTAGAGGTGAATACAAAGAGCTTATTATACCCCCAAAGTAGCTCACAGAAAACAAACATGCAAACAAACATTTACAGTAGGTTATGATGCTCAAATACAGAGGGACATTGTGAGGCAGGGAGGGAAGTACACAATCCTAAGGTATGAGGAAATTTCAAAAAGGAGAAACAAATTACTTAGTAAATTTCATTATGAGTTTCACATCTATGAAATGTCTGATAGTAATAGTTTTACTGGCATTCTTAGGTTTGCTTACATTCACTAACCTTCTAAAGCAACTTATACTCATGTTTTGTAGGTTTTATCACAACAGCAAATAGGTAAGTGTACCACAAATGATTTGCTCCAGGTCTCCAGCTTAGAATGAAAGTTTCCAGAGGGTAGGAACTATATCTGTCCTTTACATCATTATATCTCCAGCATCTAATAGGCCTTGTGCCCAGCAGGCATAGAAATTTTAGTTGGATGAATAAACATGAATAAATATAAATAAAATTGTCATTTTAGCCTTTTCTCCATAGGGTTGGTTCAGAAAACAGGTTGTCTTGCCTGGCCCAAGGATGTCTTTCACTTGTAGCTTAGAATCAAGTCCCTCTTTAACATTGCTCTGCAACTGCTGATTAACTCTAAGTGCTTCTTAAGTTTTCCATGGCTAAATACTGTGTCTCCTGCTAATTCTCTAAGCCATTCTTCTTCATCCCCTTTTATTTACCAAGTGGCAGTAGACTATATCTTTCCTACGCCCTCCCCTTTGAGGTAGGGGTGGGCAAGGGGATGAGGGATGAAAAGAAAAGTGAAAAACCAATTACATCACATCTTATGCTACAAAAATTAATTACATCACATAAACAATATGCTCGGTACAATCTCATTTCAGGTATTATAGTTAAACCAATTTACATAAAAAAATAAGGAACTACCATCAAACTCACAGAGATGTTGATAATTAAATGAAATAATCTGTCATACACTTAGCGTTGTGCCTTGACAACAAGCATGCAGTAAGTGGAATACCTTTTTTCCTTTGTTTTTGTGGTTGTTAAATAATGACATTTGTTCCTAAATTAATCATTTAAAGACAATGCCTCTAAGTGAGCGACATATCCTAGTTTCTTTAAAGTCAAGTCCTTATTCCTTCAAAGCATTTCTATATCATCTAATAAAACAAAAATCTGAAAAAAAAGTCACCTTAAGCAAACCTTTTCATAATGACGGTAATTATAATACCTTTGAAAGACATCTTAGCTAAAGTTCCACACAAACATCTTCTAGACCAGTGACCTATAAACACGCTTGTTTGTACATCTCTACTAGTAACAAATTTTTAGCTCACAAGCACATAGGTACACTTATTTATATCTTACTTAAATGAACTATTGAAAGAAAAATACTAGGTAAAGTAAGAATATTTGGAACAATGGTCCTTAATTTAAAAAAATGTATAACATCTTTAAGTTCAATAATCTTTGAACCTCCGTGTAATACAAACATCTGTCAGGGGCACCCCCAATTTCAGCACAAAATATTGTAAATAATATAATCTACCAATGAAAAGATGCTCAACACCATAACACCTGGAAATTGCAAATCAAAACTACAATGAGATACCACTTCATACTCAAGAGGATGGCTATAATAAAAGAAAGACAATGACAAATGTTGGTGAGAATGTGGAAAAATGGAAACTCTCAGACTACTGCTAGCAAGAATGTGAAATGGCATTACCACTTGGAAAACTAGTTAGGCAATTACTTGAAAGGTTAAAAATAGACTAATCATATGACCCAGAACTTCTATTCCGAGGTATATATAACAAAAGAATTGAAAGTCCATACAAAAACTTGTATACAAATGTTCATAGTGGCATTATCCATAATAATGAAAAAGTAAAAACAATCCAAATGTCCATCAACTAATGAATGGATAAACAAAAGTCATACAACGGACTATTATTCAGTCACAAAAAAGTGAAATTCTGATGAACTTTGAAACGATTATGCTAGGTAAAAGAAGCCAGACACAAAAGAACGCATTGTATATAATTCCATTTACATGAAATGACCAGAATAGACAAATCCACATAGATAGAAAGTAGTTGCTAGGGGCTGTGGGAAGAAGAGAATTCAGAGTGACTGCTAATGGGTATAGGGTTTCTTTGGGGGCCTATATTTGTTTCCTAGGGCTGCTGTAACAAGTTACCAGAAACTTAGTGGCTTAAAATAACTCAAATTTATTTTGTTACCATTCTGGAGAAGAGAGTCTAAACAAGCATTCTGAGGCTAAAATCAAGTTTCTCTCTGGAGGCTCTAGAGGAGAATCTATTTATTTGCCTTTTCTAGTTTCTGGAATTATCCTGCAGTTTTGGGCTCATGATGCCTTCCTCACATCACATCACCTTTTCTCCATCTGCTTCCGTTGTCACATCACCTTCTTCTTCACCTTCTATAGTCAAATCTCCCTCTGTCTTCTTCTTATAGGAACACTTATAATTACATTTAAGGGGCCACCCAGATAATCCAGGATAATCTCCTGTTCTCAAGACCCTTAATCACATATGCAAAGTCCCCTTTATTATACAGGGTAACACTTACAGGTTCCAGAGATGAGGACCTGGATATCTTTGGGGGCTGTTGTTCAGCCCACCACAGGGGTGGTTTAAAGCACTCTGGAATTTGATAGTGGTGGGCAATGCACGACTTTTTGAATATACTAAAAAGCACTGAATTGTACACTTTAAAAGAGTAAACTTTATGATATGTGAATTACAAAAGAACTGTTATTTTCTTTAAAAGACACTTGTCAGAATATAACTCGTACGTGGTTCAAAACAAAAGAAATAATTTGTAAGTGGCGCTTAGGCATTGACTTGAAGAAATGAAGAATTCCATAAAGCCAAGGTTAATCGTGCTTCATATAAACCTTTCGACAATCCGCACCTGGAATCAGCATGTCTAATAAAATGATGGAACTAAATATATAAATATATATGTGTTACATGTATATATTACATATATATACCTTTTAAATCTATTTAACTGATATGCAAAAACTGCACTGGATAGGCATATTCTAATAAAGGATAGGAGATGCTACAACCAGTCTTAATTATAGACTCCCACTCTTCCTAATACCTGGCTGCTATAGGTGACAAC
>NW_011888890.1:6315897-6334373 GCF_000151845.1 Pteropus vampyrus | reverse complement strand
CAATTACTTGAAAGGTTAAAAATAGACTAATCATATGACCCAGAACTTCTATTCCGAGGTATATATAACAAAAGAATTGAAAGTCCATACAAAAACTTGTATACAAATGTTCATAGTGGCATTATCCATAATAATGAAAAAGTAAAAACAATCCAAATGTCCATCAACTAATGAATGGATAAACAAAAGTCATACAACGGACTATTATTCAGTCACAAAAAAGTGAAATTCTGATGAACTTTGAAACGATTATGCTAGGTAAAAGAAGCCAGACACAAAAGAACGCATTGTATATAATTCCATTTACATGAAATGACCAGAATAGACAAATCCACATAGATAGAAAGTAGTTGCTAGGGGCTGTGGGAAGAAGAGAATTCAGAGTGACTGCTAATGGGTATAGGGTTTCTTTGGGGGCCTATATTTGTTTCCTAGGGCTGCTGTAACAAGTTACCAGAAACTTAGTGGCTTAAAATAACTCAAATTTATTTTGTTACCATTCTGGAGAAGAGAGTCTAAACAAGCATTCTGAGGCTAAAATCAAGTTTCTCTCTGGAGGCTCTAGAGGAGAATCTATTTATTTGCCTTTTCTAGTTTCTGGAATTATCCTGCAGTTTTGGGCTCATGATGCCTTCCTCACATCACATCACCTTTTCTCCATCTGCTTCCGTTGTCACATCACCTTCTTCTTCACCTTCTATAGTCAAATCTCCCTCTGTCTTCTTCTTATAGGAACACTTATAATTACATTTAAGGGGCCACCCAGATAATCCAGGATAATCTCCTGTTCTCAAGACCCTTAATCACATATGCAAAGTCCCCTTTATTATACAGGGTAACACTTACAGGTTCCAGAGATGAGGACCTGGATATCTTTGGGGGCTGTTGTTCAGCCCACCACAGGGGTGGTTTAAAGCACTCTGGAATTTGATAGTGGTGGGCAATGCACGACTTTTTGAATATACTAAAAAGCACTGAATTGTACACTTTAAAAGAGTAAACTTTATGATATGTGAATTACAAAAGAACTGTTATTTTCTTTAAAAGACACTTGTCAGAATATAACTCGTACGTGGTTCAAAACAAAAGACATAATTTGTAAGTGGCGCTTAGGCATTGACTTGAAGAAATGAAGAATTCCATAAAGCCAAGGTTAATCGTGCTTCATATAAACCTTTCGACAATCCGCACCTGGAATCAGCATGTCTAATAAAATGATGGAACTAAATATATAAATATATATGTGTTACATGTATATATTACATATATATACCTTTTAAATCTATTTAACTGATATGCAAAAACTGCAATGGATAGGCATATTCTAATAAAGGATAGGAGATGCTACAACCAGTCTTAATTATAGACTCCCACTCTTCCTAATACCTGGCTGCTATAGGTGACAACGTGATAATCTGATGGAAGTGTAAGAAAAGAAACCATCAATACATATATTAAATATTACTAAAGCTTAATTTCTCTTTTTAAGATAAATAAGAAATATTCTAATATTTCATCCCATAGCTCATGGGTAGACTTACACACAGACCACGTTAGAGACTGCTGCTCTTGACAATGGTCCCAAACTTCACTGCACATCCAAGTCACTGAGGAACTCATTAAAAAATAGAGAACAGAGGTGTCATGTCTAGAGATTCTAATTCAGTAGCCCAAACTACCCACAAACTTTTGAAGACCCTACTCTATACACTAAAAATCATTTCCACTCATTTTTCTATGAATTCCATAACTTGGATAAAGGAGCTATGTCAAACAAGTAAAAGAGAAGAAAATAAACTCCAACTGAAGTTAAGTGTAATATAAAGAAACAAAGGGAATGGCATTCTTTTGTTTGACCTTGTATTTCACCCTCTTCACATCAACGTCATATGGCCCTGTCAATTGCTTAAGCAAGTAAATTGCTCAAACAACTACTTACATAAGTAGAGGCAATGTACCATGGCTCTAAAGCAAAAATAATCGTACTGTGGAGAACATCTTGTTCATTACTGCTGAATTAGAACCTAGGGCAATACATTACAGTGTGCTAATGTGAGAAGAATTAAGTCCAGCTTCTAATATAAAAGCTCAAAAAACAGAGAACAAGGCTTATATGATATGAAGTCATCTAAATCATAAAAGACAAGTAATGTACACTCAAAATATTAAAGTCTTTAGTATAATATACAACTAATAGTACAATCCACAGACCCTAAAAAATGCCTTTCTGTCAGCTGTGAAAAGTCTCTTAAACTTGAAACTAAATAACCTTAAAACAAAATGCATATATCATCTTCTTTAAATACTGCTGCTGGATTTGTTCGCATATTAGAGGCATTCTGAGTAATTCAGTTCCTATGCAGAGACTTATCAAATTCTGCTGTCTTAATTCCAAATATTCCCTAAGCAAGTTAACTGCCTTTTACTAACAAGTGATTTTAGTCATCTAATCAAGGTGAAGTCTAATTTGGAAATATTCGTGTTTCCAGAAATGAGTCTCTTAGTGATACTTTATGCTAGGCAAGGAGAAGGTGAGATACTTCCGTTCTTAATGAACGCATTATATAACACAGAGATGAGCTTAAGCACCACAGATAATTTTATTTTTGATAAAAAAAAAAATTCTAGGTCAGTTAAAGATATGTGCTGAATAAAATATTTTTAAAAACAGATTAGTTTCTTGGAAGGTATCAAAACGACACTTTCCGATCTCAAATCCACAAAGCCATTCAAACTATTAATGCCATTTAGTCTACTACACTCCTTCAATGATTCTCTCTCTATACCCACATCCCCATTTACCTCCCAAAGAAAAACTCACCCCTTGTATAAGCTTAAACCAATATATTTTATTCTCTGGAATCGCAGAATGGCACACAATTAGCATCATTTTAGTCATGTCATTATTTCCAGCTCAGTGGCATTTATTCAGATGAGCACAATTTGCAACCTCTGAGCCCAGCTCTTCTGATGTTAACTGGCATCATTAAAACCCTCCCAGTGTCCAACTCGTTTGATCTTTTAAAGAATGCCCTGGGTCTGTGACTGAGAGCCGGAAACTCCTGGCTGGAAACCCTGAACGGCGTTCATGTTCGGTCACAGACTACTCACATCAGTTAATAATCTTTACAGACCATGATTCCAATACAAGAGAGAAAACTCTTCACATAAAAATTCTTTAAACACAAAATTAACAAAAAATTGGATTAAAATAATTAATGTACAGAGAGCAGGAGCAGCTCCTTAATGTTATAACTTCAAAAGTTAAGATTATAAATTTTTCAGAATAAAGTATCTTAAAAGGGCATAGCAAATCTGGGCATGGGAAAGGGCAGACAGCAGAGGAAAGAAGATTGAAGTACAAAAGCAAAAACAAGAAATTTGAAGAGCTGCAATTCAAAATTTTCTATTATAAGTTTTGACATAGTGCTCAATTCACATGATCTCCAAATGCTTTCTTTAAAAAATTAAAAACAACCAATTAAAGAATACTGGGAAGTGTAATTCTTTCCTATTTAAAGGAAAAACCACAATATTTTCATTTTCCCACACATTTCACACATGGCTTATGTGTGAATAGTATTCCATTATAAGAACATACCATAGTAAGCTAAAATATTATTTTGAAAATTAAAAAAAATATTTAAAAATCTACTTACAGAATGACAAAGTAAATGTTATAATATCTACAAATGTTTAATAAAAGGCAAGTTCCTGCTGTCCTTTTAAAGTTAAAAATAAGGCCAAACTACAACTTTCAACTGCGAAAAGTCATTGTATAGTACATAAAAAGCTCAGCATGGAAATAGATTCAACAAATGTACAAAAAGCGTTTTCATGTCTAGGAAGAACCGAAGGCATCAAAAAACATGTCCCAACTACAAATAATGTAGAGCTCAGTTAGAAAAGACCAGCAAATTCCTTCTATAGTGCATAGCAAGTTAAACTTAATCAACTCCTCTGCAAGGTTGAACAGGCAACCCACCTTTAAATGTCCCCACAAACAAAACGTAAGAACAACAAAAGAGGTTCCAGTGTAATAAATACTGAATCCACAGTAGGCGACAGAATCCTTACTGTACACAGCTGAGAAAACCTGCCATGGGACAATGGATCACATTTCCATATTAAATTATATTTATCACGCTGAAAAATGCTTAAACAAAATACAGGATTTCTATTGGTTATTTGTACACCATGCTCACTCTCTAAAACCTTCCAAACCTGCTGAGTCCCATTGAAAACCGTTCCCACCCCATGGTGCTCAGAGGGAGCTGCTAGACAAAGGGTTGGGATGATGGGAGAGGGCAGGGACAACTACCTTCCCCTGTGATTTCAGAAAATAAATCAATAAAAGAGGATAGAATAGCCAAAACATAACCTTGGCATAGGGTATTTCCGGGAAAATCACTGCTGTGACAAATGGCCTGTAGTGAACTCTTCCAGCGGTCAAGAATCCCCAGGAAAGGCCCCTCCCCTGCTTATCCATGCTCAATTGTACAATACTCTGCTTTGAAAATATAACACCCTCTTGGAGCTGGGCAAGATGAAAGAGCTTTTCTTCATGATCCTGAAACGCCTATTAATTTTTGCTACAACAGACTCACAGCTGATTAAGAAAACAGGGTTAACCCTGCCTTCCATTCCCATCTCAAGACTTAAGAGTGAAAATGTTAAAGTGAATGAGCACTCTTTCACTACAACGTATCGATTTTCATTTCTGCACTTTTTCTCCTCCAGCCTTAGGCATTTGTTTAGACTTGAAGTTCTTTTCCTCACTGAAACATCAGTAACAATGTTATTAGATTTCTATGCAGTTACAGAATTCTTTTTCCAAGTTATTATGACTTACTCACTGCCACTCAGAGCACAGGTTTAGAAATCAATGACTGAAAGAGCAAAACTTAAACTGTCCCCAAAGTACACTCACACTTTTATCACAATTGGTAAAGCAACATGAAAGAGTGGAGGAAAAAGCACAGAATTATGGTTAAACCAAAGAACACTCAAATCTCCATGTAACCACATTTCTATAGCAATTTGGATGTTAGACTTCCTATACTCATCAGCAAGATTATCGCAAAGTTTAATACAGGATATAATGGATGCCAAATAGAGTAACTAACTTGAAAAAAGTAGCTTCTATAGTTTTGGTTTTTTAAAGTATAATAATAACATAATACAAAAAGTATAGATCTTAATTATACAGTTTGGTGAATTCTGACAAATAGACACAGTGCTGTAACCACCAAACTAATCAAGATATAGACCATGGAAATATTATGTGAGCCGCATATGCGATTTAAAATTTTCTAGTAACCACATTAAAAAAAAGTAAAAGGAGACAGATGAAATTAATTTAAATGTTTTAATAACCCAATATTTCTAAAATGTTATCATTTAAAAATATAAATGATTTTTTAAATATTATCAATGGCACATTTTACATTTTTTTCATATGAAGGCTTTGATCTGCTATATATTTTACACTTATAGCACATCACGATTTGAATTAGCCATAGTTCAAGTGTTTCCTAGCCACTTGCGGCTAACCGCTCCTACACTGGACAGTGCAGATTAGATCACAGTCCAGAAAATTTCCTCATGTCCCTTTCTAGTATATCCTCCTCTACTCTGCCCTAAGTCAACCACTGTTCTGATTTCTATCCCCATAGATTAATTTTGTCCATTCTTGAATTTCATAAAAGTATAATGTATGGATTTTTTTGTATGAGTGGCTTCTTTCACTGAGCATGTTTTTGAGATTCAACCATGTTGTCCCAAGTAGCATGGTTCAATCCTTTTTGTTGCTGAATAGCTTTCCACTGTACAAATAAACTAAGTAGCTTACCCACTGACCAGCTGATGGACATTTCAGTTGTTTCCAAATATGCTATTATCAATAAAGGTGAAAGAAATATTTTGTACAAGTCTTTTTGTGGACATGTTTTCATCTGCTCAAGTAAATACCTAGAAATGGAAATGTTGCATCATAAGGTAGGTTTATGTTCATCTTTATAAGAAACTGCCAAATACTTTTCCACAGTGGTTTTATCATTTTATATTCCCAACAATAATGTATGAGATATCCAATTACTTCACACCTCTTCCAACATTTGGTATTGTCAGTCTTGTTAGTTTCAGTGATTCCAGTGGTGTATACATTTCCCAATGATCAACCAGGTTGACATTTTTTCATGTGTTTACTAGCTAATCATATAACATCTTTTAAAAGAATGGCTGGGAAAAGTGATGGTAAAGTTGTTATGAAAACAGACAGACATTGTTTAAATGAAATTATTTGTAACTTTGAAATAAGGGGCACATTTTTAAGCACCACCTTAGCTAGGCAGATAATGTAAATCTAGAAGCCAAGGGGACTGCTGCAAGTACTCACTCATCTATAGGAAGCTGCTAACTGCTACTTAACACCAAGTGGTCACTGGCTTTTTCCATGTGGAAAAGCAGGCCAGGTACTACAAGAGAAAGTAGATATGTATATTTTTATTTTTAAATAATACTAGAGTTAATTTAAAATATTAATCCCATGACAATCAAACAAAATAGGCCATAAATTTTCAAACTTTGATTTACATAAACGTTAGTGGTTTTTATGAGGACAAACATCTTTAATATAGTAAACATTAAACCGTTCAGGATTGTTATTGATTACTGGTCAAAGATGACACCTATTGAGACAAGGGCTGGCAATCTACCAAAGGCAGATGACAAAATCATTTTGAGTGGCAAGGCAACAATATCCCAGATAAAGTTAAAAACAAACAATTAGCCAGGGCAGCTTCGCTTTCCTCTCTCCTAGCAACCCTCCTACATGACAGAATATATGTTATTGTATTCTTATTCTTAAATGACCATTCTCATTATGTATATTTTAGTTTTGAGGAAGAATGAAGGTAACAACTAATAATGCTTCATAGTTCTGCCTTCCTAGTAGTATCTGCATTATTTGGGGAGAGCAGAAGAAAGATGTATATTGGTGGGATGTAAAACAGTACAGCTTCTTTGGAAAACAGTCTAGCAGGTCTCTAGTGGTTAAACATTGGATTATACGACTCAGTAATTCCACTCTTAGATATATACCCTAGAAATATGAAACATATGTCCACACAAGAACTTGTGCATAAATGTTCACGACAGCATTATTCATTACAGCCCCAAAGTAGAAACAACCCAAATGTCTATCAACTGATGAATGGATAAATAAAATGCAATATTACATACAACACAATATTACTCAGCCATAAAAAGGAATGAAATAATGATACATGCTACGACAGAGATGAACCTTGAAAACATTATGCTAAGTGAAAGAAGCCAGACACAAAAGACCACTTATTGCATGAGTCCATTTATATGAAATGTTAGAAAGAGGCAAATCTATACAGAAATAAAATAGATTACTGGTTCCCTAGGGCTGGAGAGTATGAAGGACATGGAGTTTCTTTTGGGATGATATTGTTCTAAAATTGACTGTGGTAATAGATACATAACTCTGTGAATATTTAAAAAGCCATGGAATTGTACACTGTAAATGAGTGAGTTGTATAGTATGTGAATTATATCTCATTACAGCTGTTTACATAAACAAGAAAGAAAAACTAAAGGTACCGGTTAGTCGGAGTCTCCCTCTTCTAGTCCCAAATATTCTTTTCCTCTGCTGCTTGAGGTTTAGAGAAATATTCCTTTGATGTCTTATATCTCTCCTCTACACTATTTCTAAATTGCAAATATATTTAGTGTACTTAACACAATGTTCTCTCCTACTAGACTGTGAGCTCCCAGAAGGCCAAAAATGTCTCATAAATCTTCATATCCAAGGAACATTGCACAGCCCGGCTTACATTTTCAATATTTTTAAGGTTAACGCTTTTTGTGTTCTGCCTAGGGAGTCCTTGCCTAATGTTTGCTGTTGCAGTGGACACGGGGTTTGAAGGGGAATTGCACCGCCTCCTTTTCCCTTGCTCTCCTCACTACCTCTACTCATCAGAGGATGAATAAATGACAACTTGGCAGAACACTTCTGAAAGGCTGCCAACCTTCCTACTTGAACATCTCCTGGAACAAGCAACAGACTTTATAAGATTATGAGATAAATAGGATCCTTTCTACACTTACAACCCATAAATTCATAAAGCAAAAGAATGACAAAACATTTTAAAAGTATAAAATAAAAGCTAAAAAAATCTGAGGTATGGATTTAAATATGATCTCTAGTTAATGAGATGAATTTTAAAAGACTCAAACAATACACAAATAGTTTTATTTCTAGTTTTAAAGATAAAACTAATAAAAATAGATTCAACTTTTTATAATTTCTACTTCAAAGTCTATAATAGATTATTAAATCACTACCCATCCTTTCTTATTAATAACCTCCAAAACCCAAAAGCTAAACTTACATAGGGCAAATTCACTGTGAGGAAAGAACATTCAATTTAGACCTTTCTTTCCTTAATGACAGTTAGTAATCTTTGACCAGAAGGGATTCTGGGGTCCTTGTAACAAGCAGAATGATAAGAAGGAATGCTGTCCTAGACTCAATGTAGTGGTGACACAATTGAATTGTTCTTGCTAATAACAAATAATCTGCCAGAAACTTGAGTACAAATTGCTACATCCCACCTCCCTCTCATGTTCAGGTAGACATGGAGAGGTTATTTACTGAAAAAATAACCTACCTAGTTAATAAGATCGTATTCTTAAAATTCTGAAACATTTAGCTCAAGAAAATAATCCCAAAGAAAGGAAAAACTTTATATACGTAATTACTTCTTAAACTATTAATTACAAGGAAAGAAAAGTGGGAGGCAACTTAAAAATCCAATCAAAAATGAATTATTTGATTACTTAAGAGACTTCACTCAATGGAAAGTAATTAAGCCACTAAAATATGTAACAGCATCAAAAGTCTTTGTAGTAAAATATAAATAGAGAAGATGAAAACTGTAAAACATGTGTTTAAATAAAATATAATGAGAAGGGATATGGAAAAATTAAAATGCTTTTGTAAGAGGTTGATTAGAAATGCTAATTTTTTTTCATTATCCAAAGTAAATGTGATGATATAAACACCAAGTGTCTTTAAAAGAGGGATAAATACACTTTAATGCATCTTTAAAATAAAAATCTAAATATAATCCATAAAAACACTGAAAATTATTATTTTAGCTAAAAACATTTTTTCATTAAAATCTTTATGCAAAGCCTAAATATCATAAAATCTGACGCATTAGCCAATCACAAAGGAAATATAGTATAGGAAAAGAGTCCAAATATCATGCTCACAAAAAGATTTCTCCAATATCACAACATGACAAAATCAACTAAATACAAACGTGCATAGTGATATCATGTGAATTATATCTTAATAAAGCTATGTTTAAAACAAACAAACAAACATAGTGATTAAGAAATAGACTTTGAATGAGACAGACCTGAGTTTGAATCCTGACTTTATCACATTTTAGCTGGATGACTTTGGGCTATTATTTAATCTCTGTCAGCCTCCCAGATAAAACAGTAGCTATTACAGGGAGGGCTTTTTTAGTAATATTAACTGAGCTAATAAATATAATAATTATAGTATATATGCTTACTATATAGAAAGCACTCAGCAAATCAATAGATGCCTAATACTACTATTAGTAAAACATCTCTAATTTTTCCAGATGGAAGCATTCTTCTAATTTCATATGAAAACAAAGAAAATGTTGTCTATGGACAAAGTAGAATATATGTGTCTTCATCTGATATTTTTGTATGATTTCATAAGTTCTTTGTAGTAAAAGACCCATTTAAAAAAAAAGTTCATGATTTCCTTCACTTAGAAGCATGAGGACAAAATTGTTTTTCTAATCATTCTTGTAGAGACAAAATATAACTTGGCTGACAAGAAAAGTTAAAAGCAATGAAGAGAATATTTAAAGCATCTGAATTTCTCCACAAAGATATACAATGGTCAATAAACACAGGAAAAAATGCTCAATATCTTTAGTCATTACAGAAATGCAAATTGAAGCCACAGGAGATAATACTTCACACTCACTAGGATGGCTTAGTTTAAAAAAAAAAAAAAAAAAAGGCAGATAATAGCAAGTATTGCTGAGGACAAGGAGAAATTAGAACATGCATACTCTGCTGGTGGGAATGTGAAATGGCACAGCCATTTGAAAAAGAGTCTGGCTGTTCCTTACATGGTTAAACACAGAACAGCCATACGATCTGGCAATCCCATTCCTAAATTATACCCCTCAAGAATGAAAACATATGTCCATGCAAAAATCTGTACATAAATGTTCATAGCAGCACTATTCATAATAGCCAAAAGCAGGAAAAAACCCAAATGTCCATCAACTGATGAATGGATAAATAAAATATAGGATAGCTATACAGAATATTATTTGACCACAAAAAGAAATGAAGCATTAGTACATGCTACAACAGCGATGAATCTTGAAAACATGTTAAATGAAAGAAGCCAGTCACAAAAGACAATATATTGTGTGATGCTACTGATATGAAAAGTCCAGAATAGGCAAATCCATAGAGACAGAAAGTAGATTAGTGGTTCCCTAGGGCTAGAGGGGATTGGGCAGGGAGGCGGGGTGGGGATGAGAGTGAAAGGGTTCAGGATTTTTTAGGGAAGGTAATAAAATGTTCTAAAATTGATGGCTGTGTAACTCTGTAAATATACTAAAAACCATTAAATTGTATACATTAAATGGATAATATGATGGTATGTGAAATATATCTCAGTAAAACTTTTTTAAAAGAGATAATATTGCTCCTCAGAGCCGTAACCTTGTATTGAGTCAAAAAGAAGAAAATTAAGGCGAATGGGGCAAAAGTGATGAGATGAGAAAGCTGAATGGCAAAAATAAGGAAGAGAGAATGCAAGAATATTAATTTTCCTTTGAAAATGAAAAACCCTCAGCTTGAAGGCAAAGAAAACTATTTTTTTTCAATATGCATATTTTTCAAGGGAAAGAAGCCTCAGAATAACATAAGAACACTAGACTTGGATAGAATCTTGGGTCTAGTTCCCTTTTTTAAAAAAATTTATTAGCCATGTGACCTTGGAAAAGTGACTTAAATTGCTAGAGCCTCTGTTTCTTCTGTTTAAAATTAATCCCCATATCATAAAATGCCCCAAATCATACCAGGAACCCAAGAAATAGGAGCTATAATTTTTTAAAATTAGTTCGGCCTGAAAAGAAATTTGTAAGTCCTAAATCAGTAATATATCAAAAGTGTTAAGGAAAAAATGTTTCTCCTTTCCAATTCCAAAATGCCAAACTGCATTTTTATCTTTATGATCAATAAAGATTCCTAGAACTTCTTCAGATTTTTTTCTTTTTTAAGTAAAGCAACACCAAAGAAAACCATTTGGAAACACGATCTTCACCTTGACAGAGTTAGCATTTGAATGGAATCCACCCTCTCAACCTCTCGCTGGAGACCATGATAAATGCAGCAATTGCAGGCTTAAGCTGACCCAACCAAGGACAAATGAATTTCATGATAGTGACTTTCAAAACTGAAGAGTCCACTGTCAACCTTAAGAAAAAGAGCTCTTCTTATATACTTGTACACTTATTATACAAAGGCAAGGATGGTAAAACCCATTAAAATCCAATTTTGTATGGTTTTCCAACTGAGGTGTTTTCTTAAAGATAGAATTATTCAATTTATTCTTTTATCTTTACTGATTTTTAAAGTTTCATTGTCTTAGGTTGTCGTTCTGTATTCTTAATTATATTTGATAGTCAGGGATCTAAAGAGCAATGGATAGGCAAATCTCTACCAAATGCTCCTGGTAGACTTATAACTATGCTATTTTCATTCTTGAAACCCTTGGCAGCGATCAATGCTTCACACATGAAATCAATTAGAAGACAGAATAAACAGCCTCACCAGAATGCATGCTGGCTTCTGTGGATAGCATACTGGCAAAAAACTCCCCAAAAGATTAGCCCAAAATTAGTAAATCTGACCTGACAAGGGCCACTGTATTGAGTACATTTTACAACTTTAACACACATCATAGGACATAACAGCAGCCGTTTCACAACTAATGAACATACACAAAAGAAGCTTGGAAAGGCTAAAAAAGGAAGATATATTATTACCATCTAGGCTCATCAAGGGGGAATAGATTATATCTACTTATTTAGATGAATATAAAGCTATTCATTACCAAACATAAAAAAGAATATTTTTATTACCAAAACTAATAGTGATGCAATCAGTTTCAATAAATTCCACTACCCAGGACATATGTAATATCTATAAGGAAAACATGATAAATAACACTTATTTACCACTAGTAAGCATCAATAAAATAGTGGGCTCATCCTCTAGAGAAGAAAGATCGAAAACAGGGGATAAAAAAATAAGTATTCTTTATAATAAAATGATGTTAACTGATTGCTGGTATTGCTTTGATTTATCAATGCTCATCTTATCACAAAGAAAGATTTAAAGGGGTTAGCATCTATTTGTTAGACAACATTTTAGTTGAAGTTTCTTAAAAGTGAATTTTGATAAAAAATATTATATTGAACCTGGATTTTATAACATTAAAAGAGAGAAGGGGTGTAGAGAGAGAAACACAATGAGAAAAAGAAATGCCTTTAAACAAGCAAAGGATTATTAAAGTATCAAAATAAGAAATAGGATTTACTAAATAAAATACCTAAACATGATACCTCAATTCTTCTAGAGGACAATGGAATGTTAAAAGCAAGGTAGTTGCTATAGGCTGAATGTTTGTAAACTCTCCAAAATTCAGGTTAAAATCCTAATCTCCAAAGTAATAATATTAGGAGATGGGAGTCTTCGGAAGGTTTAGGGCATGAGGGTAGAGCTTTCGTGATTGTGATTAGTGTGCTTACAAAGAGACTCAGAGAGCTATCTTTCCCCTTCTGCTGTGTGAGATTACAGTGAAAAGACACCTGTCTATGAGAAAGACGGCCATTCATGAATCAGGAAGTAGGCGCATACCAGACACCGAATATGCCAGCACTTTGATCTTGGACTTCCCAGACTCCAAAACTGTGAGAAATAAATGTCTGTTAATAACCCAGTTTATTTTATTTTTGTTATAGCAGTACAAATGGATTCAGATAGTAATATAGTATAATAGTGAGCTCAAAATTATCAGTATGGGCAGTTGTTTGGATTGGGGGGGAATAGATTTGGGGCCAAATATTCAACAATCCAAAATGGACTCCTTTAAGTATAGAAAGAAGTACCAGGAGTCTCAGCAGTGAAGGAATAGGATACCATTTGGAGAAAGATATTAAGTCGCTATCATATGTTATGTGAGTTTTAGGAAAAAGATAAAAAAAAGTCTACTTAAACCTCCCTCATGGAACTGACTACATTTAATTGTATACCAATTTTATAGGAGCAAGTTCAACATTTAAAGAGCACCTATGTGAGCAGACATTATGTTAGGTGTTGTTTTGTGTATGTGATCTCATTTTATCATCATTTGAAGAAATAGAGAGTTTATTAATTAAAGAGAGTATATTAGTTAAAGGACACACAGCTAGTAAATGGTCTGTTATCAGGTTCAGTCCCGTGACTGCCTTAAAAAAAAGATGCTTTCTACCACACTGGGAAACATTTTTCATAGCTCCAGCACTAACTACAATGAATGGCATCCTAGAAAAATGGGACGAAAAAAATCAGTGCCACACTCTGAGAATTTCTTATTAATTAATAAGCATTAATAGACAATAGAGACTTATAGAGACAGCAGAGGGTGGACGGAGAACACAATGGAATTATAGACACAATAAGACAAAATCAATATTTTTTTAGGAAGAAAAAGTTAATTTCAGAAACAAGTTGATTTCTATTTGGAAAAAATAATAAAAAGGAAATACTCCACAATGCTAACAGCAGTCACCTTTTGGAGGTGAAAGTATAGAATTCATGTTCTCAAAGCTTCTGTTAAAAACAAGGTTTAGAATTATGATGAAAATACTATAATTACTAAAGTGACGCTTCCCGAATCCAGAAGACTGATTGAAGCAATAAAATACAAAAGTCCTTGGTTATGTGTAATATCCCCCTGCTGTAAGAGCCCCCTGTCATGAAACCCTAACAACCTTGCCAACTACTGGGCACTGAAAGCCCTGTGCTTAGCACACATTGGTTCGTGAACAGTAATGATGTTTCCTGCCTGCTAAAAATCAGTGGTTACTCAAAAGTACATTAATTTATTCTCATACCAAGATCTTGAGTAAATATCTAACCTCTGTTTGAGGTCTATTTTCTTCATCTATAAAATGATGTTATAACCCTATATTGCAGAGTTGTCAAGGAACCGAAATGAAAAGTGCTTAGCACAAGATGAGCACATAAACACTCGCTATAGTTCCTGCTTGTATTATTATATTCATTATCATAATATCAACCATAATTACCATAAGCGAAAAGAATTCTACTTAGTCTCATTCTTTAAAGTTATGTAGGTATGTTAACTCTATCAAAATTTTGATTAGGCCAGTAAATGATCTTTGATGTAATTACCACATTTCTCCAAAACAGTAAAGATTCTCTCTGCTGTGCTATAATTTTGGGAGTGGTCTAAAGTTCAGAAAATGATTTAAAGGCACAGTTCTAACATCGATCCATCCAATCTGATCAGTAGGAAGAAAGGATCCTTTGCCAGTCTTCAAGCTAACAATAATTTTTGCTGACTATAAAACTTCCGCTAGTCCATGCCAATTTCCTCACCTCATTTACTTACTTATAAGACTCTCTAATCACAAAACTAAGAAGCAAATGCACTCGGGAGTTCTATAAGCATAACTTTCCCTTCTATATTAACAAAAATAAATAACAGAATAAATAAGCCTCTAGAGAATGTCTATATAACCAGATGTTTCAAGACTCCTCTCTACAAATAATGTGTAAAGCAGAAGGTCTTGCTTCACTCTTTCAAACAAAAACTTCTGGGAATGAATATTTAAACTTTTAGTTATTTGACTCTAATCTTACATTCTTGTAGCTAATAAGCCTTGTAACTTATTTTCTTCAAAATTATACGGAACCATGAAAAAACACCTACCTCAGCTTGGCAGAGTGCATGAAGACCTTGTAACACCAAAGCTGCTGGACTAGCTTGATCGGGCTTGGTGCATTCATTCAACACCTGGGAAATAGCTGCCAACATATCTGCACCATGCTGATATGGCCTACAGGAAATGAAAGTTTAGAAACAAGATTACAGCCAAAGAACTATATTACCACTCCCAGGTCTTTTGCCTGAATAAAAAAGCATTAATGCCTTTCTTTACTCTTGTGCCTACTAAATGTTGACCCTCAAATAATAACAACCATGTGTTTTTCTTCAAATCTTTGCATCATCATTTCTACTATAACTTAAGGCTCAGTTTTGATATAGAAATATTATCCAAGAGAGAAGACACTTGTTAACAAAGTTTATTTTCTCTAATACATAAATTTTCTGAATTGACAAAATCTCAAGTCTACAGTAATGGTGAAAAGAGCTGACTTACCTTATTGAAATTATCAATAAAGACAGAACTACTCTCGCTGGGAGGATGCTCTGGTGTCAGACACTGACTACAAAAGCAGGGATTGAGGATGAGAAGATGATAAAAATAATAATATGTATTATAACTGACTGAGCACCTATCTCATGCCAGGCACTGTGCTGGATTCACTCACTCTTCTTCCTCCTTTCCCCCTCTACCCTATTCCACATATATTGTGCTATCCTCAGAATGCTTTTAACTGCATAAAGAAACACTCGGGTCCATCTTCTGCATACCTTGTAATCCCCCAGTGGTATAATCCTTTTCTCTAACAAAATATCAATTGACAAAATTACCTGACTGGATTCTATAGTTTCACTGTTGGGCAAATGCAAATCGTTTTCCAAAACTGGAAAAATCTGATGGATCTTGAGGTAACTAAAAGGAGCATTGAATAAGTTCTCAAGAGACTGATGTGGTTTGATATTTAACCTCTCCTGAGCTGCAGGTTTAAGTATGTAAAATTAAAATGTCAGCTAATAACCTTTCATCTCGAAAAATTTTTTCCTCACCAATACAAGATCATCCAAACTCTTAGGTCTTGAGTTACACGTATGCAAATTTTAGAGGTCATTTTTGTGTTGCCAAATGGCTAAAGCTTAGAAAAAGCAGTGGAACTGCTGAGGCTTAGATATAGCCTGATCTCAGATTTTTCTTGAAACAGGAATCATTCACATTATCGCCACCTGGGCCAACTCATTTCATTGCACAACTTCAGGAAGTACCATTAACAGTGTTGTCATTGACTAAGTGAGAACAAAGATCTCAGGAATTCTGCAGTGCAGCGGTTAAACAGATGAAACTGTATGATTACAACTAATTTCAAATATATCAAATCTATTTCCTTGGTAAGTATTTTTACCTTACCCTATTCAAGAAAAAAGAAACCTGGCAACGTGGAGCTTTACTTAGTGTTATTGCAGTCTTTATCACCTTTTACCTATTTATTAATCCATACTCTAGAACAGAAGAGTTGTCTCCCTAATATCTTCATGTCTTCCTAAACCTCAGAACATAAATAGGAATTAAAAAATCACTTCCTTCCTTATAATAATTTCCAATAATTAATTCCATGCAATGAGTCATGAATTAAAACTCCTTATAAAAATCAGGCATAACATAGGGAGAATATAAGAACAGTTTGACTACAATCCATCCTTAGGTTTCAGAGATTTATACAGAAAAATAGAAAACATATGTTTTATTACAATACTAAATTATTATCCAGAAAAGAATATAAATATCCCATAAAGCTAGATATAAGACTAGACCTGAAAAGACATACTTGCTTCTCAAAATTACTGTCTAATACTACTAAATTTTACAATTAGAAAACTTCAATTGAAAATTAATTTATTCTTACTCAAATATCCTCTGCCTATCTTTCCTAGCTTCTTGCTTGCAATAAAAAAATTAAATGCAAAATAATATAGCACGATATACATTCCCAAGGGTTAAGCACATCTTACCTTCGCTTACATATGTCTCTGATGGATGCTGCTTTAGCAATCAATTTCTCCCACTGGACCTCCTTACCCGCAGAGAGAGAGGGTACATCAGACATTGCCATGAAACGCTGCAGTTCAGGATAGACGCGATCCTAAGAAGGGAATTTCATAAAAAAGGTAATTTCCCCGCTTGAGTTGAATCATCATTATCTCCTTTTATGTAGCAATTTCACCTCCAAACCACATATTTGCATTGCAAATTATAATGTATTTCTTCTAATCAGCAAAGAAGAATGACGTTGTGATTGCTGGAGATTTTCTTACAGACCTGTATACTGTTCATTGTATAAAATAAGAAAAAAGTGGCTAAATCTCACCCTAATTACAAAGGCTTTTAATCACTTATAATCATATTTCTATTAATTTTTCCACACAAATGGAAAAATAAATTTCAGAATTTAAGAAATAAGATTATTTTCTATTCTCAGTTTCTCTGAGTAAATCACTACTAACTGGACACAGATTAAAAGCCTCATGTTAAATTGAAATTTCACAATGCAATCATTGATGCTACTCACTAATACTACTATATCAAAGTACTGTCACGCATAATGACAAAATTAGTTTTTTACACCGAAAGAAACATGTTTAATACTCACACAAGTGTATATCTTAGCTTACCTGCTTTTCCCACAAAGATGTCAATAAGCGCAAAGTGACAGCTCTTAGTTGTGGAGTAGTTCCAAGAAGTTGGATTACTCGTAGAATTTGTCCAACGCACACCTAGAAGACATTGAAGAAATTTAAGTTTCATAAATGTAAATTTAGATAATCCAATGTTACTGAAATAATCTAAATACCTCTTATTATAAAATAAAGGCCTAAATAGAAGCTTATTACAGTATTTCTAATCCTCTCAAAGGTTGGGGATAGCTTTGGGAGGGGAGAGCTAGCAACCCTGGGAATGTAAAGACCTTATTTCTGGTATCACTAATGGGGAAACTTATAAAAATGATTTAAAAGAATTACTTCTTAAATACTGTAATAAATATTTTAGACCCAACAAGGGAAGTAGTGATCATAGCAAAATTATCTAAATTTCATATAATACCAAGCAAAATTCAATGTATTATTCATGCCTCATTCTCCTTTTGCTCCCAAGTAAGTTGGTTAATATACGAACCTTGTGAACACCAAGTGTAGGTAAAGTATATAAGATATCATTGTATAATATAGGTTCCAGTGGTCTTCCTAATTTGAACATCAAAACTGGAATTAAATTTGGTACCTAAAATAAATTTTAAAACATATTAATATGATTCTAAAAGAAATTAATCTATAAAGCAATCATTATTTCATTTTTCTTTAAAATAGTAATATAAATACATACAAATTAGAAGACTAAAAAATGTCAGAAATTTGTTAATGGTAATTC
>NW_011888890.1:6303437-6314971 GCF_000151845.1 Pteropus vampyrus | reverse complement strand
TTACAACTCAATAATGAAAGGACAAATAACCCGATTTTAAAAAAGGCAAAGAATCTGAACAGATATTTCTCCAAAGAAGATAAACAAACAGCTAATAAAGACAGGAAAAGATATTCAACCATCATTAGCCATGCCCTAAATACAAATCAAAACCAGAATGATATACCACTTCATACCCAATAGAATGCTTGTAATAAAAAAAAAAGACAGAAAACAGCAAGTGCTGGTAAGCATGTGGAGAAACAGGGACCCTTATACACTGTTAGTGGAAATATAAAATGGCACAGACCCTTTGGGAAACAGTCTGGCAGTTTTTTAAATGATTAAACAGAATTACCATATAAGCTAGCAATTCTACTCCTCGGTATCTACCAAAGAGAAATAAAAACATAACCACACAAAAACCTGTACATAAATGTTCATAACAGTGTGATTCATAATAGCCAAACAATGGAATCAACTCAAATGTCCATCAACTGATAAAAGGATAAATAAAATGTGGTCTGGCCATATAATGTTATATTATTTGGCCATAAAAAGGAAAAGGAGTCAATATGGATGAAACTTGAAAACATTATGTGAAGTTAAAGAAGCCAGTCACAAAAGACTACATATTGTATGATTCCGTTTATATAAAATGTCCAGAATAGGCAAATCTATGGAGGCAGAAAGTAATTGCTTAAGATGGAGGAACTGTAGGAGAAATGGGGAGTGATTGCTAATGGGTACAAGGTTTCTTTTGGGGTAATTAAAATGTCCTCAATTTATTTGTAAATATGTTTGCACAATACTGTATATATACTGAGTCACTGAATTATACACTTTAAATGAATGAATTATATGGCATATGAACTATACATAAATCTAGTTTTTATTTTAAAAATTCAATTCAATTCAAAATCATTGAGTGAATACCTACTAGGATGGAGAAACTGCTTGATGGCACAAAAACATTTTATTTTCCTTATAGTGTATTTCACAGTTTTGTTGTCCAGGATTTGTTAAATTTCTTCTATCTGCTGTAATCTTAGAAAGCCTATTCAGTCTTAGCTTAGAAGGCATCACCCTGATTCAATTTCAAAGAGGAAAAAATCCTCTTAACCCTACCAACAAAAATTTGACAGTTAAATATTAATTCATTAGTGGGCCTGACCATTATATACCATGGCAGCATTTGGAGCTATACATGTAATGGCTATAGACTCTCAACACACAGCCAGAATTTGTGGTGTTTTTAATAATTGCTGAGGCTCTACTGGAACAGAAGTTTCAACATCTTCACCTTGAGTAAATGAAGGGAGACAAATTTTTTAAATGGCTTCCTATTCCCCATTTTAATTAAAAACAAAAGGTTATCTTAGATTGTACTATATGTGTCTCGATGAATTACTTCTTCTGGGAAGATTTCTACCAAGACACTTTGACAGATTCTTAGTTCTGGGAAGGGTAATCAGTACATTTAGTGGCATTTTATAAAATAATGTATTTAGTTGTACGGCTTTTAAACAGTTGTTTTAATTACATTGTCAGGAAATAAATAAAGTACCAAAGACTCCAGTTCCTTTGAGTCTTAGACCTAAAGAAGTATGTAAGGGAATTTATTTTCTATGGCAAGTTCAAAAATGAAAAAACAAAGTGAAAAACTTTTACAGTAAATAATCTTAGATTTAATACAGTTCTTAAGGCTATTATGGCAGAAATCAAATCCTCAAGTCAATAGAAAAAACAAAATAGGTGTTATTTAGATAGGAGAACACAGATATAGATATATAGGTGTGGAAAAATTTTTTGCATAAAGTATGGACTGTTGTTTTCCTAATGAAATAACATGTGTGTCTTTATTGATTTACTTGAGATGTCATTATAAGCTCTTGATTCCTCTGTTCTTGGGCCTTCTACTCTCTGGAGGTGGAAAAGAGAATGAATCTCTGACTTTATATTAAATTTAAAATAAGCTGGTAAGTGCCCTATGATTCACTGACTCAAGACATTTTAGGTTTCCTAAAACACAGTGCTTTCTTTTCCTTCCTTCAGAGCTCAAATCCTTGATAAACAAACCAATTTAAAATGATGGGATTATTAAGGAGCCCCTATAAGACTATCAACAGACTTCTAAGCAAAATCTTGCAAGCCAGAAGGGGTAAAGGATGGTATATTCAAAGTGCTAGAAGAGAAAAACAGCCAGCCAAGAACACTATATCGAGCAAACTTTCCTTCAAAACTGAAAGAGAAATAAAGACTGTTTCAGATATACAAAAGCTGAGAGAGTTCATCCATTAGAACTGCCTTACAAGATATTCTAACAGGAGTCCTTCAGGTTGGAAGAAAAAGACACTAGACAGCAACACAAAAGTATAGTAAAGTATAAAGCTCCCTGATAAAAGTAAATATATAGGAAAATAGAGAATATTGTAATCCTGTAATAGTAGTGTATAAATCACTTTTGGTTCTGGTATGGATGTTCAAAAACAAAAGTATAAATAACTACGAGTATAAAAATATGTTAATACACAATGTACAAAGATGTAATTTGTTACATCAATAACAAAGTGTATGAAGGGATAAAAAAAGAACTTCTGCATGTGACTGAAGTTACCAGCTTAAAATAGACTGTTATAACTATAAGATGTTTTCTGCAAGCCCCTATGGTAACCACAAAGAAAATACCTATAGAAGGTACACAAAAGAAAATGAGTAAGGAAACGAAGCATGTCACTATTTTAAAAAATCGATGAAAAACAAAAAGGCAGCAAGAGAGGGAAACAGGGACAAAAAAAAGCTGTAATACAAACAATTTTAAAAAATGGCAATAGTAAGTCTTATAAGAGATAGCTATAATTACTTTGAATGTAAATGAATTAAAATCCCCAAACAAAAGACAAAGTAGCTAAAAGAATAAAAAACAAGATACAGTTATTTGATGTATACAAAAGATTCACTTTACCATTAAGGACACATATAGGCTAAAAGTGAAAGGATAAAAACAAGATACTCCATGCAAATAGTAAACAAAAGAAAGGAACGGTAACCATACTTGTATCATACAGAACAGACTTTAAGTCAAAAACTGTCACAAGAGACAAAGGACATTATATAACGATAAAAGGGTTAATTCACCAGGAAGATAAAACAGTTATAAATATATATATATGCGCCCAATATCACAGCAATATGGGTATTCCCAAATATATGAAGCGAATACTAACAGAACTGAAGAGGGAAATAGACAGTAACACAAATAATAGTAGGAAATTTCATTACACCACTTTCAATAATGGATAGAACACCTAGACAGATCAATAAGGGAAGAGAGGACATGAATAACACTGTAGACCAAATGGACTTATGAGACACATATAGAACATCCACCTAATGAGAGTAAAATACAAATTCTTCTCAAGCACACACAGAACATCCTCCAAGATAAATCACGTTAGGTCACAAAATAATTCTTAACAACTTTAAGATGACTGAAATCATGTCAAGTATCTTTTCTGACCACAATAAAATGAAGCTAGAACTGAACAACAGTTAAGAAAAAAAATTCACCAATAAATGGAAACTCAACAAAATACTCTTGAACAACCAATGGGTCAAATAAGAAAAATAAAAGGAAATTAAAAAATATTTTGAGACTAATAAAAAAAGAAAACACAATATACCAAAAACTTATGGGATGCAGCAAAAGCATCACTCAGAGTAAAGTTTATAAAGGTAAATGCCTACACTGAAAAACGAAAAGGATCTCAAATAAACAAGGTAACTTTGTATCTCAAGGAACTAGAAAAAGAATAAACTAAGCCCAAAGTTAGTAAAAGGAAAGAAATAATAAAGATTAAAGCAGAAATAAATTAAACAAAGACTAGGAAAATCAACAAAATTGAGTTGGTATTTTAAAAGATCAACAAAATTGATAACCTGTGAGCTAGACTAAGGAAAAAAAGTAGACTCAAAATCAGAAATGAAAAAGGAAACATCATAACTGATGCCACAGAAATAAAAAAGATGATACAACTATATACAATTATACTACAATAAATGTGATAACCTAGAAGAAATGGATAAACTCCTAGAAACATACAACTTACTAAGACTGAATCATGAAGAAATAGAAAAGCTGAACAAATAACAAATAAGATTTAATCGGCAATCAAAAACCTCCCAATATAGAAAAGCCTGGGACCAGGTGGCTTTTTAGATGAATTCTACCAAAACTTTAAAGAACACCAATCTTTCTTAAACTCTTACCAAAACAGTGAAGAGGCAGGAACACTTCCAAACTCATTTTATGACACTAGCACTACTCTCATACTAAAGCCAGATAAAGACACTACCAAAAAAAAAAAAAAGAAAAAGAAAAAAGAAAAAGAAAAAGAAAAAGAAAAGAAAACTACAGGTCAATATCCCTAATAAACATATGTGTACAAGTTCTTAGCAAAATACTAGCAAGCAGAATTCAATAGCACTTTAAAGAATCATACACCATGACCAAGTGGAATTTATCCCTGGAATGCAAAAATGATTCAACATATAAAAATCAATCAATGTGATAAACTACATTGACTGAATGATAAAAATCACACAATTATCTCAATAGACACCCCAAAAATCATTTGACAAAACTCAACACTCTTTCGTGATAAAAAAAAAAAAATCACTAAACTAGAAATAGAAGGAAATGACCACAACATAATAAAGTCTCTTTATTAATAACCTATAGCTAATACCATAGTGAACAGTAAAAAACTGAAAGCTTTCCCACTAAAATCAGAAATAAGGCAAGGATGCTCACTCTTACTATTTCTATTCATAGTACATAGTATTAGTAGAACATAGAACATAGTATTGTCACAGCCAGACCAAGTAAGAAAAGTCATCTGAATCAGAAAGGAAGAAGTAAGATTATCTGAGTCCACAAACAACATAATCTTATATGTAGAAACTAAAGATTCCGCACAGAAAAAGTTAGTTAAAACTAATAAATTAATTCAGAAAAGTTGCAGGATACAAAATCAACAAAATCAAGTTCAGTTGTGTTTTCATACACCAACAACAAACAATCTGAAAGAAAAATAAGAAAATCTCATTTAAAATAGCACCAACAAACAAACAAAAAAACTTAGGAATAAACTATATAAGTCGTATACTAAAAACTACAAAACACTGCTTAAAGAAATTAAAGAGAACATAAATAAATGGAAATACATTTTGTATTCATATACTGAAAACTTAATATTGTTAAAATGTCCATAGTACCCAAAGCTAATCTACAGCTTCAATGCAATTACTATCAAAATCTCAATGGAGCACTTTTGCACAGTAGAAAAAATAATCATAAAATTCATATGGAACCACAAAGGCTCGGAATAAATAAAACAATCTTGAGAAAGAAGAACAAAGCTGGGTGCTTCACACGTACTTACTTCAAAACATATTATAAAGCTACAGTAATCTAAATAGTATAATATTGGTAGAAAGATAAACATATAGACAATGGAATAGAACAGAGAACCAAGAAACAAATCCATGCATATATGGTTAATTAATTTATGACAAAGGAGTCAAGAATATACAATGGAAAAAGAACTGTCTCTCATTTTTCAACAAATTGCTGAAAAAAACTAGGTATCTACATGCAAAGAAGAATATTGGACTCTTATTACACCATGCACAAAAAACAACTAAAAATGAATTAAAGGCTTAAATATCACACCTGAAACTATAAAAATTCTAGAAAAAAACATAAGAGAAAAACTTCATAATATTGGTCTTGATAATGATTTCTTAGATATGATACCATAGTACAGGCAACAAAGGCAAAACCAGACATGTGGGCCGAAATCAAACTGAAAAGCTTCTGTGTAGTAAAGGAATCAACATAGTAAAAAACACAACCTACAGAATGGTATAAAATATTTTCAAACCATGTATCTGTTAAGGGGTTAATATCCTAAATATATCAAGAACTCCTACAACTCAACAACAACAAAAAACAAACAATAACTTGATTAAAAAATGACCAAAGGACTTGAATGAACATTTCCAAAAAAAGACATAAAAATGGCCACAGGTATATGAAAAGATGCTTAACATCACTAATCATTACGGATATGCAAATAAAAACCACAAGATATCACCTCACACCTGTTAGGATGGCCATTATCGATAAAAATAGAAAATAACAAGCCTTGGTGAAGATATGGAAAAACTGGAACCTTTGTGCACTGTTGGTGGAATGTAAAATCGTATAGCTGCTATGAAAAACAGTACGAAGTTTCCTCAAAAATTAAAAATAAAATGGACATATGATCTAGCAATCTCACTTTGGAAATTTCAGGACAGGCAGTAGTCTTTTTCAAAATCTATTCGCAAGAAAATCAACTGCACAGTTGCTGTCAGCTGCCTGTTCTAAAACAATAGTCTTTTTATTGAAACACAAACTTCTGTAACATTTTATGGAATATAAAGAGAATTCAATTGTTTGACTTGCTTAACTTGGCACTGCTGGCTTTTATACTAAAACACCTGGGCATTTTCAAAAATATTTCAAAGAATTGAAATATTTCAAAAGAACTGAAATCAAGATCTCAAAGAGATATTTGCACTCCATGTTCACTGCAGCATTCTTCACAATAGCCATCAATGAATAAATGGATAAAGATGATATAAACATACAATGTAATATTATTTAGCTTTAAAAAGGGAAATCCCATCACTGTGACATGAATGAATCGTGAGGACATTATGCTATGTGAAACAAGCCAGTCACAGAAGGATAAATACTGCATGATTCTACTTGTATGAGGTATCTAAAGCAGTCAGTCTTAGAAGAAAGTAAAATGATGGTTCCCAGGGGTTAAGGGTAGGAGGGAATGGTGAGTTGCTATTCAATAGTATATTCTCTCTTGCAAGATGACAAATTGTATACAATACTGTACTGTATGTTAACATTTTGATAAGAAGGTATATTTCATGTTATGAACTTACTACGATTTTTTAAAAATCATGGGACGGTTTTCTGAGTCAGAAAAGTCTTTGTCAAATTCACTTAAACAATTTAATTTTATGGATGATGAAATTGAGGCCCAGAAGAATCATAAAGTTAGCTGGTGGCAGAATGAGGATAGGAGTCCACATCTTAGT
The DNA here is from genome assembly GCF_000151845.1 of Pteropus vampyrus. Lineage (NCBI taxonomy): Eukaryota > Metazoa > Chordata > Mammalia > Chiroptera > Pteropodidae > Pteropus > Pteropus vampyrus. Next base: position 6,307,828 of record NW_011888890.1, on the reverse strand, counting down.
TCACCCGAGCATTCTACCTTGGCAAAGTGAAAGCAGTCAAAGAGTCCAGGCTATCTATAACAGAATACAGAGCTCTCATGTAAGTCTCCTCCCTATATTTGGGCAAAACATACAGGAAAAAACAATCGGGAGATACAAACCTGGAGTTAATTATATAAAGAACAGAGTTTAAAATTTTAATGTGGATTTCATGAAAAATATCCATATTGGCAACACTGTATGAGGTTATACAGATAACAGAAAATTCTTTCAGACAGTTCTATAATGAAAATCATGAGTAGTGCTATCTACTTATAAATTATTAGAAATAAAGAGTTTTGTTATTATTCATTTTAGTTATCAAAAGAGAAAATATATAATTAATGTTTATAACTATCCTTCATTTTTTAAAGTATGAAATAATACTTTATTACTATGTAAGAAATATAGTAATAAATTAATATAAATAGAAAATAAAAATACCACTGGAAAAAAATAAGACATGATCATCTAACGAAAAAAGGCAAAAACTGAAAGCAGTATCTGTTTTTCTTTAACTTTTCAGACTTATGTTTTATAAAACTAGACTTGAACCACAAAAGTGAACTTTTAGTTTGTATTTTATTCATATAGTTAGATAAATGTTGAACCATCTTTGCATAAAACTTTGTCCTGTGAAAAAACAGAAGTAAATTCTAAGTATGCAAGTATATTTGCTATTTATAAAACAGCAAGATAATAGTACGTGTTAAGTTAAAAATGAAAAGATAAAACATTTTTATATAGGAATGAATATGCTTGAATGATTCATAAATACAGAAGTATAAATGAATTCCTTAATAATTTTAACATTGAAACTTTAAAAGATTATTTGTTCTACAAAAAAGGATATAACTACTATTATGGTTTTCAACATTAGTGGATTCCACCTTTCCAATTACTTGATATTTGTATTTATGGTGTCTCATTATTTAAGCAATACATTGGAAAGCAGTCCATTAACAGAAGTGTGAAAAAGCTAACCATCCCTTCCACTTATGAGGAACCTGCGGGCATGCAGCAACATCAAAGAAATGTAAATACAGTATTTTATTTTACTGTGGTTCCAATTATATTTATATAATAAATTCTAATTTAAAAAGTGGTCTAGGGTCTTGAAGAGTCAAATAAGGTCAAGGGAAGAAAGGTATCTACAATAACAAAGGCCTCTACCAGTCAGTCTTCTTTATTTTTGATATTCACTCTCACCTTATTCCAGTCCTGCTCGAGCACCTGATCTACAATGACTCCTCTAATAGTCGCAGCCAACATCTACTGAACAATTACTATACTCTCCTAAGCACCTTATAGAAAATCATGATTATCACCATATTTTAAATGATGAAACTAAAGCTCATAAAGGCCAAATAATTTGCCCAAAGTAACAGTGCTAGAACATACTGGAGTTAGGATTGGACCAAAGCAATTTACCTCCAAAGCTCATACACTTGCCACTTTGACTTACCAAAGGCAAGATTGACTTCTTTTTCACCTTTGCATCTCTGGTTCCCAGCATACCATAAAATGCTTTTAGAATGCATGAACTACTCCTAATTTATCTGCTCAAATTCTATTTAACAAGCTAGATCTTATAATAATGTTACAGCTATTTGAATCTGTAAACCATTATTAAAAGCCTACCACTTGCAAAGAAAAGTACTTAAAGTTAGTACGCTAAACAAATTAACTTAGAATCAGAAAAAAAAAAAATCACATTATGTAAATGTTAGCAGGACATCATCAGAATATAAGTTAAGAATTTCCCAGTATATAGAAAATACAGTCAATGATACAGGAGCTCCAAGTATGGAAAAACAGAAGAACTATCACAGACTAGAATAAGAGAAAGTATCATATCACTTGAGGGGTCTGAAATTCTTGGAAGACAAAAACTATGACCTTACCCTACCTAAATTTGATTTCTGGGTTAGTCTCCTTAGCCATCCAGATCTTTATTATCTCTCAGAGACAACTGATATGTTTAGAAAATGGTATAAGAAAACTTAAATCATAAAGTAATGGCTAGCCGCACTATTAATATATAACCACCAGCAAGAAAAAGTATAATCAACATTAATTTTCTCAATTGCTAACATTTTGACAACTTGCTATAAATGATGACCATAATGACTGAATTCCTATAAGCATAAAATTTCCTTCCTGAACTGACTGGCAGAACAAAAGTTAAAAGCCAGTGTCTGATAAGTATAATGTATGTATTTTTTCCTTTCAATTAGGTACAGTCAGTTTCTACTACTGTCACTAGCAATGTGTTTTATATCAGAGAGTTGGAAGAAGAGTATGAATGCCTCCCAACAATGAGGCATAATTAAATACAGATCAGCTATGTAAGCAACTATGTAATAAAACTGGAGAGATTCAATGCTTTTGAATTTATTAAAATAGTAAATTACAGAACCCAAAGCTATGACAGTCAGGTCAATTTATTGGAATATGAAAAACTATGCAAGACTGACAACGGTAAATGTAAATCAGTCCAAACTACATTTGAGGGGATAAAGATTAAATGACCAACACAAGTTGGCTGAATATAAATATGACTTCAAATCTTTACTTTCCTTCTTTAATGACGAAAATCCTTTGAAGTTTAAATAGGTGGTAAATATCTTATACCATGAATTTTATAAGGTCCTAATTCAGTCTCACATTTAAGACTGACCATTAAATGAGGTCTATACAAATAATGGTAAACAAATAATTAGAATGATATATTAACCAAGAGGATTCACACCCAGGATGATGTAAAATTAACGAAAAAAGCTAGAAACATAAAAAAAAAAAAAATTGATTTAAATTTCTTGGAACAAAGAATAACAAAAAAGACTGATTCAATTGTTTGGAGTAGACAGTATACTGATAAGAAATAACAACAACAAAAAATGGATTTAGCAAACTTCTATTTTGCATAATCTTCTGCATTAAAAAAAAATTATTAGGTTAGAAAAGTGAAATAAGTGTTAGTAAGAAGACACTGACCTGAGTCACATCCATGATAGAAGGGGACAATGCAAACCAACAGAAAAAAGTTAACCCATGAATGGTTTTAGAAAAACTGCTTAGCTCTTGAGGAGAGGAAATCTTAACACATTACCATGCAATAGATGGGAGACCACCTAGGAATACCAGGTGCTGTAGGCGTTTTTTAAAAAAATACATAAAAAAGTTCCAGATAGATTCCAGAATGAAACATCAAAGAGAATCCAGAAGAAATATTAAGTGAATATTTACATGCTCTCTAGAAAGGGCTCACTAAGCACTGAAACAATAAAAGACTATTAAATAAAGATGGATACAATTTAAAAAGAAGCACATTTACAAACAAAAAGAGCTGCTGAATTAAAAACATCTTAGCATAACAGAAAATCCAATAACATTCAGAAATAAAGTTAAGGAGATAACCCAAAGAGTAGAGTAAAAAAGCAAAGAGAAGGAACTGGGAAAAAAAAAAAAAAGAAAATGATAAGACCAGTAAAGGAATTCAGGGTCCAAATAAGAGAAGTTCCAGAAAGAAATCACATGGAACTAATATAATATTGTATGTCAACTGTAAAATAAAAATAATTAATTATAAAAAAGGTTTCGGGAAAAAAGACCAGTAAAGAAATTAATAAAAAAAAAAAATTTTAAAAATTCCCCAGAATTTAAGGACATGAATTTCCAGATTTAAAAGAGATGCCAATTATCTAGTACAACTGAATAAAACAGATTCACATAAAGGCACATCATCATGAATTTACAGAGTACCAGGAACAAATAGAAGATCCTACAATCTTTCAGAGAGGAAAAGTAAAAACAAGGAATAGATTCACATAAACATATACTCTGCAATTTAGGAATCACAATAACAATGGATTTCTTCACAGCAACACCACAAACTATGGAAGCAATGGAAGGAAACAAACAAGATCATGAAGAAAAATGGTTCCCAGCCCATAATTCTACACCCAGCCAAAGTAACTCAGTACCTTCCACACAGTAAAGCATTCACTAATAGTTTGCTTTTAAAAAGAAAACCAACATGCATGTGTATGATTATGAACCAATAATCTGATATTCTAAAGAATGCAAAAATGTTTTAAATACAGATTCCCATTCATCTACTCCCAAAAATGGGCAAATCACATAAATCTAAAATTTGACAAGAAAAAAAAAAAACCAGCAGCAAATAAGAACTTCAAGAACATTTAATCTCACTATTTTTAAAACAAAATTATAATAATTCTCACTAGAGTTTAAAGTGTTTTTAAATAATAAAACTTAAAGATACAGTGAAACAGATTTCTCACATAACTCTGTGGGAATTAAAGGTGATACAATGTTTCTAAAAAGAAAATGTTTAAAATTCACTTAAG
>NW_011888890.1:6276439-6301062 GCF_000151845.1 Pteropus vampyrus | reverse complement strand
TAGAGACAGGACAAGTAGGCAGAAGAGTAGAAAGTAGGCAAGGTGGCAGTAGAACCCAGCAAAGGCTCAGTGGAGGAATTAGACTGAGGTCAGATTTCCTGCCCATAGAAGACAGATGATGTCAGGGAATAAAGTCTCCCCTACCTTCTTGCTCAGATTATTTTTCAAGGCACATCTAGTCCTTCTTCTTGCTAATGGAACTTGTACATGTTCTTCCTTTTTCAAACTGTTAGTTCGACTATCCATGCACTAACCATGAAAATAATAATTTACAACTATGAAATAGTTTAGAACCATGAAAAATATTTTAAAATAATAAACTGTTCGCCCCTTTCTAGGAAAAGAATATTCTAAGTACTGTTTGTCACTCTAGCTTTGTGCACACCTTTTCAGTATACTTCGGGTAACAGTATTAATCCCCAAACTGTTGCCCACACCAGCTTGTGAACACCTTACAGGCAGCAACTCTGTGCCTATTCTTTGTATTTGCTCAGGACCACACACACAGCAAATACTCAGTAAACATGAGCTAAATTAAACTCACAACTAACTTCAGAAGGAAGGGTTACAAAGTTAAGTATTGAGACTGGCTATTTCCACTTAAATAAAGCTACATGATTCTATTACCCTCTTAGTATATTCCTGAAAACCCAGTTTTAAGTATTAATGTTCTTAATCATTTTAAGCTTCTATTCCACTATAGAGACTGCGAGGCTATTTTCGGCAAATTAAATCAATAAGAAGCATATTTCTTATTTACATTTATATCAAAAAAATGAGCAGAGATTTTTTACTATTTCGGCATTATTCAACACAGTAGCCACTAGCCACATGTGGCTAATGAGCACTTACAATGTAGCACATCTGAATTGAGATGTGCTTTAAGCGTAAATTATAAACCAGATTTGGAAGGTTTAGTACAAAAATTATATATAAAATATTTCACTAATTTGATTAGATCATATATTGAAATAACATTTCAGATATAGTAAAACATTTTTAAAAATAATTTTCCCTATTTATTTTCACTTTTTTATGTGGCTACCACAAAATTTAAACCTATATATGTGGCTCATATTATATTTCTACTGAACAGCACTATTCTCCATTCCTTTTATGTATCTAAATGTAGTTTAAAACACCCATACACACATACACACACACATAAAAAGAGGCACACACAGAAAACAATTAATATCTCTTCATATAGTTGGGGAATGAAGTATGACAATAAGCGCCAAATGGGCAAGAAACGTGTTTATCTTGCTAAAGAGCCTGGCAATGCTCCAAGAACATGAGGCGACAGATAAATAATTGTGAAATGAATAAAAGGATCTATGAAAATCAACTACAATTTTAATACACCACTTTTCTTGAGCACTGATTATAAACCAGGTACTATACTCTGGATTATCTCATTTAATCCACACAATGAAGTTAATTAGTTGGGTTCTTCTATTATTCACATTTTACAGATGAGAAAACGCAGGCATCAACCTCCAGTATATTTTGCAATATTATAAGTAATGAAACAATTCCATTTAGAGAGTCTATACAGAAGGTTTACACAATTTTAAGTAATAAATATTTATTGAGTGACTTCTATCACATGGTATTATATTAAATTCTGTGACATTAAGAGAAATTATAGGTTAATGCAATGAAAATATAATAAAAATAATATAAATAAACAGGTATAGTTTAAATAATGTTACAAATAAATCCCACTATAATTATCTCATATCCTACTAAAAATTAACAAGCCTGACTAATAGCTAATAATCCAGCAACACAAAATGTTTGCTGAATTTAGAGAATCCCTTAGAAATCACTGCAAAAACTATCATTTATAGGGTGTTTTACAATGTTTTTTCATGCAGAAGATCTTGTAATCTTTACAACACCCCTGAGAGACAGGTATTAGAAGTTGGGTGGGATCTTACAAGTAGTTAAATTCATTATCTGATCCAGTGATGCTTCTTAACAGACTTTAATTCATGTTCTGTGGCTTATCTTATGGCTACTGTCCAGGATTTGGGGGCAGGGGGATCTTTAGACAGGCCACCCACAAAATTAATCCTGGGTTCCAGATTCCTGTGGTCTTCGGAAATATTCTTGTTTTGAGCAAGGCATGAAGATGGTGTAATTAAAAGCTTTCTAAGAGGCTTAAAGAGGCAAGTTTCAGTAACTTAACACTTTGGGGAAAAAGTAAAGCATTCAAATTTAAAATAGCCTTCACATAGAATAATCTGACTAGCATCGGTCAGAACCAAGTCATTCCTTATTGAAATCCTTTTTGAAAATATATTTATTAGGGCTCAAATCTTTGTCTATCTTGAAAAAGTAAGCAATATTTAGTATACATTAATGGTCAACTTAATTTTTAATGAGTAAATGACATGACAAGAATGGTTCAGGTACTTGTAAATGCTAAATGTCTGGGTATGTCTTCATTGGCTTTTGAACAGTTTCAAAGAGCAGACATGAGGATTCATTAGCTCTTAGCACATATGAACCTGCTCCAAAGGCAGCCAAGAGAGTTGCCTAGCAACAGCGCATTTTGCATCTCTCATCATCCCCAAAGATGCTGCAGCAGCAGCAGCTAGGTCAAGCCTCTCATTAGCAACCTGACAAAGGGTTTCTATCTCCCATTTTACTAAATTATTTTTATTTCCAGGTGAAACTCAAATATCTATGTATTACTCCTACTGACAATGTATTCCCTTCTCTCTATTCCTTCTTCTAAAAACTCCCATTTCAACAGATATGTTTTAATGAACTGATCAAAATACCTGTAACAAAAGCGGGCATAGAGAAATCCAACAGAATTTATATGACTATTCACATAACTCTAACAGTTCCATATCTTTTAGGCAATAAAGTAAAGAAGCTTAGAAAAAAGAATGAAAAAAGATACTGAAGTCAAATAATGGGAAGGGAAAAAGTCAGTAATTTGACTTCAAAATTAACAAAAAAATTACCCAGATCATTTGTAATGCTATTGGTAGCTATTCTTATTTCTTTCTTATCTCCACCAAACCTAATCTCACCATAGAGCAAAAAGGCAGAAAGTTCCAGAGTGGTAATAAACTATAATGAATGGATTGACAGTTTATAATGAATATAATCCATTGGAAGGGAACTCTGGTTCCCAATTTAATAACTGTTATAAAGCTTCATCTCAGATCCATAGCTATTCAAATACTTCTCAAAATATTTCTTAAAATATTTACCATCAACAGGGTTGCCATGAAGAACTAAAATACATACTCATATAATCTTCCTTATATACACTCAAAAGACCCTTAAAAGAAAAATCGACAAAATAAGCAGACAGACTTTTCATTTCATATATTTTAAAGTGCTTAATCCAGATTTTGACATAAACTCTCATGTTAGCATGAATTTCCCTACGGAAAAGATTACAGAATATGCATGACATGTTATGAAAGATAAAGTGTGGTTCTAATTGATTAGATCATATATTGAAATAACATTTCAGATATAGTAAAACATTTTTAAAAATAATTTTCCCTATTTATTTTCACTTTTTTATGTGGCTACCACAAAATTTAAACCTATATATGTGGCTCATATTATATTTCTACTGAACAGCACTATTCTCCATTCCTTTTATGTATCTAAATGTAGTTTAAAACACCCATACACACATACACACACACATAAAAAGAGGCACACACAGAAAACAATTAATATCTCTTCATATAGTTGGGGAATGAAGTATGACAATAAGCGCCAAATGGGCAAGAAACGTGTTTATCTTGCTAAAGAGCCTGGCAATGCTCCAAGAACATGAGGCGACAGATAAATAATTGTGAAATGAATAAAAGGATCTATGAAAATCAACTACAATTTTAATACACCACTTTTCTTGAGCACTGATTATAAACCAGGTACTATACTCTGGATTATCTCATTTAATCCACACAATGAAGTTAATTAGTTGGGTTCTTCTATTATTCACATTTTACAGATGAGAAAACGCAGGCATCAACCTCCAGTATATTTTGCAATATTATAAGTAATGAAACAATTCCATTTAGAGAGTCTATACAGAAGGTTTACACAATTTTAAGTAATAAATATTTATTGAGTGACTTCTATCACATGGTATTATATTAAATTCTGTGACATTAAGAGAAATTATAGGTTAATGCAATGAAAATATAATAAAAATAATATAAATAAACAGGTATAGTTTAAATAATGTTACAAATAAATCCCACTATAATTATCTCATATCCTACTAAAAATTAACAAGCCTGACTAATAGCTAATAATCCAGCAACACAAAATGTTTGCTGAATTTAGAGAATCCCTTAGAAATCACTGCAAAAACTATCATTTATAGGGTGTTTTACAATGTTTTTTCATGCAGAAGATCTTGTAATCTTTACAACACCCCTGAGAGACAGGTATTAGAAGTTGGGTGGGATCTTACAAGTAGTTAAATTCATTATCTGATCCAGTGATGCTTCTTAACAGACTTTAATTCATGTTCTGTGGCTTATCTTATGGCTACTGTCCAGGATTTGGGGGCAGGGGGATCTTTAGACAGGCCACCCACAAAATTAATCCTGGGTTCCAGATTCCTGTGGTCTTCGGAAATATTCTTGTTTTGAGCAAGGCATGAAGATGGTGTAATTAAAAGCTTTCTAAGAGGCTTAAAGAGGCAAGTTTCAGTAACTTAACACTTTGGGGAAAAAGTAAAGCATTCAAATTTAAAATAGCCTTCACATAGAATAATCTGACTAGCATCGGTCAGAACCAAGTCATTCCTTATTGAAATCCTTTTTGAAAATATATTTATTAGGGCTCAAATCTTTGTCTATCTTGAAAAAGTAAGCAATATTTAGTATACATTAATGGTCAACTTAATTTTTAATGAGTAAATGACATGACAAGAATGGTTCAGGTACTTGTAAATGCTAAATGTCTGGGTATGTCTTCATTGGCTTTTGAACAGTTTCAAAGAGCAGACATGAGGATTCATTAGCTCTTAGCACATATGAACCTGCTCCAAAGGCAGCCAAGAGAGTTGCCTAGCAACAGCGCATTTTGCATCTCTCATCATCCCCAAAGATGCTGCAGCAGCAGCAGCTAGGTCAAGCCTCTCATTAGCAACCTGACAAAGGGTTTCTATCTCCCATTTTACTAAATTATTTTTATTTCCAGGTGAAACTCAAATATCTATGTATTACTCCTACTGACAATGTATTCCCTTCTCTCTATTCCTTCTTCTAAAAACTCCCATTTCAACAGATATGTTTTAATGAACTGATCAAAATACCTGTAACAAAAGCGGGCATAGAGAAATCCAACAGAATTTATATGACTATTCACATAACTCTAACAGTTCCATATCTTTTAGGCAATAAAGTAAAGAAGCTTAGAAAAAAGAATGAAAAAAGATACTGAAGTCAAATAATGGGAAGGGAAAAAGTCAGTAATTTGACTTCAAAATTAACAAAAAAATTACCCAGATCATTTGTAATGCTATTGGTAGCTATTCTTATTTCTTTCTTATCTCCACCAAACCTAATCTCACCATAGAGCAAAAAGGCAGAAAGTTCCAGAGTGGTAATAAACTATAATGAATGGATTGACAGTTTATAATGAATATAATCCATTGGAAGGGAACTCTGGTTCCCAATTTAATAACTGTGTTATAAAGCTTCATCTCAGATCCATAGCTATTCAAATACTTCTCAAAATATTTCTTAAAATATTTACCATCAACAGGGTTGCCATGAAGAACTAAAATACATACTCATATAATCTTCCTTATATACACTCAAAAGACCCTTAAAAGAAAAATCGACAAAATAAGCAGACAGACTTTTCATTTCATATATTTTAAAGTGCTTAATCCAGATTTTGACATAAACTCTCATGTTAGCATGAATTTCCCTACGGAAAAGATTACAGAATATGCATGACATGTTATGAAAGATAAAGTGTGGTTCTAAGAGAACCAGATTAAAAATGGTGTAATGAGGAACATTCAATGGCAATTGTCATCACACCAAATCAAAAATAAGTAAAATTTTTAAGTGATCTGAAAGGAACAATGTAATTTTTTCCCCGAAGCCCCTCCCCCGCTTTTTAAGCATACAAACAGCCAAAAAGAAAAAAAGAGAATCCTTAGGAGGATTTCCCAGAAGGGTGTCATTTACCACTAAAATATTTCATTCCAGCAGTTGAAAGACCATAAAAGGGTGAATGTCCTCCAGAGTCTCTAATAACGGTAATAGATCTTGTGTTACTATTCACAAGTGACCTCTCAGTCAGGCGATTTAATTTTTCCCCTTGCAGCATGGTTGGTTTCACACACAGTGTAATAACAGTTTTTGCACAACAAGACAATTCATCCGATTAGAAGGACTATATTAAGTCTTTCACGAACAGCATGTGTCACTACAGCTTCAGCTAGGATTTGATTTAAGACAACCTAATACATGCATGCATGATTCTTCATTTTTCTGTTTTAAAAAAGATTCCTGGACTTTCTTCAGCAATTTTGCAGACCATTGCCTGAACCCTCCCTGGCTTCAAAAATAACTAAGAACTCATCAAATGCTCACTGAGCACTGTAAAACAGGTACCAAGAATTCTCCACCAGGCAACAGAAATGTGCATAAGGTTCCTCGTTTCATGTGGGTAAAATAAAATTCCACTAATGTCTCAAAGGAAGAAAAACATGAAAAGGGATAGAATGGGCATAACTGGTTACTGCAATTACTTTTATGCTTCAATTTCAGCAATGCACCATTAATTATAAAGATAATATGACATTACTGAGAAAAGCTTCAGATAGTGAATTTTGAGCCCTCTGTTTGTAAACCTCAGCAAAGTGCAAAAAAATTGAAAAGTGGAAACCAAAAGTAAAGGTATAAAATGAACCAACCATCTGGAATCTTTACTACAATAAATGGTTTGCCATCATTCACTGCCCACAGAAGCCAAAACCTTAAGAACAAATATACATTTCTTACTGCTTGGCTGATGAGATTAAGGTGGTTAAATCTAGAATCTCTGCAGGAAAAGAAGGGCTATAGTGACAGTTGGAGGAATTCTCAGGGGTTCCCTTAACCTCACTACCTTTAATTGATGCTGATAGACTTAGCTTCCCCTTTCCATCTCTGGATCTGGGCAGACTCCTCTGAGGAGCAGTGTCAGCACTCCTTTGCTACAGGCTCAGACTGTCTTTACAGCTCACATGCCCCAAAAGGATTCTCCTACTGCTCATGGCAAACAGCCCAAGCCTACAAGATTAAGTTCTCTTTAGACTTTTGAGGCAGGTGAGATGCTCTCTTCTGGTTTAATTGTTCCACTCCCTCTAGGAATACTGCTTCTCTCAGCAGAGGCCTGTATACCCGCTAAGCAGACCTATAAAATGAGATGAGACAATTCTATTGTAGTTCTCTTGCCCGTGCTGCCCACATTTTCTTTACAGGACACACTAATACACCTTTTGCTTTGACAACTAGGCATGCCAATACTGCAGTACTCTCTCCTTCGCTTCTACCATCACCAGAGCTAGCCAGCCCATCACTCTCTTTTAGATTTTTGGGTAGTCGCCAACCCACCATATACATCTGTAGGCTCCAACTGCAAGGGATACACGTCCAGCTGGATGGGGGGACGTGGGGTTCTGCTGAAGTCCCTGTCATGAGGCTTAAAATAAGGGGCTAGCACTTGTAGGACTCAGCAGTCCAGCAACCTTCTCTAAGAATTCTCCTTTTTCTTTTCAACTACCCTCTCATTTCCTAACTTCTAGACCCTTGATATAAGTGAGGGGTTAAATATCGTAGTAGTACTCAGACATCGAGGTTTATTCCCACTGCTCTACAAGTTCTACCAGGTATTCTGTCTCATTTTGATATCTTAAGGTCCCCACCAAAATGTATCATCCTGTTAATGTAACTTTACCTCCTCTATATCTGACTTCAAGGTTCTTCAGGATCTTGCTTCCAAATGCTTGCCCAGTATCCACTCCAGATCAATTTCCCTTACCTTACGCATATCCCAGTTTCATATAGTACTACTTGCAGTCACTACCCCAATGGGACCTGCTACACATTTGCGTCTTTGCATATGCTCTTCATCATGCCTAGAATGCCTCCCCTTTTCCCTGCATCAGAGAAACTGGTGAGTCTCTTCATGTACGTTCCAGAGATACTTACATACCTCCACAATGCCAATTACCATCTGTACTGAACAGTAATTTTCTTGGATCTCTGAAAACAAAGACTATATCCTTTCATCTTAGTATTACTAGAACCTGCCATATAGGAAGTTTGCCATATACATACATACATACATACATAGACTAAATCAATGACTTGAAAATGCTTGGCAAATAAAATAGGACCTAATAAAAACGAGGTATCTACAGTATTTCAAGCTGAGTGAAAATTCTACTTAATGCTGAGCAAGTTGCACTATTAAAAATTGAATACAATTTGACAAATATACATAAGTAGAGTAAAATGCCACCTCTATAATTATCACTAAAAATAATTCAGGCTAGTAGAAACAATAAAGATAGACAAGACTGGATTAGAGAGAAATGTTAAAGAAATAAAATTCAATTGCTTTCGCAAAAATACTGTAACAAACTAATTAGCCAAGTGTTGCCAAGTACCAGTCCCTGCTGATATGTCTTAATGAATAGATAATTTGATCATTTTAAATTGTCACATTCATTGTACTAATGCAAATGAGCAAACCCAAAGTGCCTAAAAACAATAGCTTCCACATCAGCTTATGTTTTAACTCAGCCTACATCAAATTACTCAGAATCCTAAATTAATAGGATTTTATTTAATAAGATTTTACTATGATCTAACCTAACCTAATCTCTCTCCCTGGACTCCACACTGTTCCCTCTATTAGTTTTGGTAATACATGACAATATTAGAAAACAGTTTATTGTTTCTAGGATGAAAGGTACATACATCTAATATATTTGTGTTAATTCAATCAGGCAAAAAAACCGTTATCAAAGCCCAGAACTCTTCAAGGTTATCAGGAAACAAAAACAAGTAAGACAGTTTCTCTTGAGGAATTCATTTTATGAATTTTAAATCTAATTGTAATCTACTGAAAATTTCTTTGAAAAAAGCTTTCATTTAAGATAACTATAGAACACTTTGAAATGCTAACTTGTCCTTACTCATTTCATTCATCTTTAGTACTGTCTGACTCTGTGATACGACAAATTCAGGTTACAAATATTTTTATATGCTTGTTTTAGGTAGGGAAAAAAAATACATAAACTATCTTATATGCAGACATGATCTACTACCACAGGAATGCTAATAAACAAGAATGACAGGACACATGGTCTCCAAAAGTCCAATCAATACACTGGAAGCCTATCTTCCTTATACACTGTGAGTTCCCCAATAACTGACTTTGTATCCCAAGTTCCAATTAAAATGTATGCCCCAAAGAGGTTCTCCATGACTATTTACTGAATAACTCATTCTTTTGTGCTGTTTCAAGATCCTAAATTAACCGTATAACTTGTCCGGCCTTTTAAATGGTTCAAAACTAACAACCAAGGTGTAATTTTCTCAACATTTTGTAAACATTTTTCAAAATAAAGGAAATACCATAACCTATTTTTTATTCACTAAAAAATATCCCTGTATTTGATTAGATTTTAGAATCTTCCTACTGTCATTAAAAATGAATGAACAAAAAAAGTTAATTTTTGACCATTAAGCAATAACTCAAATTACAACATGCTTACTGAGGCTGATTCACTTAGACCTTCTCAGCCTTTCTCTTGATATGCGCTTACACAAGTCATGACTTTGTGTATAGATATTCTATTCAGGTATAAATATCTGGTTAAATGTGATTTGCCTATTTACAGAAGGGCCAAAGGAAGCTAGCATAATAAAGGCAGAAATAATCACACAAGACTGAAGAGATGGCCAGATTTCAAACAAATGTTGAAGTTCCTTCCTCTCTTAGCATTTAATTACCTTCACACTGACTAGGCCATTCTAAAAAAATATAAAGCTAATGAATCTTCTTTACTTTCAAAAATGTTTTTAAAATGTTTTAACTAAAAGTTGTGGAGAGAGAGTAGAGCATATTGGGTAAACAGCGCAGATCTGGAACCATACGTGCTGAGTTTGAATCCTGCCTTTGCCAATTACTAGCTGTGCAACTTTGGGGAAGTTAATCGAACTCTGTGCCTCAGTTCCTAAACAGTGGTGGTACCCCAAACTTAAAGGGCCGAGTATTCAGAGAGTCAATGAATACATGCAAATAAAATGATTAGAATAGTGACTGGTACAGAAAAGTATGTAAATATTGGCTGTTTTTATTAGCTATTACTTTGTTCAAGAACTTAGTTGAGCTTCTAAATGAGTAGACTACATTTAAACCTAGAGAGGTGACATGGGTTTCTTCTGTAAATGTAAGAAAATGTTTCCTTAAATAAGACTCTTCTGATTTGAAGGGCTGACTATGGAAGGGCTGGGCTGAAGAATGAATAATAAGGGATATCAACTGGCAGCTCACTTTAGGGTGTCTGGCCATGATGCAAGTAGGCAAGGGACCAATACCCCCTCCCTTCCCTCCCTGCCCATTGACTAAATTAGAAAAATTTTATTCAGGCAATGGTGGACTTCAGTGTATTTTTCCCCTTGAGCAGAATTCCTCATGCCCATTATAAAATTCAAAGTTACCACAAAATGTGCTGATTCCCCTCTGAGTCTTTCACCCGCACGAGAAGCCAATCCTAAGATTTTAACCAGGAGACAAAGCTACTGTTACCTGATACTCACATGGGGGCAGACAGTCTCCACTGTTCTCAGTGCAGTTCTGGGCCCTATCCTCACCAAACTTCATCAACCCGCACCATTTCTGATACGCTGTGTTCAGTGACACAAGACAAATGACTTTTCTTGCAGTATATTAGTAAGCTAGTGTCACGGTGATATAGGTTTGAACTGAAAATCACAAATAAATTTTTCAGTCAGAATTTTAAGAAATTTATAATCTATAGACTCCTCCAAAGAAACTCAGAACTGCCTCCCTGAACATAAACTCTGGGCTTCAGGCAAAAAAAAAAAAAAGAAAAGAAAAGAAAAAGTAAAAAAGTACAAAAGTAAAAAAAGTAAAAAGTTAAAAGGTTCAAACGCCAGCTAAAAACATATGATTCTACAGATATCTATGTGGGTTTTCTAATGAAGAAATAAACATATTGCCACAGGAAGAAACAGATATCTGACTTTGTATTTGGTCCATGTTTCTCTTTGTCTAATCGCTTTATGCTGGCAAGCTCATCCCAATTTTGCTCTAGGCATAATCGATGTGATAGCTCCAAGGGTATACTAGTATAGCACTCCTTATCTTAATGTTCTTTATTGAAAGTACTGTATATTCTGGCTTCTTTTCGCTAGTGTGAAAAACAACCAGACTTCAGGAAGCAGACTGACTTCAGGGGGTAGCAATTCACAGAACTTTGGTGACAATAGAAGAGTGCAAAGTGTCCAAAGACTCTTTGTGCAAGTTCTTTTGCAGAATATATTTTCTCCTTTTCTCAGCATAACTTACAGACCATTAAATTTCACACATTTCCTATTCATTTGCTATGTTAAAATATGGCTTATGACCCTAAGTAGAACTATCACAGGATTCTGCCTTGAAAGTCAACTTTTTACTATTTGATAATATATGACTTTTAAAAGACCAGTAAGTCATGGGCCATGAACCTAGCCACATAAATGATTTCAAATGGCTCAAAAGTGGGTATACTTTTACAAATGGAACAAATTAAGCCCTAAAAACATTAAAGGATAAAATAAAATTATCAAAGATAGCAATTGTTCCCATTAAGCAAGACCTTTAGCTAGACTTAACAACCAAAATATCAAAAAGAAGTGGCCTCAGAGTTGTAAAATGCAAGTAAAAACAAAATAAAACAAAAAACACAACTCTATCCTCACTTCCAAGCAAGAGAAGCAAGCACCAAAGATTTGAAAGAGGTACTGAGTTTCACAGAACTTACAGCTTCCTTCAGCATTTCTCTTATTCTCTAGGATATAATGCTTCAAATGAGGAACTCTCAATACCAACAGCTAAAGAGAAGTTACAGTTAATAATATAGCTAATATAATAACTATAATATTTAATATATTTCTAATAATTATAATTACTATATATTTAATATATTAATAAGTATATACTAAGTAATTAGCTAATAATATAGTTAATACAGCTAAGCTAATAGATACTAGAGAAGGTTTTAAAAGGTAAGTAATACCTCTTCCTTCTCAAAGGGTCAAGGGCCAGAGAAACATCATGAGGGATGAGTGGGGGGAGTCCCAGGTAGATATAGAAGAGTGTACCTGAAGCTGCCAGAGGAAACATGGTGGCAATTACTGGAATCCAAAGTCAGAGTTGGCAACTAACTAAACATAAAATCATAAATGAAAGAGAAGGATAGGCATAGAGGAAGAAAAAGTAAGGTTTCTGGTTGAAAGTCTTAGAAGCAAGATACAATCATGTATATGGAATGGGATAAGTACAAAACTTGTGCTATCACCTATTGTGTACTGGAGGCACCCAGTGCAGATGACAGAGCCAGATGTGGTTCTTCACAAGTGAGATGTCATTATGCTGGGCTCTCATAGATGGGGAAATAGAATGTCAATCAACACTTGTTGATTAAGTTATTAACCTCTTAAGGAAGTTATGTCAGCCTTAGACAGTTCCAAAATGTCCACAATCATGTTACACAGATTGGTCAATCATTGGCTAAAGGTTGAAATATGATTTGATATTACCCTTAAAAAGCTATAAAACAGAACATGTCTGCATTCGGCCTGAGGTCCACATTATAGCCTATGTTTAACATTCAATAACCATCGGTTTCATACCATATGTGACCAGATCCTGGATAAATCAGAGGTAGGAAATAGCTCTCTTTTTATCTCTGAAGAGGAAAGAATAAGGCCAACTAGACACTTTTATACATGAGACATGAAGCCATGTACTCTGACTGTCATTCAGGCATCTCTGAAGGCAGCCTGAATAATTTATCTCAAAATGTAAAAATAAATAAATAAATAATAATGAGAACATTACTCGGTTGTCAGAAAGGCAGTAAGTGTTATATAAACATAACCAAAAAGTATGTGAATCTATCAACTGCTATTGCCTAGGGGGCGGGGGGACAGAAATTCAGGAAATAGTTGGCACTCCATTTATTATAACCACAGACTATAATATAAAAACCTGTCTTTAAAGTAAATCCATGTATTTAAAACTTTCAAGATCCATGGAAATTCACACAGGATGCTCATTCTTGGATCTCTCCCCAGGACACTCTAAGACATTCCCTCCAAGAACATAAAAAAGCATTCAACTTTTACTGAGCACTGCCTGAGCTGAGCTTGTATCTTCTGCAAATTAAGTCTCATGTCCAGGTGAGAAAACTATAGGGATTATTAGTAACTGCTGACAGCATTTCAAGATATGGGGGGGAAAAGTTTCTTACTATTTTTTTTTAAGTGTTGATTTATTGCTATAGCTTTGGATATCTAGTTATTTTAACATCATCTGTATCCAGTCAACTCTAAAACGGTACTCACAAGGTCAGTTCCCTTTAGACTATTTAGTGTCATAATCTTCCATGGCCCTACATGCATTAAACCTAATGGAAAATGCATTCCACAGGGAAATCAAGTGAGAAACTAAGGATTAAAAACTCATTGGGAAAGGGAGATCCATCAAACTGCACAACAGGAAGTAACAGAATCACATTTTTTTAAAAGCACATTTTCTTACCATTATGAATACTAATTTAACATCATTAGTTTACATTGATAATTTGTATTGCTATTAACTAATATTACTAAAAATAATTTCTATTAATACTTTAGAATAACAATAATACCAAAACATACTTCACATATGGCCCTCTTTCAATATTTGTCAAACAAACACAATACTTAGATAAGTGTACTGCAGGCAGCAAATTCTACTATAGAGGTTAAGTGACCACCAAAATGGATGCAGAAGACAGCCTCTAAATTCTTACTCTTACCTATTTACTTAGCTCCTGCTCATTAGTAGTCCACGACTTTTCTTTACTATCAACTCCCACATGAATTTAAGCCAATGATTGCTTATACATAATATAGCTTCTTTTTATAAGGTGAGAAAAGACAAACACACATGAATATGAATACATTTCATGTAGTCTTGTCAACCTAAAGAAATAGAAAACATTCCTCCAATAATAAATTGCAACACTAATATTTGAATAGAATCTACTCCAACTATCTACTTACAATCAGAAAACTTGTTTTTTTCAAAATATTCACTCTTCTTTTGGCTGCTTTGCTTTGTAGCTAAAGGCCAGTGAAATGATATAAAATGGGCACTTCATAAAGAAAAGTGAGGGAAAAAATCTGATATCCTACTTCTAGGATACTTGTTTTGTCCTTTTCGAAACACTTAACTCCACTTCCAAGTTCTTATTAATAATATTGTCTTTGTTTCTTCATGAATTTGAGTAATTATATCTAAACATTTACCCCACCATTCGTCTTAACAAACACAATTACACCAGGTATTTTTCCTCATTACTTAAAACTACCCAAAAAGTAACCAAAAGAATGTAACGACTTCGATTTATAGCGCTGCTTCTTAATAAACATTCACTGAATAAATGAACCTGAATGGTCACTCTAGTGCTTCCCAACTTTTTTCATTTCATGGCACACATGAAAAATAATGTTTATAAGGATACTAGGGTGAATAAATGAAACACCAGGTGGCCAGAAGCTACCAGCAAAGGACTTCTGGCACCCTGAGCTTAGACAACCTGGCTCCCTGACAGCTGAGAGTTGGCGGGGGACAGGGATAATATCTTAACATACCTGAAACTCAAAACACTAATTGAGAAGTTCTCCACATTTTTTTCTATTTCACATACTCCCACTTTTATTACCAGGAAACTATTTTTCCTTTAGGGACTGATCCCTCCCTCATTCCACATGATCCTGGTGGCATAGATAATTTTAAGCCCCTGACACTTTACCCACCTCCATTCTACCCAGGATCACCAATTAAAGTGCCCCATTATCCTGGCCAATGGTTGATCCCATTTGGGCACCTGACCCAAGCAAAGCCAATCCAAATATCTCTACCACTCTCTTCCTTTTGGATTGTGAATATAAGGTTATAAGGCTTTGGGCTTCCAGTCAATTCAGAGAAGAAAGAAACTGCAATGAATACACTGTCTAAGCCATGTTTATTCTAAATTCTAGAGCTAATAAAAACAGTTTAAAACAGATGGGTTTCTGTGACTCATAACAGAAAGTATCACCCTAGAATTTCAAAGACTCGATGCATTTCCTGAGTATCTATATATACACATATTGATCTCATCTATGTTTAATATCGGCAGCATACACAGATCAAGTAACCCACTAGATGACTTTTTTAGATAATCTCCAGACATTATCTGTGTGTTAACGATTCTAAAGAGATTATCCTACAAAGTGTCAACGCTGAAAGAAAACATTTGGTAGAAGCAAGATCATTACAGAAGGTGAAGGCAGAAATAAAGTAGGAGGCAAAGGAACTTTGTGTACATTACAGAATCAGACCAGAAGAGGTCTGGTCAGAAGGAAAACTAATTGTGAGATAGCAGCAGTTGTTTCCCTGACAAAAAGGAATAAACATGACAAATTGGGGACAAAAAGGAATTCCAAACACTTTAACTTCATAGCTTAAACATTTATCCACCTTCACCACCAATTTTTTCCTAAGGGAACACATAATTTTCCATAAAGAGATGGACTTTTTTTCCCTCACCAAGCTTGAAAAGAAACACAAGCACAGATACCAATAAACAAGAAATAATAAAAATACCATATCTACTTGGTAAGAAAACCCTTCACTTCACAGGAAATGTGTTCTAGAGATTCTACCCAATAGAAAAAAATTAGAGTACTATGCTAAATATATGGTTAGTTTAAAAGTGGTGGGGGGAAGCTTATTAATGTCCGACTGTTTTCTTATTACACTCTAAGCCCTGGGAAGATAGCAAAATGATTGTTTATCCTTACATCCCAACATAGTGATCAGTACTATATATAGCAAGGACACAATTTTTTTGTTTATTAAATGAAGATAAGATCAAATTTCAACAAGTCAAAAAGATTAATGCCTGTCGTACAGGTAACTTTAAACTGAATTATTTTTTGCCCACATTAAAAGATCAATTTTAGAACTAAAGGATATTCATTTTGGAATAGGCTCCAAGAGTTAACAAAAGCATTACAAAGGAGCAAATTCAGCAATAAACAAAAATACCAGAATAGCATTATATGCAGATTTCCTTGCAAAATGTGTTCTCATTAAAGAAATGTTTGCATCATTAAGTATACATTAACTCAGCATAAGGAGAAAAAAAGAACAAATTGGGAACATAAGAACAGCAACCCATAATTAAAACTTTGATAAAAATCATCCATGAAGTAAGAATAATCTATAATTCCAACAGTTAAGCTTTACAGCCATTCCTGTTCCATTATTTTCTTGCTTTACCTGAGAGGAATCTGCTTGGGCTAATTTTGTAGTGACCTTCAGTATTTGGCGAAGATTTCTTCCTTTATCTTCAACAAGGAGGTGAGCCAGCAGAAGAAAAACATGCACAGGGATCACTGTAGTGACAGGGAGCAATGACTCTACTGAAGCCAACCAGTCACTCACTGAAGACTCTTCTCTCATTACTTCAAGGATCCTCCAGGCTGTAAATATTGACCCATACATGCTGGTTATGGGGAAGACAAGCTTGTAGGGCAGCTGAAAAATAAACACAAAAAATACATGAGTAAATGAGATATATTTGATAGAAATATATTTGACATTCATATTTTATATTTCATTACGAAATCAATCCTCCCAACAAAATACAAAATGTTCAATTCCTGCCCCAAACCTCTCTGCACATATTTGAGCTAATAGGATTACATTGAGAAAAGAGCTGTTATATGGAACTCTAAAACAGTTTATCACTATTTTTCCTTGTATTTACCATTTGCTCCCAGTTAAAGCAGAAAAAAAAAAAAGTGGATCAATAAATAAGATCCAGAGGCAAAAGAGTTTGGAAAAAGCCACTGTCACTAAGAAAATATTCACCAATGAGAGGGAAAATAGAAAGAAAAAAAAAAAACACTATTTGCCCAACTCCAATCCCTGGTAAAAAGCAGCCCTGGGCAGATGGCAGACTTGGACTGAGGACAATTCATTTTTTGTAATCGACAGTACTTTGACAGGAATAGAGTCGGTTCAGCTGGAGCCTGGGAATTCATTAATAATTGTGAATAACTTCTGCAATAAGAAATAGCCTGACAGCTCTAAACTGAAACGATACTCAAAGAAGATGCTATGCTTATGTCAATCTGAGAAATGGCTCCTTACAGTAATAAAGTAGTGCAGTCAGGGACAGAGAATGGATAGAACTCTGCCAAGGTGAGCTGAGTGCCCAGATGGCTCAGGAGAAGCCACAGACATTAAAGAAACATTAGTATTGCCTATGAATAAAATAATTAGAGTATAATGATACAATTTAGAAATCTCTAAATTATCCAATAACTGTCCTATTATTGGAGGTTAACTTATATGAATAAGGATAACAATTGAAAGTATGGGAAGTAAAAGTTAAGCTTTATAAAAAACTTTAATAGCTTTATTGAGATATGATTCACATGCCATAAAATCCATCCTTTTAAAGTTTACAACTCAGTGGATTTTAGTAATTGATAGTTTTATAACCGTCATTACTATCTAATTTTAGAACATTTTTATTACCCCAAAAGGAAATCCCATATCCATTAACCATCACTCTTCATTCTCTTGATCCCCACTCCAACCTGCAGTAACCACTAATCCACTCTGTTTCTATTTTGGCTATTTCATATAATAGGAACCACACAACATGGAGTCTTTTTTGACTAGCTTCTTTAATTTAGCATGTTTTCAAGGCTCATCCATATTGTAGCTGGTATCAATATTTCGTGTCACTGTCAAATAATATTCCATTGTATGGATATACAATATTTTGTTTATCCATTCATCAATTAATGGACCAATGTCCATTAATTTCCACTTTTATGAATAATGCTATGAACATTCCTGTAAGTTTTTGTGAGGACATAGGTCTTCAGTATCTTAAGTATATGCTTAAGAGTGGAGATAATATTTATTTGAAAGCAAACGTCACTTTAAAAACAAACAAGGAAGCTCTATCTTTATTGATATGAAAAGATGTCCCACATGAAAATACAAGTTACAAATATTTTGCCTGGAATACTACCAATTTTTTTTTTTAAGGGTTGGAGTGTGGAGAGATTGTATATTTGTATTTGTTTGTATATGCAAAGAAAAGTATCTAGACAAATAAAGAAATATACACTAATTTTCATTTTCAATTTGAGAGAGTAGAAACTAGACAATCAAATTTTATAAATTTTATAAAATTAAATATCTAAATTTATAGCGCTCCCTCTAAAAGATTTTTTCCCAAGATGAAATTCATTAAAGACAAGTCAATTTCTTTAGACTAATGACAAACAGCGTTTGATTTGAGATTTAAAAGATGAGGATTTCAGCTGTTAGGCAATTTCTCAGAGCCTTACTTTTCTTATTTGTAAAATGGGAGTTACGACTACCTTCCTGCCCAGATTATTGAGGTAGATAATGAGACAATGTCAATAAAGAACCTAGCACAGTACCTAAAGTTGCAAAATACAGAGAAATATTATCACTGTCATCTTTAGGAGAGGAAAAATAAAACTGGTGGATATGGGCATAAAAGAAAATAATTGGAAATCACCATGAACCATAATTAAGTTGAAAGCAGCAACATTACAGAGATATGTTAGAGTAAACACACTGTAAGAGAAAAGCAATCCTACTTGAAGTATTATGTCCAGGTTTAGGCTCTGTTTTTTGTCTGTCTAAGGTTAGAGTAGCAGGAGAAAGGCACAGTGTTGAATAAGACATCACAGAACAGTCTCTCTATCACAGCGCATGGCAGGCATGGCCCACTGGAACGGTCCCCAGGGCAAAGATGCAACCAAGGATTTTCAGCACCAGCCACCAAATCCTGGCCCCACAGCCTGTGGGAGGACCTGTGAAAGCACTGATAGGCTCTGTGTTTCAGAGAAGAAAGTAGGTGTTTAAAAATAAAACTTAATGATGTTAGGCAAGTTACATCTCAATTAAAAAAAGAAACCATAGAAAAAATAACATTTCAGTGAATGGTTATAAAACATCTTTTATAGACATAAAAGAATTGATTATCTTTATTTTTAAAAAGCTTTTAATAAAAAATGTTCAGTTAAGTATTAATAAAGCAGACATCTGCTAGTAATACTTCTTTGTCTAAAGAGGTCTAAAAAAGAAATTGTGAATACAGGTGAACAATATATATTTTCATTAACTTTAAAGAATAACTGTTCATCTATCATAATAATTAAACGAGGCTTAACAAAATTGAGTCAAGATTTGATCAGGAGAAGGGGCATGGAAACTCACCCTGGAGACCATGAAAAGTAGAACAGGTTTTTGCTAGAAGGGATTTAATCACTCACCAGACCAGAAACAGAAGACTGGACTAGGTAAAGTCTCAAGGTCTTTCTGCTCTCTACCTCTATTAAGAATCTAGTCAAGGGCTGAGAGGCTTTCAAATGGTCGATTATCACCAAAAGAACATATACCATCCTCAGTATCCATGTTATTCAGAAGATAATGATAGAAGCACAAGCTCTAAGTCTTGGTAATTCTTTTTAAATTCCAACCAAAAGCTTTTAAGAAACCAGTTTACCTCAACTTTCCACTGATTTACTGTTTCCCTGGAAGTCTGAAATGTTTGCTATTTACTAGTTATTAATTCTTTTTATTAAGCACTTCTTTGTTCAAATTACCACTATGGCTTCTCTTTCCTGACTGAACCCTGACTCATACAATGGTTCTTTCCTTCCACCCCACCTCCACCCTCCACCACATTCTCTGGGGGCAGGGGTAGCAAGATTTTAAGCAGTTTAGAATTTACAAGTGTTTGATTTTTTTTTCACCTAAGAGAACACAAATTGGTGGTTTTAAATATCACATTTATTAGCCTAATAGAAAAGGATCCTGTTTTCCACACAACACTAAGAAATATTAAAAGCTTATTAGATTATATCTTTTTTTTATTTTAAAGAGATGAATAACTGCTTTGCTATCTTACATTTTTTAATTCTTAAAATTTGAAATAAGTTAAAAATCTGTTTTATTTCATGGTTATCAACACTTCAGAAAGAGGACAGGTAATACAGAATTGCATGGTGCAGGATATCTACCCTTGTTTTCGTTTGCCAGAAGCAGTGTGCTTCTGAAGAACTGCTGTAGTTGTAAATCAAATACTCTAAGTCAGAGTCACCAATCTAAAATGAAATAATAAAAATAAAAACTAAAAAATCTGTGGTTTTTATACAAAGATCTCTCTGTAATAAATCAAGATGATAAGTGAAATTATCAGATTCACACATTCCTTGCTGAACAGAAATTTACTGAATGTCTGCCACGTGGTAAACAATGGGTCAGGTGTTGAGGATGCAAAGATAACCTAGGATGTTATTTCTTTAAGTATGTGAAAAATAGGAAAGTGTTCAATTTAACAAGTGGCTCACATATCTTATCTTATATCTATGATCACCTGAAAAAGATAAAGCAGAAACACAGAGTTGAAAAAATACAAAAAGTTCAACAAGTGTTGCAATTTAAATATTAACATGCTTAGAAAATAAAAGCAAAGCATGAAAAGGGCCTGGGTTCTTTCCCTCAGTGAGCTCACAGAATTGTTGGAGGTACAAATACGTAACCCCTTAAATTAAGACACAACACTATTGAATAAAGTGCTAGGGATACAAAAAAAAAAAAAAAAAGAGTAAATGAATTCTGACTCAGGAAGGCTGAGAACTTTTGGCTGGATCCTAAAGAATGACTAGATCAGGCAAAAGAGACAAAAAATCAAAGATTCAGGAAAAGACTTGCAGAGTTTGGGGAGTGTTGAATTTATAAGTATGTTTAGAATATAGAGTCCAGGACTGGTGCAAAAAAAAAAAAAGCCAACTGTAAACTGTGGCTTGATTTTTTAGAAGGGTAATCATATATCTACTCAAAGCCTCAAAGCAGCGCACCATTATTAGGAGGATGTTTATAGCCCTAATAGTATTCCTTCCTTCTCCCTCTTCCCCAGCTGAAGAGAAAGCCTAGCTATTAGTGTTGAATAATAAGACTCATACACCTGAGCAAATAGTAAGATGAATACTTAAATATTAGAGTCAGGGTGATTCTCAGTAAATATCACTCATGATTTAAAGGAACACAACTCTTAGACACAGTACATCCTGCCCTCCCTCCATCCCCACCCAAAATCCAATCATTGGGCAAGTCCAGAGGAAAGGTAAAAGACTGCTAGGAAATTTTGGCGACATCTTGTATTCCTATTAGGCAGATGCAAGAACTTCCTCCTCTCAATGAAAATCAATGACCTATTTCAAGTTTTAAAGTTTCAGTCAAACAATTAGGATTTATGAATCTGTAGTATACATTCAATTTGCCTATAGGCTAGTTCTTGCTGCAGGCTCAAACAAGGAATCACAATGCCTGGATTTTTGCTGCTAGAACATTTAACGATACATGATTAGAGGTCTCCCTGCTTTTGCGGATGAAACAACTATGGCGCTACCTCACATTTATGTAATGCCTCTGTGGAAACTTAAGACGCTTCACCAGTTTTATCTTATTTAATCCTTATTTAATCCCCATAAAAGTAGGAGTTAGGAAGTAATAATTTTATCAAAATCGAAACAAATATCAAAAGAGTAAAGGACTAACAAATGCAGGCCCAGAACCCAGCCATTAACAGACATGGACTATACTTTTTACATTATTGTAAAAGGAACAGTGAGACTGACAAAGCAGAATGGGATATGCTTAGCAGGCAGAGGGAGGAATGGGGTGTGACAGTCCTGCTGTCTTCCAATTGAAGGCAGCAGATTAGAGGCACCTAAGGAGACACCAACAGCCATTATGCCAGGGAATATGGCATAAGCTACCACATTCAAAAATAAAGTCTTAGTTCTTACGGACCTTGGAACTTCCAGGCATTCAAGGAGATTTCCCATCTTGGACTATCCCAGATCAATATGCTGCACTTACTAAACAGTATGATGAGAAAAAAAGGATCGATATTCAAATATGGTTAGAGAAGCACTATGTTAAACCGAATGTTTCTTTTCTGCAGGATTCCTTAGGACCTTTAGCTACTGATGAACACTGGAAACTCAAAGAGGAAAAAAGATTACATAGCACTTCTAAAACTTATTTTTCAACAAGACTACCCTCCCCTCTCACCACTCAGAAGAATATACTAACATCTACACCACTGCCTGAGAGAATGGTAAAGTTCACAATGATTGAGTTAAAACCCAAACAGATACTTCATCAGGAGGTAAGGTTATCTTTATAGACAAAAATCCCACATTACCACTTTACCTTTAAGAGAAACAAGGATGAACGTCATTACCTTTTGGTGGTCGTCTCTGTAGCACTCCTGCTGTACCATTTCTAAAAGATTCAGAGCCAACTGCTGCCTAGAGGGACTGTCTTCATCTGGGGATATGCAGTCTTCCAAGGCAGTGGAAGATAATATCTGCAGAACTGGCATCACTAGCAGCGAGGATGATTTTGGAATTTTCTGACCATCAGCAAAAGAGAGGAGCTTCAAAGCTATTCATCAAAACAACAATTCATGATTTTAAAAATTAATGCCACAGTTAACAAAATGTTATTTTGTTTAAGAATGATTCCAAGAAGTTTTCTTACCCCTTTACAATTGAGTCAGACGTGCAACTAAGATGATAAATCTTATCTTTTTTGAAATAAAAAGAACACAAAAATTAACTATTTTTTTCTAAAATAAGCTGTTAATGTATGTAACTAAAAACTTGATACTCTTAGAAAAAACAAATATCAAATATCATAAAGTATAAACCAACTCTTCTTTTGGTCAATATAAATTTCTTTTAAAATATAGTTCAATTTTTGTCCTTATATTTTGTCACGTCGTTCTACTGCCTTCAACAAACAGTGCCAAGAGAGCATGGAGTTCTTAATCAGCAGATAACAAGTCCAAAGTATGCACTTCCCTTACAAACCCAGCTGAGAACTGTATTAAGTGATGAGTAAGTAAACAAGGTGAGGCAGGGCTGTCCTTCAGCTGTAATTACTAATAAGTAGATCAGCAAAATCTCAAAGTCCACAACCAGCATAATAATCAAACCTATTTTTATAAATAATTCTTTATTATGGAAACTCAACTTACACAACAGAAATATACATACAAATGTATAATAACATAGTTACATGTATAGGCTTCCCTAGACTATTAACAGAACAAGTTAGGGAATAAACATACTTTTTTCATGGTTATTGAATGAACCCTAATTTATTGAAAATTGTTATTCATAGACTTCCGAGCTAGATTATCAAAATAATCAACTGATTTCCCCACCACACCGAAGGAAAAAATATATATATATATATATTGTGTGTGTGTGTGTGTGTGTGTATGTGTGTGTGTGTATGTGTGTGTGTGTGTGTGTATATACACACACACACACACACAAACATATACAAGCCTTAACTCATTTTAATGAGTTGCCAGTATTTTATTAAATCATCTAGAAGTCAAATCTGAACATATTATAAAGTACTTGTTATTCTAACACTACTAATTTATACTTTTTTTGGCTAAATAGTAATCTTACCCCATAACTGTCTTTGAGAAGTCATGAAAATCCATTATCTTTAACAAAACAGGAAGGAAATGCATATAATACAAATGTTTATATATTCTTTATTATAAATCTTCCAGGTATTTTTATAAATTGTTATTTAGAATCAAGACTATTGATAATAAACATTAAATTGTATTATTGCTGTACATTTCAAATTTGAAATAATCGATACAGGTTATGCTATTTCTTTGACCACTCTTTCCCAATACAATAAACAATGGTCTTGTTTTACTTTTCAACAAGACGTACTGGCTCAATACTTTTCAACAGAATTATTCAATCTAACTAAAGTAACTTCAAATCAGAGACAGTGGTTTACAAAACAAAAAGTCTGCTATCCAACAAATAAGAGAAGTACTGGAGAGTTTGATCCTGTATCACTATTATACATGATACCCAACAAAGATATGTAGCTTTAGAATTAAAAATGTGGTTTTTTGATAGCACTGGAATTTCCTTTTGTCAAAAAACAAAATCCATTTATATGAAATACCCACAAAAAGGTATAGAGACAGAAAGCATATCAGTATTTGTCTGGGGCTGAGGACAGGAATGAGGATTAACTGCAAATAGGCACAAAAAAATTTTGGGTAGAGGGTGATGGAAAAGTTCTAAAACTAGATTGTGGTAGTGGTTGCACAGCTCTGTAAATTTACTAAAAAGACACTTTATTGTACATTTAAAAATGGTGAAATTTATGGTAAATATCTT
>NW_011888890.1:6240842-6275641 GCF_000151845.1 Pteropus vampyrus | reverse complement strand
AAAGAAAGAAAACTGACAACTAAAAAAAACCTGTCCATCAGAAGTAGCAGTACTAGCAAATTATACTTATGGGAGGATACTGCAAGCAGTGCTTACAGAAAAAAAAGGCAAAAGTAGTTCAGAAAAGGGCGTGGGGCACACACAACCATAAGGCCAAGAGGCTAGAGCAGAATGGAAATCAAAGGCTAAAAGCCAAGAGTGCCCCCTCCATGTGTGAAAGCCATTTCCAAGATAAGACTGTAAGTGCAAGAGCAATTCACCCTCAAAATCACGATGAATTAAAATGCCAAGAATAAGCTACGTAATCGGTATTTACCTAAAGCATGTTTTTGAAATGAGAGTGGGAGTGATTCAGTGTATCATGGCATTATACAACAAAATTTAGACAGATTCTCCATTACCACATTATGCTGGATCAAGCAAAGCGAGGCAACACTAATGTAAAAGCTGCATTTAAAGATGTGACTTGTTTGCTAACCTGCCAGACCCAGCACCTTGATTCTTTACCAAATTATTATTGAATAGAACATTTTTGCCTCCCTTTTGCCATTCCTCAATTTTCTTTAAATCATACTGGACAGTCAAAAGAATGATTTTTCATTTGTTCTAGCTAGGTTAATAACCATAAATTAAATCTTGTCCAATGTGGCAAGAGTTTTGAATAGTAAGGGCCTGTAGAGTTTTAAGAACAAATACGAATGCTAAACACTTATTTTGCTTCAAGGGTTTTATGCTATTGATTCTGTGTTGTACAACTGTGAATAGCTGATATCCCTTCAATATATTTACTAATGTCACTGCTCTATGATTTAGATTATAACGTTCTAACAGTCAAGATACTTAGTAAGCTATGGTATACGGAAACTTACACAAGGTAACAGCTTGTTGGACAAGAAAAGAAGGTTCTATTTGATGATTAATTATAAAAATTCCAGAACAGAAACTCAAAATATACAGGACTTTATATAGCATAACATGATATATAGTTCAAGTGACTCCTGCCAACACTCGTATTGTTACTCTGGCGAATGTATTTTTATTTACCTAGATTTAAGATTGGCTTCTGCTGACTTGCTGGAGTCTGTAGAAGTAATAAAGCTATTCCAATTATGACCAGTTCAACAGGAAAATCCTAAAAGAAGAAAACAAAAAGAAGTTCCCAGAGCCATGGCTTTATAATATGTATCCAGGAAGAACATATTCAACGTAAAAGATTATAACCTATCACAGTCATCCCTCTGTACCTGTGGGCTCCAAATCCACAGATTCAACTAACTGCAAATCAAAAATATTTTTAAATAAAATGTTACATTGTTGCTGGCATGAATTAGTTAGGCCTATGATGGCTGCATCTGTATTAAACATACAAATTTTTTTCTTGTCATTATTCCCTATTATTCCTTAAAAAATACAGTATTAACAACTATTTTACAGAGTGTTTACATTGTATTAGGTACTTTAAGTAATCTAGAGATGATTTAAGGTACATGGGAAGATATGAATAGGTTATATGCAAATATTATGCTATTTTATACAAGGGACTTGAGCATCATGGATTCTGGTATCCATGGGAAGGGGAGGTGGGGGGGGAGGGGCAGTCCTGGAACCATTCCTCAAGGATACCAAGGGATCGCTGCCTACAAAACTATTTACAGTAAGCCTGCTCTACTAAAGGAAGAATTGGTGAATACCTATGCAATCATATGTAAATTCAAAATGTTATTATACCTAGCCAAAAAGTCATAGGCTAAAAACTTGAAATAATTCAGAGGAATAACTCCTTAACACAATAGACTGGCAAGTTTTCAAAATAGTAAATCTTTGCAAGCCACTGAAAAGTACCTGAAATACTTAATTTAAGAATATTTCATTTCTGAAAAGTAGCTCAATTGTCTACTTACCTAATACAGATATGATTCATCTATATAACTTGCATAATGAATTACACTAAGCGAATTTTAATAAATGTTATTATAATAAAAGAAACATAAGTGCCCAGGGAGGCAGAGATGATTTTTAAATTACAGTAATTTATTAAGCATATTTAAATGTAGCAAAGCAATAACCATAGAAACTTAAAATCATTAATTTTCCCCAAGTATATGAATAAAATGAAAAAGAAAAAAAGGATATGTACATTATGTTCCAAAAAAATAAAACAAAGTGAAATAAGATGTTATTTGAGGGTTTCTAAAATACAGAAAATATTAACGTATTATGGAACTAAAGGAAAGTCTACCATACTCCGCTAAAATTACTTCATTCTGAAATGTTATAGAAGTGCCTGCAGAGAAAAACCTAGGAATCCTGAAGTAAAAAAAAAAAAAAAAGGATAGGGGAGGTACAGCCACGTTAAAGAAACACTTGAGAGAAAACAACTTAATCTGAGCTACTCAAAAGTTTTGATTTTGGAGATGCTACCAACTCTGGCACAAATTTATACACACATAAATATATATACATATATATACACAGACACACATACAGATCTAGGTTATACCATTTTAAAGCAAAATTAATCAAATTGCAAAATCTTCTAAAGTGCTTGCTTATGGACTTTTAAATACCAGCCAAAGAAGAAAATTTGTAAATTTTTTAATGGAAGATATTCTAATTTGCATCTTTGCAACTTACGTATGTTTAAGAACCATGCTGAGAACAGTTGAGAACTATGAAGCAATATTATCTACTTCAGGACAATAAAAGCATTTTGAAATAAATACACTTACAGAATACATCATCACTATTCTTTACCATTATCTTTTCCTCAATTTCATTTCAAATGCTGCATGTCTATTAAAAAAAAAAAAAAAAAAAAAACACCTAGCAAGGTCATTTAAATTTCAAATTTACTAGCTACCAAGAGGATCAGAGACAAAAGTATTCCTGTATACTATTCTAACACTGAAAAGGCCTTTTCACACAAGCTATCACTAAAAGAGTCATAAAGTAGCTTTTCAGGGTTCTGAAATGGTCTAGAAGCATTTTAAGTGGATGGAACTTAAAGGTATGAAGGCATAAAGGAGACTGGCCTGTTCAGAATAGAAGGTAAAGAAAAAGAGCTGGAGATTCAAAGCACAAAAATAAAGAAAAGTAACGGTGGAAGATAATCTTAAATTGCTTAGACTTCTGAGAGGTTATAAGTTTACTTGATTTTTTAATAAAAGCCTGTTTTGGACATCTCTTGTACCACTTAAGTACTACTGCTACTGCTGTAGTAACTCTTGCTTCCTGCCTCAGACCAGTGAGAGATACAGAAGTACAGAAAAGTTAAAGCCCCATAGATCAAAGCTTGATGAATTGGCAATAGAAGCCCAAGTTATGCTTCCCCCTTTATTCTGGACCCTTCTGGAGGGTTCTGAGACATTTCCTAAGGCTTCTCTGAATATTTTGTGGGATCCAGCAACTGGCTGCTTGTAGCACTGGTCAACTTGATGATATATGTATTGCCTCTCCCATCTTCAATATTTCACTCTTCTTGTCCCTCTGGGATCACACCTGCAAATAAACTACTGTTGCATAAGCCTTTGCTTTTGTGGAAACTCAGGCTCTGCTTTTTCCTTTTGGGAAACAGTGTCTACTTTGGGGAAACCCAGGCTAATTCAAAGCCCACCTGGAGAAAGGAAGTAAAATAAAAATATATACTCAGCTACAGATGTCACAGGAATCTCATTAACAGAAAATCCTTGGAGTCCATACTTTTTGTCCTCAACTTAAAAGAAAGATATCACTGAGCACCACCTATGTACCAGACACTAATGGGCCTAGGGATGTCACTATAAACATCCCTAGGTTTTTTTCTTTAAGTATAAACAGGGTATAAGAAAGTCTACATCAGAGATAAGTATCTATAGCAAGCACAATGGAGATGGCAGCCTGGCTCATACTTTCTCCTAGTGCCATATCTTTGCTGCCTACCATGTCCCATGTTCAGAGCTGACTGATGCAAGCTGCACCAATTAGAAAACAGGGGCTTGATCAGATTCAGGATTTATTTTGTTTGGGTTTTTGTTTCCCAGACTAGAGAATGGTGTATTCTTTCATCAAGAATGTGTGTGTTGCTCTTCTTTTCATGATGTTAGTAGCTGTTGATGCTCAATGCCTAGTTCCATTAATTCATTAGCTGTTAGAGAAACATGTCAAAGTGCACCAAGAGTTCAAATGCAGAAAACTCTACAGCTCACACAAGCCAGGGTTTTCAATACATATACTGCAAAGAAGAAAAGAAGTGAGGGAAGGAACAGAAGGGAACTAAACTAACTTTAGTTTAAAAGATATCTAAAAGATCACACGTGCATACGGCCAAACTATGATGTGTGATAAAACTGGTTTTGAAAATGTAATAAACTATTTAAAAATTAAGAAAGAAGTCAGGATAGTCATGAGGACAGGAGGTTGTGATTAGGACTGGGCTTGTGGAAAACCGTGGAGGCTGGAAAAACTCAATTTCTTGATCTCTGTGATGCTTACTAGTGTGTTTTATACACAAAAAACTTAGAAAAATCACCTGAAATACAGATGTTTAAACCCCTCTCAGCCCTGATAATTCAATATCTCTAGGGGTAGTCCTCAGACATTTGCATTTTAATAAACTCTAGTGACTTCTATGCACACTAGTTTGACCATTTGACTGAAATGTAAGCCTCACAAATCTTGTCTGTTTTCACCTAATTACTGCAGTAAAGTGTTTGCCATAGGAAGCTGATTAATAAATATATGCTAAATGTGTGTGGGGGGGAGGGTATATAATAAGATGGTCAAAGAATGATAGTAAAAGGAACTGAACTCTATAAAGTTATAATCAATAATTCTGTATACTACTCACATGAATCTAGTACAAGCACAAAGGAACAATATGAGGTACAGTTAAAACATACAACTCCTGGTAATTTAGCTATGTAATATTTTCTATATAATATTTATCCATAAAATATTATCTGTCTATATTTTTCTATATATTTCTATATATTATCTATGTAATATTTTATATCACCTATACTATTATATACCTAAGGTATAATTATATGTAGACATAATTACACATCTGAAGGGAGTTGACATATGGCTATTTATATTTATATAACATGTAGCTGATATAATAATCCACATATATTACTATATAATATATACTATTAATATATACTATTATACATAATAGATAATATATACAGTAGTATATATAACACAAATAAGTATTATTTATTACTATGTAATGTTATTATGTACATAACAGAAAATAGATACCATATCATATATAACATTACATAATACCATATAAAATAATATTATCTATAGAGTCCCAGCATGTGAAACCATTCTAATCACTAGATTGGCAAACTGACGAATGACTTACTTGAGCTTTCATCAGCTCCTATCTTTCACCAAAATATATTCACTCTATTCATTTTCTCATCTGCCATTTACTCTCTTATTCCAGTTTGGTTCCTACTACCATCATTCCACTGAAACTGCTTTTTCTAATATGAACAATAAACTTCTATTTGCTGCATCCTAAGAATACTTTCCATCTCTCATTTTAAATCCTCTCTCCATGACACCTGACTATTTCCCTTTTTGTGATATTCATTCCCTTGATTTTCATGTCATCTGTTTCTTCTGCTAATCATACAATCTTTCTAGCCATACTATCTCAGACTCTTTTTTATCAGTACACTCCAAATATCAATAGTCCTGGAGTTCCATCTCAAACCCTGCCGTGCTATCATATGGTTAAAGCTCCCCTTCCAAAGTAAATGTCTCCAAATCTATACTTTTAGCCAAGGTTTCAACCTTGAATTTTAAAATCATATAGCCAACTACTTATGATCCATGTATACCTTAAACCGAGTATCTCAAAACAAATTTATCATATTCTCTCCAATATCAGCTACCGAGTATATCAAAACAAATTTATCATATTCCCTCCAATATCAGCTACCATTTCTCCAAGTAAATGGTACTATCAGTTGTCCAAAAT
Source organism: Pteropus vampyrus (assembly GCF_000151845.1). Taxonomy (NCBI): domain Eukaryota; kingdom Metazoa; phylum Chordata; class Mammalia; order Chiroptera; family Pteropodidae; genus Pteropus; species Pteropus vampyrus. The sequence continues at coordinate 6,269,664 of NW_011888890.1, read as the reverse complement.
AGAAAGCTAAAACTCTACCAGGGACCCTTTCCTTGAACATTTAATCAACCACAAAGCCCTGCGAATTTCATCTATATTTTTCTTTTCTCATTCTCGTTTCCCTCCTTAGCCCATTGCTATGGACTGAACTGTGTCCTCCGAACCCTAAAATCACATGCTGAAGCCCTAACTGCCAATGCAACTGTTTTGGAGTAAAGAAGTAATTAAAGTTAAATGAGATCATTAAGAGTGGGGTCCTATTCCAGTAGGAAAAGTGTCCTTACAAGAATAGAGAGCTCACTCTTGCTCTCTCTAAACCATGTGAAGACACAGCAAAATGGCAGCTGTCTACAAGCCAGGAAAATAACCCTTGCTAGGAATGGAATCAGCCAATACCCTGACCTTGGACTTCCTTATCTCTAGAACTGTGAGAAATTTCTGTCGTTTAAGACACCTAGTCTGTGGTATTTTGTTATGGCTGCCCTAGCAGTCTAAGACATCCCACCTCGCTTCCTGCCCTATTAGTGTTGCCCTGCTCAAAAACCCTCCTCTACTCTCACATCAGAATGATCTTCCACACACAAAATATGAAGGCGCCTCCCTACTGAAAGGTCTTCAGTAGCATTCTGTTTCCTAGAAGATAAAAGGTAAACTCAAGTCTGGGCCTTATCTTCCATACCTTAATCCTTCAACAATATTCAACACCTTGTTTTCTGAACTGGCCATGCCTGCCTGCTCTCTCTTGTTTCTGTGCTTAAGCACACACTGTTCCTGTAGTTGGAATACCTTTCCAACCTCTGGTTGTACCAGGCAAACTCCTATTCAGACTTCCTCAAACCTGAACTCATGCCCTACTTCCCTTAATGATATTCCCATTGCACTTTACGGTCCCATGAAAACATTTACTGCATTGTACTACAATTATTTATTTGCATGTCTGTAAGCCCCTTGAGGTCAGAGAATGTGATCTTATCATCTATGTATTCTGTAGGGTCTGGTATATAATAAGTGTTCTTTACTTGTGTTCTACATGAATAAATGAAAAAATGCCATATTGGTAGATCTTTAACTGATGCTCCAAAGAGTAGAATCCAAAAAAAGAAAAAAAAAGATTCATTTTTATAATAAATATTAGCAGTAGTTGTACATTAGTATTATGATCTAATCGGGTTCGATCAAAACGCCTTTGATATGATATAGTAAAAGAGTTCACCCACTCAGCTCCTGACTCACTTAAGTGATAACAGGCACATTAAAATTTCTTGTTCTCCTTACCTCCTTCAGAAGTTCAACACCGTGCTCTAAAAGGTGAATTAAAGATGAGCATTCCCCAGTTATCTTTAAGCTGACTTCACAGACACACAGCAGCTGAAGAGTCAGCTGGGTAAGCTGAACTTTCCAGAAAACAGGATGATGTGAAAGGCTTAAATATATGTCCTCGATAAACAGCATCACTTCTGTTGTCTGTATCAAATCTTTTATCTGTTTAAAAAAGTCATTATATGATATTACAATATACAAACCAAAGGATAATTTTAAGTCATACAAGAAGCTTTAACGATAAAATATTTTTCTTTAAATCTATAAAGCCTTAAAGAGATGAAGAAATGTACATAGCTCAAAGGATTAAACTATGCAACTCTGTCTTTTTCCTTTTGTCGCTAAACAAAATACAATTTGTTACTGTTTTTATTACTGCTGTCTGGCACCAATTCTATTCCTTTATTTTTCTAACTTCTCTGAGTACAGATTTCTTATGACAAATTACATGCCTGTGCCAACATGTTGAAGGAAATTAAAGTTGGTTTTGAGTTCTGCAAATGAACTCTCCTTTCTACCATGGCAACATAGTTTACTACCCTGGTATAAAAGGGTTAGCATGTTATTCCACTGCACTGTTAAACTCTTCATCTGCAAGATATTTGCTCAGAAGGCCTTAACTGAGAGCATCATTTCCACACTTGGCAGTTGTGAGGAAACACCATATTCAAATGGTAGGGTATCTTCTCAACAGGCTAATGTATTAGATAGGAAGGACTTGGGTACTCTTGAAAAATCCCAGTTTAATTCAAACCCAGCTGTTCTGATCAAAATTCTGGAGCTGGTATAAAAGATATGGTCCTGCTAGCAGAATCTCTGGCATTTCCCAGAGATTATGAACAATGAACCATCTGCTTCAATCAAGAGCCCTGTGTCTGTTAAATTCATCAAGAGGAAAGCCTACAGTTGGCCAGCTGTACCTTTCACCAGTTGTTACCACCATAATAACCTAAAATGATTATAAGTTATACACAGAGAGAAAAATTAATTCCTAGTAAAAAAGAGAAAAAAAGATATTAAAAGATCAAGGGAGAAGAGACAGAAGGATACTAAGTTATAAAAAATAAATGAATGGTTCAGTAGTTATTTTGCTCTTTTGCAAATATAAAGAAAGGCAAAAGGCCACCACCAAAAAATTTTAAAATAAAGTCTCGTGTTCATTTGACAATATATTTCCTGTGTGCATTTTTGTACATGCTTGAAATTTTCAATAAAAAAATTTTGAAAGAAGGCTCTCTAATATTTAACATTACCAAAATTCTTAGAGAGAACACTTTTGAAGTAATGTTCTCTCTTTATGTAGAACTAGATCACGTGCAATAGATAACATGTGTGATGGCAAGAGTTAAAAAAAATACTGAGACCAAAGTCCATAGTAAAGTTTAAGACAGGTAGGTCCAAAAAAGATAATACCACAAATATAAAATTGCTGGGCAACTGGCATGAGAAAAAGAAACAGGAGTTCCACTGACCACCATCTCATCATAAATCAATAGCATGGCATGGCTATTTGTGAAAAAATTTTTTTTAATTAATGTGATTCTGTTCAAGTGCTCATTATAGGTCACCTCTATAGTACTGTATTCAGCTCTAAGGAGAAATTTCATAGTAACAGAATCTGAGCACCAATAAACTAGAGAGTTCTTGGCAAAGGACAGTGAAAAGTCTGGAAACCATTTCATGTGGAGAAGTAAAAAAATTGAAGAAAGGAGGGAGGGAGAGAAGGTAAAGAAAAAAAGAAGAAAGAAAGAAACATGAGATAGGCTGCAGATGGGCTTTTTTATAAGCTTATTTTGTTTTGTTCTGAGATTGGTGACTAATGGTTAAAGTCTTAGGAAAATACAGGTCAATTATAAGAAGTACTTACTAATAAAAGTAAATGGTTGCCTCGCAAAATAGCATGCTTTACATCACTAAAATATTTCATTTGTTATGAGATGGTTGTTTTTTGAAGAGTATAAGAAATCCCTGTAATCAGTGGGGAAATGCATAACACTACTGCAAAGATCCCAACTCTCAGATTCTTCATTCTAATAAAGCTGATTTGTTAAGTGATTAAACGTGTTTATGTCATTAGTTCAATTAGTTCCAAATGATGTATCCCTTTTTCTCACCGATCTTGACTATATTAACAATCCACAGATTCCCAGAAATATTGCACAGAGCTCATTTCGAGAAGTATTCAGGCTTGTCAATATAGGTTCACAAAGATGAAGACAAAACATCTACCAAAAAGCAGAGAACAGGGTAATGCAAGGTGTGAAAAGGTTACCCTACTTCAAGATCTGCCTGCACACTGCTTTATAACTCACACAAAACAAAAGCTTTGGAAAAGCCACAAGAGAATTCCTTTTAATTTACTTTTCTCTGCCTTGATTACAGGAAAGCCAATTTATGAGTCACAAAGGAAAGATTCACTCTAGTCATTCCTTGCTAACACAAACTTAAAACAGGTCATCTGTGACCTCAAGTGATCACTTTGAAAAATACTCACAGATTCCCTCCATCAGCTAAGCAGCATGGTGCTCAGATTCTAGGCAAAGGACAAACCTTGATGATGGGATGGGATGGTCTGATAAATGAAGCACTATATGAAATTCACAACATACTGGCAACTGGATTTTTTTTTTTAAGTCTGCAGTTATAGAGACATTAGTTCAAATTTATCTCTCCCCTGAACTCCCTAGGCATTTTATACAGATCTGTTAAACATCTTTCATCCACCTACTTTGAATTATGAAAATTTATATAGTTTTAATTCCCTTATTGGACTGTGGGCTTCTCAAGAGCAGGATCCATCAAGGTCACCGCACATGTTGTAAGGGGACAGACATGTGGAAACTGGAATCTAACCAGCATGCAGCTGGTCAAGCCTTGCTTCCCCAGGGCTATATCTGCCCAGAGACACACCTTTTTCTAATTTGCACAAAGAGGTCTTTTTTTTTCTTATAACTCTATCTTGCACAAGGAAAAATTTAACTCAAAATTCGTTTCCCTAGGAAAGTCTTTCTCAAGGAAGTTTTCATTCTTACCAATCCTAAAATGGACTATGCTGATTTATCTTTTTGTGAATTTAGTTAACATTGTAGATATTAATGTTAAGTCTAGATTTGGTTCCTTCATCATCTCCAAAAGCCTGCAAGTATTTCTAAAGTCAGGATGTAGCTAAGTTTGCCAGGTCACATAGGTTCTACTTTATGCATGACAATGACAATCAACACTTAGTGATACTGATATTATCTCAGTGAATGAGGATGAAAGGCCTTACCTGCAAACATGGAACTATGTCACAACACAGTTGAAGTATCTGTTGTTGCAATATTGATGGTTGTTCTTTGTCACAAAGAACCCAGGGTTGAAGTAAGACTTTTCGCAGGGCTAGTCGAAGTTTAGCATATTCTTGTAACTGCGATGGTTCACAATATAGATACCATAGAAATGGTGCCATTATTTGGATACATGAAACTTCTGACCTGCAAGTCATGTAATGCAGAAAGAAGCCAGTTGCTGAGTTGAACAGAATTGCCAAGTAGGTAAGTATCAAATACCAACCTGGCCTATCATAAACTAGGGTACCGCCAGGTATAACTTTGTCATGATTCTATTCCACCATAACCAACATAGATGCACAATCAACACTGGGGAAAATGACTCCAGACCTAGAGACCTTAAGCCTGATGGTTAGGATAAAAGTCTCCACTTGCACACTGGAGTAGCATCTACATCTCCAGGATCAGTCTTTGGTGAACATCAGAATCATCTGAGAACATGTTTGGAATTTTAAACGTCAGGATCCATCTCCAGGAATACAAAATAGGCATGTGTTTTTGAAAGAACTCTATAAGTGAGGTTCTATGAAAGACAAAGCCATACAGACACCCCAATATTATAACAGTTAACATTTACTTGTCAACTTGTTAACATGTTGTGCAAGTAACTGCACTTTATGCCTTTAAAGTCATTTGATCCTTACCACAACCCTACGAAATAAAAAAAAAATTAAAATTATATCCCATTATGCAGAAACTATAGCAAAGTGAGGTGAAGTAACTTGCCAAGTCCCTCCTCCTAATCTCTTTCCACTCACAGGAGGCAGACCTTACAAATCTTTCATATCTAGATTTCAACATATCCCAATAACTCCAAGTACAAAGTCACTAAAATGCCAGAATGACATTTCAGATATAAAGATTTGATGTCATTAATGAGCTTAAAAGAGTTTAACCCTTTAAAGACTTGGCCCAATTAAAAACCCTCCATAATCTGACCAGTGCTCATCTTTCCAGTCTCATTTCTTGTTCTTCTCCATTCTCCAGTGATCAAGACTAAAGCTTCGTTCAAATCTTCAGTCATCTGGTTTTTCTCACTTGCTGTTCCCTCTACCTGTAATACTCTCCCCTTTCTCCCTTTCGTGTTCCTTCTGCTGCCTAATTTCCATCATCTTTGCTCTCTCCCTTAAAATGACTTCCTGAGGGCCTCCTCTGATACTCAGCCTAGGTCAGAGGCACATTACATGCTTGCACAGAACAATGACTTTATTGTTGTTACTTATTAATGCTTGCACAGGACAATGACTTTATCGTTGTTACTTATTTAATATCTCTATCCTTTGCCAGACTATAAACCAAATGAGGGTATGGACCATGGATTTCTGTTTACTTCAATATCACCAGTAACTGTACACAGTAAGCGTTCAAAGACATGCTCAGTCAGTCATTAAATTAGATTCTGCTACATGAAGTTATAAAGTAGTTTTACAATTAGCATATATCAATTAAAAATCATAATTTTAATGTTTTTCATATTTATTATGCATAAGAAATTAGATAACATACAAAGATGAACCAGGCATTATCTATCTGTAAGAGGCATACAGTCTTAACAGGGGCAATCGGTTCTGTTCTGAGACTAGAGGATAGAAAGTGAAATTCGCTAAAATAAAAGTATAAAGTACAATACTTCATGGAGGAAATGGCATTTGAATTATGCTTGACAACATAATTTCATATAACTATACACTCCACAGCCATCTGATTTCAAAACATCATTAACATTAATAAAAATTTTAAAATTACCAAATCTGATAAAATTTCATTTATTCACTCATTTGTTCAGTTATTCACTTGGCAAAATGTACTGAGTACCTATAGTATACCATTCACTCTTCTATGTGCTAGAAACAAAGCAAAAAACAAAAATAGATTAAATCTTAGCTCTGATGGAGCTCAATCTGGAGGATTTTTTTTTCTCATGAGCACAAATACACAACCTATAAAAAACAAAAGGACTTTTGAGTTCAAAATTATTATTGTAAGATATATCTTTATCATACCATCCGCTTTAGGAAACTAAAGAAAGCTCATAGATCAAGCAAGTGGATGATGTATGTATAGGTTGGAATATGAAGCATAAGTTTCTAGAAAAGGCATTTAAGAAACATTTTTTCCCCATCTCTTTCTAATAATGTGTTTCCCAAAGAATAAATACTGTCCAAGTGTCAAGAACATCCACGATAGCTATCAGTTTTCTCCTACTTTGAGATGCTAAAGGTGAAATGCAAGATTCATATAAAGAAATATATTTCCAAGATGCTGCTATTATTTGACATCAGGAGCATAATGTTGAACTTCCTTAAAGACAATATACTATTTAAAAATCTCCTTGGCTTAATCTGCCCTGATTTTAGATATTGCATTTCCTATAGGATATCTGATGAGTAACTATCACCTCAATGGGGTATTAACTGACAGGGTTTAAGAGAAGAAGAAAATAATAAAACAGATAATCTGAAATTCCAAAGCCATTAAGAATGTTTAAAAATGTAACCAAGTATGCATGTATCTACATATACATCTTTCATATTTTTGTTCACTGAGAGAGAAGTAGCAGGAAAAGACTTGGAATGATAGTCAAAAAGTGCGGCTTTAAGCTCAATTTCACTACTAACTAGCCATAAGACCTTGAGGAAGTCATTTAATGTTGTTCTATTTAGTTCCCTCACCTGAAAACTTGTACGTTAGACTAGATAACCTTAAAGCATCCAAACCTAAAGACCACGCCATCACTGTCAATTTACACATCTCTGTTCCATGAAGGTGAAGTCTTAACATCACAGACCTTCTATAAATGATGCAGAATCATAAAATAGTGCGCCCCAAAAACCTTGCATGAAGATATACTGTCATTTCAGGACATCTATATGCTATTAAAAATGAATGCAAACAGTTGGTCCGATCAGTAGTTCCTAACACGGAAAAAGCTAGAATACAAGCTATCTTCACATTTTGCCTCCTTCCCATAGTTGTGAACTGATATTTATATTCTTATTAAATTACCAAATTTCCTTCATTACCTTCTAAACAACAACTTAAAAACTACTAGGTTAACTTACTCTAAAATTAAATCTTAGGAAGCTTGAAAAATGCAACAAGAATTATCAGTTTCATCCTGCAAAAAATAATCTCATAGTGCAAAAGGAGAAATGAGTTAACCGAAATTATTTTTGCAAATAAATATAAAATAGTTTAGAACTGCCAAAAGGCTCTAGATAGAATACTATAATACATTTCATTTAAATGAAAGGAAAAGTCAATAGAAGCTTATCAATAAATAAACCCAAGTCAATCAATAATCTATTTTTCTTATGAATATCAGGACAAATTTCATTAGAATAACCACTTTCAAATCCCAATATAATACTCCTTTGAAATGAAAGTAAACAAAGGTTAAATTACTTGTTGCCTAACCAAAGCATTGGAAAAGATATTCTTAACAAGCTTAATGACAAATTTGGCATATCGCCAGCAACATTTTTTATAAAGTATCCCAATTTAACAAGATAAATTTCATTAAAGAAATGTCATAAATTTGTTATTTTTGGTCTCTGACACAGTTGAACAAAGACTTATTTAATAAATATTAATATCTTAACCTTTGAAAATGCAATCCTAGGTGAGATAAGAGAGGGTGATGATGTTTATTTTGAGCTATTCATTCAAATGCTACATGGATTTTCCTCACTGGCAGATGACTACAGGGTTCCTTATTTTCTTTAAAACTTCCTGTAGCAGTATATCTGGCCTGGAATTGCCATAACTTCTAAAATTCTCAGAAACTGTATCAATGGGACACTGTAAGACCTTCAAGAGCAAGAAAACACAAATGGAGCTGGTGCGGTGAATATAATTCAGGCATTAAATTGCCCGAGACAGTGATATCCTATCTTGATCTTGCATGATAGTATTACATAATGATATCGTATATTTGGAAGCACTCTACAATCCACTGCCTGGGCCTCGCCAATCTGTGGGCCTCATGTATATAAATCCAACATTTACAGAGCATGTAGAAATGTGCCAGGCATTATTAACATAAATAATGAAACACAGCCCCTGCCTTCAGGAAGGTTTAATAGAGTACTTTAAGGCAATATAGTAAATATAATGAAGGTAGAAATCACAACTGAAGTTATTGTGGGATCATATAAAAGAGACACCTAATCCCACCTCTGGTAAGCAACGATTTCTTAGTAGAGATTATGCCTAAACAGAGATTTTAAGTAGAGAAATTCGTCAGGAAAGGTTAGGGTAAGATTCAAGAGAGCGAGATGGGTACCAATAAGCAAGAGCACTGAGGCAAGGGAACAGGTCTACTTCCTGTGTGGAACCAAAATTAAGTCAGTGTATCGCTGAATACATAATTCATAAATTATGAGATAAAGACAAGATAAAACTAGTTAAACAGGTAGAAACCATATCATACACAGAGGCTAGCATGACATACTAGAGTTCATCCTTTAGCCCAAGGATTTTCCAACTATTTCAGAAACTAAACTTTTTTTTCTTTTTCCAATAGAAAGCTTCCATAAGATATAGCAACATGTAAGTTCTATAAAAATCAAGCTGAAAGGGGTGGATGAGGCATTCCGTGTGCTTAACCCATACATGGCAAGTGCATTTTGAAATAGTTGTGGTGATTCAAGCAAAAGAGTGGTAATAAGATTTGCTCTCATGACATATCACTCTGATGCACATTTAGAGAATGGATTTGAGCAGGACGAGATAACAGGCAGAGATGTCAGTCAGGAACAGGTGGGAAAAGCCACGAGATGATGATTTAAGCCAGTGCCACGGTAGTAAGAACGAAAGAATGCAGGGTGGCTTTTAGGACCATCAAGAGGCCTTGGTGAAGTTAAACTAACTCCACATATGGTGGCTATCTAGTCCCAGATGGCAGTACTACTTGATCAATTAGCAGATTTCTAATAGAAAGAGTTTAACTCACTAATCAATTTCTGGGGGAAGAAACTATCTTCTAAATGCGTTGTGTAGTTCACTAAATATTTCTAATCAATTTTCCTAACTAACCAATACTTAACTTCTTTAATAATAGCTTTTCTCATAATCAATATTTCAACAATCAATAAATCTGGTAGATTTTTTTTTTCTTACTCTTAATATAAAACTATATCCTACTCTAAGACATGTCTTTTATTCAGGAGAAAACACTATAGTCAGAGCAGTTTTTAAAAAAAAAAAAAAGCTCTGAAATCAGTATCTATAATTCCATCTCCCTCACTTATTTTATTTTACATTACCTTTCAGGACATTGCTGAAAAAAAACTGTTAGCTGCTGCAAAAGTACTGGCCAGCAATCAGGTCTGTATTCAAGCACAGTGATCAAAGGGTGAGGATGATTTCTGAAAAACAAAGTTATATTGGAAACCGTCATTTCAGGACTACACATTCTCAATATCCAAACATAGCAGCAAAAAAAGCCAACACCATCTAGAGACATTTTTCCAGGATCCATAATTGTCTCAAAACTACAATTTGCTGCATTTGTTGCAGAGTTGGTTCATTAGAACTGATATTTTCCCCCCTTTAACTGTTTTGCAGAAAAGAGAATGGACCCTGAGTCTTAGAGACATAAATTTGAGAACAGACTCTGGATTTAATAGCTCTTTGTCTGACCACGCTTCTGATTCCAGTAGCTCTCTCATATCCATCCCCTTGATTCTTTCAGGAAGTCACGGGCCTCCTCTTCTTCCTACAGTTCTCTTTCCAAACTCAGAAGGTTCCATTTTCTCCAACATTGCCCTAGCTTGTAAGCTCTCTCTCTCTCTCTCTCTGTTCGCACTTACACCATTCTTCTCAGTGTATGGCTCTCTGTTTCCCCAGTATATTTAAGATGAAGAAAAAGAAAATTTCTCCCATCTCAAACAACAAACTGTCCAAAATGAAAATGGTTGAAATTTCTATGGAACAAAGATGACTCTTTATTTGGCCTATATCCATAAAGGTAAAGATATATAAAACATAAGATCTGAAACCTGAAGGATTCTCAAATAATTAGGTTTAAAAAAAAGAAAAAAGCACAAACACAAGTTATTTTAAATAGTTTAAAGTCTACTAGAAAATGTTAACTTCATCAGATTTTTAAACTATGAAACACTGTACAAAGTTTTTAGTTATTATGAATGTGGCTTTTTCCTCCAAAAAAAATTTAAAGTAAAATGTAAAATGCTCATTGTAAATAAAAAAATTCAAACAATACAGAAGTATCCCTCTTTTTAACATAAAAGGAATCATATACATGCTATTCTTTAATCCTAATTTTTAACCCAATAAATATATCACTTGCAATGATTAAACAAAAAAGCAGATCAGGTACACCTAAATGCTTTTTTAAGACTGCCTTCTTAGTGGTTCTCAAACTGATCACTTACCAGTAATATTAGTATCACCTGAGAACTTGTTAGAAATGTGAATATTCTCAGGTTCCAACACAGACCTAATAGTCCTCCAGACAATTTTGATGCACTGCTATAAAAAATACTGGTTCTCAATCCTGGCTACAAGTTAGATTCATCAGTGGAGCTCTTTAAAAAATACCAATGTCCAGGTCTCAATTATAATTATATTGGGGTTGCTAGGAGTGGAGCTCAGGCAATAGTAACTTTTAAAACCCCTTCTAGCAATTCTAATCTGTTGCCAAGGTTGAGAACCACTACAAGAAAAACATCATAGAAGAGGGAGGTTAGGAGTTGGAAACATATGATTTTTGTTTTCTCAAACAGAAAAGTATGGCAGGTCCATCACTTTGAAACACTCATATAAAACGCCTCCATGACACTACTACAGCTTCTGGTACTATATCACCATCTCTTTATTTTCTCCTTAACCTCACCTAATCTATCATGCACTAACTTCACTCATTGGCACAGGCTATTTCTCTTGTTTGCTAAAGCAAGGCTATTATTTCTCACTGATCAGATTACTGCCATTGCTAAGGGATCGCTCCAAGCAATTTTTTATGCCAAAACTCAAAAATCATATCAAAAATCACATTCCTAAATTCCAAACTCTTTAGCAGTTAAAGCTATCTAGAATTTGCTTCTACTCTGGCTGCCACAGATATTAAGAAACAAATGTTACAAATCCTAAAAGCCTCTCAGATTATGTCACATTAGCTGAACTTCTTAGACTGAGAATTCAGTAGGTCATGTTCAAGTAAACATGAATAAAAAAGGACAGAATAGCAACTGCGATTATGTTATCTATGGGTTTTCTTCTGGATAGCACACCATATTGAAATGAGGAGCATCAATATGACCATACATTAATCCTCCAGCTAAATGGCAGCACTTATGACTATTTAAGAAGAAAATCCAAAAAGTTACCAACTAGTTTTTCTGTAATCATAAAAGCACTGAAGTGCTTTTCAATATTCTTCCCACATTAAGTCATCCCCCACCCCTTCCCATTCCTCATCCACCAAATATGTTAAGGATCTATTTCCTTTTCAAAACAGTTTGATCCAAATTAGATCAGGTCAACAAAAATAAGTGATAGTAATTTTAAATGATGCATTTATGGCAAACAACACTATTATAACTCAGCTTCTACTTCACTGGGATTGTAGGAACCACTCTAGCTTTGTTGCTTGAAGTTGAAGTCCTGTTTTGCTAGCTATCGGATTCTGCAAATTCTATTTAGTATCTCAGACTTAAATTCTAAAGATGAGATTAAGTAGAATATAGTAGGATAAGGATTATCAGATTAATTACTGATTTAGACATCTGGATAATGAACTTTTCCAGAGAATTGATTATGTCATATCCAGGTGGAAATAATGCAGGGAACATACAATACTGATTCCAAGAAGCTGAAAACTTTACAGGAGAAAGGAAGTCCAAAGTAAGAACACTGACTCTTACTGTTAACATTTGATTACTCATATAACACTATTTCAACTGAGTACAACTAACCTAAAATCAATTATAATCGCCAAAATTGTTTTAATACTTTAAGCATAATGAAGCAAAGAGTTAAATCTTCTCTTATGAATCATTAAATTGGTATGTAAATACACATATAAGTATATAAAGCCTTATGCTTAAGTGATAAAATGGATGCATTTTCTAATTCAATATACTTTATTATGCAACTGCCATACATGATGGTTTCTCAGTTTTGGCACTGCTGACATTTGGGGCCAGATAATTCTTTGTTGTGGGGTTGTCCAAAGCACTATGAGATTTTTAGCAACATTTCTGGCCTCTACCTACTGGATCTAAAAGCATTCACCTTAATGGTGACAATCAAAAATGTCTCCAGACATTACTAAATGTCCCCTGGGAGTGGGGGCAAAATTGCCCCTGGTTAAGAATCACTGCATGAGGTGAAATGACAAGTACTACAAGGCACAAAACTGATTAAAACATGGTACTAGCCCTGAGTTATTCAAAAAGACTTTTACCTTTTACCTTTCTTTACAATGACCGAAAGCAATCAATCATGCTCAAAATTTTAAGTTTCTTATGAAAATATAGCCATCAAGTATTAACAATAGGTATATCAGAGTAATGAATACAGTAGAAAATAAAAGAATTAAAATGGAAAACAAATGTAAAATTATGCCTTTGCAAAATATAGAATCATGTTCCAAAATAAATAAACAGCATTAAATAATGCACATACTAATTTGGGCATGACAGAAAATAGTTACTTTCATATGTAAAATATTATAATTTGAGCATTTAAAATGTCATAAGGCTAAGTATAGTTCACTCTTGATGTGTTGTTCAAGGATTGATTATTAAATTTATGGATTATTCAAGATATTTCTTTTTTTTCCTCCTCACTGCTTTCAAGTACATACAATTGAGAAAGGTCAAGGTAAATGAAAGATCCACAATTTACACAAGTCAACTTAGCTCTTCATTAGAAGCACTGTTGATCAAAAAAAAAATAATAATGTGGTACAAAAGAACACTAAAACAAAACCTGGGTTATGCCTTAAAATTTCAATTATCCTCCAAACCGGCTATTCAAGTTATAGAGTAAGTTGACAACACTTCATTAAAAATGATAGATGAGTTGACCATATAATCAACCTGCTCACTTGTAAAACTAATAGTGGCAGACAAACTATACAAATTTTGAAAAGCAAACATAAATGTGGGGCATTGTCATCATTATTATTTAAGTAATAACTACATAGATTCATCGAAATCATTTATGTTATGCTGCCACATCCATATCTCAGAAAAAAACTAGAAAGGGAGAAGTGAGGTGAAATATTGGAGGGAAAGCACTGAATTAACAGTCAAGAGTTCCAAATTTATATTCTGGCTCTGCAACAAATCGTGTGATCTCAGGCAAGAAAATTAACCTCTCTTGGGTAAAGTTTCTTCATCTATAAAATGAAGAAATCAGACTAAGTACCTTCCAATGGTGAAATTATATAACCCAAGCCACTCATTAAAGCTCTAACCTTCACACTGCTCAGAACTAGAAGTGGAATCAAATCTTGTAAAAGCAGAAAGCAGTAAAGATGGCTCTGCTTTCTTCTTAAGACAGAATAACGTTGTTTCTAAAGATCAATATCAATACGAACCAGGCAATGAGGTCACCCTTCATTGGCCTTTAGTGCTCTAATATCTCCTTCACTGTGCATTGTTTTTCTTTTTCTACCATAGATGAACCAATTTGTTGTATATTCTTCAGTACTTACCCATTTCATGAATTGTAAATGTTTTAACTGCTATTTTAAGTAAAGCATTTAATATAGTACCTAGCACAAAGAATACTCCATAGATGGGGTACTATTATGATAATCATGCAGGTAAGTTTGTATCTTAAACTAGAGCAGAAGCAGCTTGAAAGCTGAGTGTCTTATGTTTTTCATGTTTCCTATTCAGTGCTGAATGCACATCTTCAATGAATACAAATACAGAAACTCTCTCTCCTTCCCTCCTTCCCGCCTTCTCTCCATCCCTCTCTCTTTCCCTAAACCACTTTTTTAAACTGACTAGATCATGAAAAACCAAGTTATCATAGTCCTGCTAATACATTGTTTCAAAGTCCACACTGTTCAGAAAAAAAAGCACAGGAAGCATGGAGAATTGGTATATAATACTTCAACACTTCCCACCCTTTAATAATATTGTCAACAACACAGAGCAATACATGCATTTTAACATAATGGAGTGGGGGAGGGAATGATCAGTTTATGTTTCCACTAGACTAGTGCAGTGGCAATGGTAAAATAAGGTATGTAACTACGTTCACCTTTAAGTACATCAATCTTAATAAAAAAGAGGGAGTAAAGAAAATTAGTCTTATGGTAGGAAAATCAAAAAGTAAAAGTTATTTGTAACCTTTAGGTCACCTCAACCTTTCTGCTACATCTCTGAATATAGGAAAACTATGATTTGATTTACATCATAAATTCAGTGATAGACACAGATTGCCTTTTCTGTGTGAGGAAACAATGCCTGCAGTCACCATGCATTTTCATGTATGCAGCTGTGACCCTGGCGCTTTCAGAAGCACAGCATAGCACTTACTGCCTCAAATATGCATTTTAAAAGCATTTCTCTACCTGCTCTGAATTTTGATTTGAAAGTGCTAGTTGGAAGCCAAAAAGGGATTAAAAAACTTCTGTAGATTTTAAGTTAAAAAATGTATAATAAAAATTATGAAGATTCCACAATGAATACTACTATAAGAAAATTAAACAATTGTAAATCATCATATATCCTATAGTGTTTTAAGACAAAAGTATTTTACCCTTTCTACACAAGCTCCCAGAAAAAGAAGACCTGGAGCAAAAACTATTTTAATTCTTTGACTAATTTTATTTTTTCTTGGGGTTTATAAGGCAGATAGGGAAAATATAACATTTCTTTGAAAATATACTTCATTTTACAATGATTCTGCCCTCACACTGAAATTTTCCCAGGATTCCTATTTTGAGAGACAGGGATTTAATCAAAGGTATCTGCCAGACTATTTTAGGTACAAGGTGATGGCTGGGGGAAAACATACAAATACTTAGGAATCCTGCTTCTATTATTAAGTTACATGCCATAATTGAAAAAAAAAAAAACTAAAATAAATAGGCTATTAAGGCAAAAATTATTTTGTCAGCAAATTACCATACCAATTTTAAATTAAATATCCACATTTTGAAGAACTTTAAAGCATTTTCTAGTGCCAATTACTAACTGGAAGTATAATATGTGTAGCTTATTTTTTAGGTCTAATTCTAAATCTCAGGTATAAATCCCAAGTGATTAGAATCACGAACTGTGAGCAAAGACTTCCCTGGGTGGGAAAGAGGAGGAGAAAAGAGGAAATGAAAATAAGCAAAACATCCAATTCCACAGAAATAATCAAACTGCAAAGAGACAGATGGCTCTTGAAAAGTATTATTGGCTATACTTCCCCAGTTACTGCCCTAGCTTCTTTCTTATCCTTAAATCTGCTAGGCTTTTTCAAGGGCACTGATACTCCCTTCTTACTCATCTTCTTTTTCCTGATGTGTCTATAAAGCTGTCCATTTACCCATTAAAGCAAAAATTCACAAACTCTCTGAAATTATTTACAAAACTTCAAATTTTTTCTAAGGGAACATCTAAATTTTGTGAGATTATCGAATAAGATCCTGACCACCCTCCCTCGCCCCAAAAAGGTAAATATCAGTGAGTTAAGTATACCTAAGGCAATTGCCACAAGTCAGCCTTGTTAAACTCCCACTTTCAAAAAAACTATAAAATAAGCACCATTTCCAAAAATAAGGTTATATATGATGTGTTCTGCCCAGAAATGGTGGCTCCCTAAGTATTAAAGTTTCTGTAACTTCAGCAAAATAAAATATATAACCAGTATTATCCTGGTTCTAATCCCTTATGGCAGTTTGACTGCATAATACAAATGATTTAATAATAATGTCATGCTTACTTTATGCTAAATAAAACCAAACATCTATATCTCAGGGGATTCCTTTAGACAATATATTCAATTATTGAAATAATAAGCCACCCAAAACAAATGCTTGACAACAAAACCATATGGTAATAGCTAATGGTCGATATTTTAGAGTTATAAGATTCTAAGCAACATCATTAAGAAACAGTAAATGTAATAAGAAAATCTGCATGGAAATGAAAAACAATAACTTCTTAAAGACTAAGAGGTTTCTTTTCAGGAACTTATGAAAAGTAGTTCGCCTTCAGAAATAAATGTAAAAAGCAAAAACACTAAAAATTCATTAGATTTTGTAAGCATACAAAAATATTACAGAATAAATAAAAGTGGTATATCCAAGCAATGAAATATTGTTCAGTCATAAAAAAAAGAATGACATACATGCTACAACATAGATGAGCCTGGAAAACACTATGCTATGTGGAAGAAGCCAGTCATTAAAGGCCACATGTTGTATGATTCCATTTATATAAAATATCCAGAAGAGACAAAAGATTTAAAAAGTAGTGTTTTCTAGAGTTTGGGATTAGGGGGTATTGGGGGAATGACTGCTACTGGCACGGGACTTCTTTAGAGGGGTCATGAAAATATTCTAAAATTAGATGGTTAAATAACTTCATGAATATAATAAAAACTACTGAACTGTAACTTTAAAAAGGTTAATTTTATGATATATTAAATTATATCTCTATTAAAAAGCCATTAAAAAATATTCCAAACTTAATTCAGCCACACAGTTTTAAATTTAGTTAACCTCTTCTCGATTTTAGAAAAATTCATATGTATCATGTGAAGTATAAGTACACTGCCAATATAAATAATCTTAACTTGAATTCTTTCACAAAGAAAAGTTCAAAATAGAATCTCATTTATTACTTCAATATGCCTGGTTGGTAACTTAATGGTGCCCATTTTTAAGATGCAAGTGTGGAAGGAAAGAAATTCTAACATCATTATAGAATATTGTGATATTATTTGGTATATTAACAATTTGTCCAGTGATTCCCAAATCTAGTTTCACATCAAATCCCTTGAGACTTTAATTTAAAAATATATAGATTCTAGATATATTGGCTCCCACCCAAGCTTTCTAAATCAGAATCTATAGAGGTGGAGCTTTAGAATCTATAGATTAAGTGAATTTCCAGAGATTCCTACCATTTCCACTCCTAAAACATATCTCTATCTACACTGCCATTAGTAAATGTGAAGGGAGTGGGAGAGTTGAGAAATCACCATTTTGAAGTCATCAGAGTGAAAATTGGTCACGAAGCTGTGTGCTTAATGAGAAAGAGGATATTCGCGTGGTCTCCAAGTGCCTTCTCCACAGATCGCTTATTAGTTACAAGAGGAAAATAATAACTATACAGTAGAGAAACCAGTATCACCTCGACGGGGTAATCAAAATTTAAATCACCAATGAAGGCAAGATGGACATCAGTGCCTCCAGAAGTAACATCCTGAGAAGCATCACTTTTACAGTATTCAAAATTGTCAATGTCATGAAAGAGAAAAAAAAAAAGATGAGAAATAGTTCCAGTTTTTAAAATACTAAAAAGATATGACAACTAAAGCCAACATGTGATCCTACACTAGATCCTGCACACTAAAAATAAAAAGGAAAAAGTTATAAAAAGATGTTAAGACAAATGACAAAACTGGAATATAGACTATAAAATATTATATCAATGTTAAATTTATTCAATTTGATAATTGTACTCTGGTTATATAAGAGAATAATATCCTTGTTCTCAGAAAACATACTATTGAATATATGCAATCTACTCTCAAATATTTGTTTAAATCATATAGAGAGAAAGATAAAGCAATGTGGCAAAGTACTAACTGATGAACCTGTGTAACTGGTTTATGACAGTCTTTTGTACTATTCTTGCAACTTTTCTGGAACCTCAAAATTCTTTCAAAATAAGTTAAAAAGAAAAACCTTCAATGACTTCCCACTTTTTATAAATAAAATCCAAAGCCTTTGCCATAGTCTTTCATATTGTAGGCCATACCCACCTCTCCTGAGCTTCTACCTAGGCCCCTCCCTCCCTAGAGCACTTTGTTCCAGTCACTCTGCCTCCTGTTATTTCCTCTAGTGCATCAATCAATCTTGTCCCCAAGGCAGCATCTAGGCATAACCTTTCCCCTAGATCTGAAACACTCTTCCTATGCTCTTTGAATGGTTGACTACATCTGATCTTTCAAAATGGGTATAGGAGAAAATGTAAAAATAGTTTAATGCTAAGAAAAAGCTAGTTATCAAAATTAAAAGTGGTCTACATTTTGATATCCACAAACTGGTCTTAGTATACTCTGTGTCAGTATTTATCTTGGGACCTTCTCTTGTTTTTCTGTTTGATGGCTCGAAGGGATAAATGCATTTGTCTTAAGAGATAAATGAAAAAATCAATATGAATTACAAAGTACTTCAGCCTTTAGGACACACATCTTTAAGTTCTTAAAATCAACTCTCCATCTAAATAAACTACATAACACTGCACAAATAGATGAACAAATACACAAATAGAATGCATAACTTTAAATCTACTCAGGGTATAACCATCCATTACTATTGGCCTAATTGGCCCTTTTAGAGCACACCATCTGCCAAAAACATTTAATATTCCCTTATTTCAGAAAGTACAGCTTGATGGTGATCAGATCAAACCTTTCCACAAATGAGATTCTTAACATTTGATATTTGTGCATGTCAGCCACTGTCTGGCACATCAGAATGATGCACGAATTCTGGAACAAGCAGTTACTGCTCATGAATTCACAGCTATTTCCTCACTTTAGCTGAGGGAAGAGAGATCTTTAAAAGACTGCCATAATATGAATATGCAGAGGAAAAATTAAACGCAAAGCACATGATAAAATTTCAGGGTAAAAAATGGCATATTACAAAGCAAATGAGAAAATAAGCCTCTAAAAATTTATGAATCATAAAAATTTAGTTTAGTTATTCTTCCTTGCAATCAAAACACCAGCTGAATATCAGTTCTCTACTGCACTTCCCGTATGGTCAATATTCAAGAATGTTTAATTAACTTAGTTAAATATAAGAAAAATGGAGTTCAAGCTAACCAAAAGAAAATTCAGACCAAATAAAAGGAGGAGAAAAATAAGCCTGAACCAAAGGATATCTTAGTAGAGATTTTTTTAAAAAGTAATTAGTATAAAAATTGTTCACAGATAGAAAAAGCTTCTAAAGTTTTTGAAAACCGTTAAATGCCTAAACCAGAGGTCACAAACTTACTGCCCTTGGACTGCACCCTGTAAGTAGATGTATTTTGTCTATCAACACGCATTTTTAAAAATCTAAATTATTTTTCAACATTTACTAGTCAGGAGATTTCATATAAAATGTTATTAATCCTGAACGACCTGAAGGTCCGGCAACAATGAATCCCATTTTTTCACTGCAACAACTGGCCAGCAGATCTCAACGCACCAGCACGTCAGAAACCACCTAGGAAGCTTTGAAAATATACCCATGCTTGAAGCTGACCCTCCAGCCATTCTAGGTAGACCTCAAATATTCATATATTTCAAAGTTCTTCAGGGGGCATTAATGTGCAACTGAAATTGACACTCGTGGGCCTAAAATTTTATACTTGGCATATGCTCTTCATTTAATCACAGTAGTCAAATGTACTGCATTGTTCTTCCAGTTACTCCATCATAAAAAGCACAAGGAGTTGAAACCCCATTTAAATATCCCCATTTAATCTTGTTCAAGCCACAGAACTAAAGATGGGCCCAGTTAAGCAATATAAACTTTATTAGCTACACACACACTAGTGTATCTCAAAGCATGGTCAGTAGACCAGCTGTAAATCTCTTATTAAAATGCAGGTTTCCAGGCATAGTCCACACATACATATCAAAAACTCTGAGAATGAGCTGCTTATGCACTGTAAACACTGAAAACCAGTGTTGGTTTCTATGAGGTGCTGGCTCTCTTCCCCTCCTGCTCCTATAACCATCCACCAACTGACCAGGAAGAACACTAACATGTCTAGGCCATGTAATTATTATACTGAACAGAGTAATGAGGTATAAATCTCAGTTTTTTGCATGCCTCTGCACTTGGCTTGCTCTCATTGGATTGTTTTTCCTTTAGAGTTGTTCTTTGGTCTGCTGTTGGCATCTCTATTGTCCATAGTAGACGTGGTGAGATGAACTTGGTGCCTTGGTGCTTAGGAACATACAGACCTTTGCCTCCCAAATAGGGAACAGGCAAGGAGACATGATTAAGCCCCTCAAGAACCCCCCTAGTGTACACCCAAGAGGGTCCTTGCAGTTCATATGTAATACCATTAAGCTCCCAGGGGCTCAAGCAGTATTTCTCAAGTGTGATCTTTATCATTCAGCTTCAGGATAAACATGCTGATTCTGAATCTCACACAAACCTATTGAATGAGAATCTCTGGCAAGTGGGCTTAAGAAGCTGTACTTTTAACAAGCTCCCAGATGGTTCTTATGCACAGGAAGCTTGAGAAACACTGAGGTCCAGGTTCAATGAGGAGAATACCCTCTCAACAGCTCCTTCAGGAAATTCACAGGCTCTAAGGGAAGCCATTGGTTAACATTTCAGGTCTTCACATCACTCCCGTGCTGGTATTTCAGTACAGACTCACTTAAAATGACCACATATTCCGTTGGACTGTAATTGAATTTAGTCAACTCTTAAAAAAGTAAGAAATATGTAAACCTCAACTGTATACTAGCAGAGTCCTTAATACCATAAAAACACAGATTAGTTTCATGCCCAGAAATATTACAATTATGTTTTATACTACTTTCATTTTAAATTAATCTTATAGCATAACCAGGAAATACCTCTCAGTGGAATTCTAAGCTTCTCATATTCTTTTTATGCTTTCCAATGCAGCTTATCAGTTGCCTCTCCCAGGCTGGGTGGTATTGCTAACCAACATGAGTGGCAAAGAAGGCTCTAAAATAGCATGACAATTTTATGCTTGACTCAGGTAATCATAGCTCTCTTGAGGGGAATCTGGTCCTCAGACTCACCTCTCCTCTGTTTCTGCCATCCACAATCCCCTCTGAGGAACTTAAGGCTCTTATACACTAGATTACACTCTACTGATTTATAGTGCCAAACAGCCATTCACATAAGGGCTCTCCATAAACATTACTGGATTATGCCAACTCAGTTGATTGATTCTGGACCTCTCACTGTGCCACTAATCTAAGGGCAAACTTATGCAGCCAATATGATTTCGGCTCCTCAAACTAGGCTCCCTATCCACATCTAGCACCTATTATCTTTTGAAAACAAGACTGCAGTTAGAAGAACCAAGTATAGGAGAATATAAATTATAAATAGAAAAACAAGTAAAACATTACAGATGACTGAAGGTCTAACACACATAGTGAGAACAATCAGTATAAAAATGAGAGTAACTCTAATTCTTCTGCATGATAGAAGATTCCTTTTACTCTCACCTAAACCAGGGATTTTTAAATTTTAAGGTATTTCTGAATTACCTGGAAAAAGTTACTAGAATACAGGCTCTGATTTAGGTAGTTAGAGATGGGGTCCGAGGTTCCGCATTCCCAACAAGCTCCCAGGTACTGCTGATGCTGCTCGTAACTTTGCTACTTATAGTGTGGGGAACGGGGGTGGACAACATAATCAGCAGCATCTGGGAGCTTGTCAGAGAAGACCCTGGAGCACACCCTAGATTTAAAGAGAATTTGCCATTCAACAAGGTCCCAAGTGATTAGAATGCATAGTAGAGAGCAACTAACACACCATCTTGTACTTACTGTGAATCAGAATCACCTGGGACCGTTCTAAAACTACAAATGCCTAGGCCTCACAGCAGAGTCTCATTCAGTGGATCTGGGGTATTTGACTGTTCCTATGTTCCAAACCCAGGTGGTACTAATGAGCAGCATGCGCTGAGAACGACTGAATTAAAAACACCCCACTGGGTGGAGGGAAATATGGAGCAACCACTAATAGGTGAGGAATTTCTTATTGGAATGATAAAAATGTCCTAAAATTGACTGTGGTGATGGTTGCATAATTCTATGAATATACCAAAAACCATGGGAATAGTATACTTTAAATGGTCAATCATGTGATGTATTAATTAAATGTCAATAAAACTTATGTAAAAAAAAATTTAAAATTTCAATAGCTTTCCTATTTATAAATAAATAAATAAATAAATACGCGTCCCCCCCCCCAACACACACACACTAAACTACAATAAAATGAAACTATTTTCTAACCTGGAACTCTGGCCCGAGAGTTTGAACTTCTTTTTAAAAAGACAAGAAAAACACGAATGCTTATATGACTGATCTAGAAATATTAAGATCTTTTCATCTGCTCCTTAGCTTCAAATTTGTTCATGGTTATGCATGAAGGAGAAACCTGAAAAGAAACCTTGTATTCCAGGGGGCATCACTATGCACTTTTTTTTTTTTTTAAAAAAAAGGCATATTTATCATTTTAGAAAAGTTTACCCTGCATACCCTAAGTTTCCACAGTATTTTCAAATAGTAAATTTTTCTTTTGCTTCCCCTATTTAAAAATAAATTCACTAATAAGTGAACAAATAAGTTAATGAATTAATTCATTGTACCACATTCTTCCAACTTTTCTATGTTTGAAGACATTCAAAAAACATGTTAAAAATATATAAAATATAAAAATATATAAAATATATGTAAATCTCACCTTGTTTAAGAAAAATTGTCTTAAGAAACATGATAATATACTCATAAAAATAAATCATAAATAGCACAAAAATTTCAGGAAAGATCATTGTAATATATGAGACACTGTTTACTTATTCTCAAAAGGAAAGCACTATAAATATACGTAATAGGCACCACTTGGCATTTGAAAGAGACTCTCACAGCTTCTGATTGCTGTGGTGTCAAATGTTCAAAACTGCAGGTGCTGTATGCTCAAGCCAAGGAGGGTTCACAAGTATCTGATTTATTACTCTCCCTGTTGAATTACCACAGCCCATGGAAGCCATTTCCCTTCAAGAACCAATGCCCTTGTTTATGGTTCCATGTTCCCATTCTTCTGAAGCAGGCACATTCTGGATGCATCATTGAGCAGAGTTCCTAGCACAATATACAATGGTTACACGGCATCCTTGGGGGCCTCTGCTCACTAATTGGTAGTTCCTCTCTTAAGAAATGGCTTTCTGGGAACCTCAAAGCAATGGTTAAGGACACCTTCACAAATAAGTAGGATGCCCTTCCTTGCCCACAACTCCCCCATAAAATCCAATGCATTTCACTATAATTGTTGCTATATTTTCTTTTAGAATAATTCCACCATGTTATATTCTACAGATCAGCAATCCCCACCCTTTTTGGCACCAGGGACCAGTGCTCCTATGAGAATCTAATGTCTGATGATTTGAGGTGGACCCAAGGTGGCATTGGAGAGTGGCTGCAAATACAGATGAAGCTTCACTGGCTCAACCCACGCTCACCTCCTGTTGTGCGGCCCAGTTCCTAACAGGCCACTGATGGTACTGGTCTATGGCCTAGGAGGTTTGGGGACCCCTGCCATAGATGATAAAGAAAAGGCAAACCAATGCTCTTAACTACTGACCTTGCCCTGGGTAATGACTCTTGGCCAGTCTATTACTTTTCATAGTGAAGAAGTTTACCTTCCTGCTTTAAGTACATTTGCTCAATCTCTGTTGAATTAACTAATTCTTAATGGATTCGAATGTTTCAATTCATAATTTAGTTAATAATTCATACAATAAAAACATGTTTTTTTTAAAGAAAGGAGAAAAGTCTTACCTAATAGTATATATATCCTGAATACTCTTTTCCTCACCTTGTCCTTCCTTAAGAGCTTGCATTTGTAATAATTTCATAATGGCTTTTATCAAGCCATGGGTATTCCTGTGAAGAAATACAACAACATGTTAAATGTTACAGACATAAAGTAAATAATATTAAGAGGTGCTTAATCATGCCATTTTTAAATACTTGAACATTAGCCACCCACACTGAACAGTAGCCACCCACAAGCAACCAGCTCATTCTACAGCACAGCCAAGAAGAGGCCTACAAGCAGACAACGACCATCTAACACATTTAAAGAAATACAACCGAAGAATCAAACCACTAACCTATCAATCACCTCCCCACACATACCTGGGGGAATATCAATCAGGAAAAAACAAACATTAGCCCACATAATTGTAGGCAGTGACCACATCAGTTACCCATACTGAATAATCAAGTCCTTCATTTATAAATATTAGCAGACCATAAATTATTATTCCAGACATATGAATAACCAGACATATGAAATGAATCAGCCATTCAAAAAAGAAGGCCAGGGGAACAATCAGAACAAATAACTCCCATTAAAACAAAGTTAATGAGAGAGGGGAATAGAACTTTAAATTTTTCCTTATTCCTGTAAGAAGTAGGAGGATAATATATCAAAAAGAAGAATAGCCTGCCCTTCTTGTTTTATTTTTTCTTTGTTCTTAATTTTTTTAATTGTGAAATGGGATTTTTTTCCAACTTTAGCTTGAGGTAAAACTGACAAATACAATTGTAATATATTTAAAGTATACAATGTGATATAAGTATTATATATTGTGAAATGATTACCATAATCAAGTTAGTTAATATACCCATAACCTCGCGTGGCTTTTTTTTTTTTTTTAACTGCTACAGTCTAAAGAGAACCAGTGAGGGTGAATTTTGACGCTCTTCCTCTAGCTCTGCTCTGTACCCCATCCTTGGAACAGGAAAAAGACCAAGGAAGCAAGTGGAGGACAGCAAAGGAGCCACCAGTGGCCCCTGCCCCACTACAGGTTCACAGTCAATTCACACTCTCCCAATTTATGATAATATCTCTTTCTAGTTCTTTAATGATTTTAATTTAATACTTTTGGAATATATCTGGGTATATAATTGTCCTGGTATTATTTATTGATTTTGTTTTTTTGTTTGTTTGGTGAGATTGCTTAAGATCTTCTTCCCTAGCACATTTCAAATGTATAATGCAATATTGTTAACTCTAGTCAGCATGCTGTATATTAGACCCTAAGAACTTATTCGTCTTATAACTAGAAGTGATATCACATGATATCACTTTTCCCATTTCCTCCACCCCATCCAGCCCCTGACAACCACAACTCTACTCTGTTTCTATAAGTTTGACTTTTTTTTTTAGATTCCACATATAAGTGATACCATACAATATTTGTCTTTGTCTGGCTTATTTCACTTACCATAATACCCTCCAGATTTATCTATTGTTAAAAATTACCTTACCCTTTTTATATAAGGATCTCCCTGGGAACTAAAAAGACGTACTAGAATTTTTTTTAAAAGAGGTATTTGTTAAATTTTTAAAAAGATATTTGTTAAATTTTAGTCATGGTTGTTAATATTTAGGAGCACCTATTGTAAGCTAAGTGCTTCTAAGTGCTTACCATGAATTCTGTCATTTACTATACAGACTATAATAGGTTAACAAATCACTGTTAATTTTATTTGAGGGCTAGAACAAGACTTAGACTTAAACAATTGATAGCATTTGGTGCAATTATGTGAAGTATTATTGAGTATACTCTTTTATGGCATTTAAAGTTTTCCAATTGATATGGAGGTTCTTCAAAAAACTAAGAATTGATCTACCATATGATCCAGTAATCTCTCTAGTGGGTATTTACCCCAAAGACTTGAAAACTCATATCTGAAAAGATATTTGTACACCGATGTTCCTGGCAGCACTATTCACAGTGGCCAAGACATGGAAGCTGAAGTGCCCTATGATAGATGACTGAATAAAGAAGCTGTGGTACATATATATAATGGAATATTACTCAGCCAGAAGAAGAGATGAAATACTGACATTTGCGACAACCTGGATGGACCTCGAGATAATCATGCTAAGCGAAATAAGCCAGACTGAAAAAGTTGAAAATCACATGATATCACTTATATGTGGGATATAAACCTAAAAGCAACAAATGAACAGGACAGAGACTCATGGACATGGACAATGGACTAGTGGTAGGGGGTGGGGGAGCAGGAAAGAGGTAGACAGGGTAAAGAGGGTTAAATATAAGGGAGTTGGGGGAGGAAAGGGATCAAATATATGAAGGAAACTGGACTCTAGGTGGTAATCTCACAATAGAATATATAGATGTCAAATTATAATGTACACCTGAAAATTATATAATTGTATTAACCAATGTTACCCCAATAAACTTAAAAAAAATTTTTTAAAACTCTGAAATAAATAAATAAATAAATAAAATAGAGATTGAAAAAATAAAATAAAGTTTTCCGATTGACAAAAGGTTTGGCACCGCTGTCCAACACAGTGGCCGATAGCCACATGTGGCTATTTAGCACTTATACTATAGCTAATCCAAATTGAGATGTGCTTTAAGTATAAAATACATGCTAGACTTAAGACTTAGGACACAAAAAAGAATGTAAAATATCATATATAATGTTTTATATTGATTACATATTAAAATATTTTTGATGTATGAGGTTACATAAAATACATTGTTAAAATTAATATCACCTTTTTTTTTATTTTTTAATGTGGCTACTAGAAATTTTTGAGTTATATATGTGGCTCACATTTGGGTTCACATTATATTTCTATTTCCCAGCACTGCTGGAGACACTCAGGTAGTTTAGTTCCTAAGTGGATTCTTTGGTGAGCACTGAGGTTTCCCTTGTAGCTGAAGCACTTTCCACAATCTTCACAACAGTACGTTTTCTCTTTCATAGTGATCTTCTTACAACTAGGCGAAGTAGACTCATGAATGAATCTTTTCTGACAGATAGCACACACGTATGGTTTCTCTTCTGTGTGGATTCTCTGGTGAACACAGAGATCTCAACACTGCATGAAGCCTTTCGCCTAAGATCCTCTCTGCTGAGTGTGTTCTATGATGGAGGTCAAACTGAGAATTAGCTTTTCTTGTATACTCTACATTGTTATTGTGTCAATTCCATGGTAGTTTATTTTGACCAACAATATAGCCAGTTATCCCATTGTGACTCAATAAAAATTAAAAAGTAATTTAAAAAAAAAAATTGAAATAAACTAGCTGTTTTAGGAATGCATGGCACCCCTTTGAGCCCTCTTTGGGAACAGAGGTACAGCCTTGTTTTCCTCCATTGGTACTGCTCACATTCTTCTGACGACTTGCTCTATTGACAGAATACTGAGTTTCTAGAATCCTCTTCCTCTAAAGCTTGGGAAAAGATATCTCAACATCTAAATTTTTAGAAAAAATTCCATCTTTGCAATTCTTTATTCTACTCACTTGTAGAGAATCAAAACCATTCCACAGCTGAGGATTCTGGATTTTAAGAAATGGGATCTTCCCTTATATCTTCCAGCTCTTCACAACTCTTCACATTTTCCTTTACAAAGACCTGAAGATTCTTCCACACGGAAGTCATAGGTGTTCTATAACCAATTTATCAAGAACCTCCTCCTGGGTGTGAACATCTGGACTCAGTCACAGAGGGCAAAGCTTACAGAGGATTCTCAGAGCTTCAGTACAATCTGACTCCTCCTAATACATACATTTGCTAAAGCTAACTCACTAGGCCTCAGGGTTGCAGTCTTTCTTTTTGAAAGTCAGTTTCTCAAGATGATACAAACCCCATGGCTCTGACCCAGGCCTGTGCCTAGATGTTGTACAAGACCATAAAATCTCAGGTCTGTAACTATATTTAGCAGATAAATTCTCATCATCACTGAGAGAGTGAGTAGTTCCCAGATTGCAGTATCTGATAGAGACTTATCATAGGGTGCCGACTCTGGTTTGCTCTGGTAAAGGGTCACTACATGTTCAGAGGCATTCTTGTCTTTTGGCTTTCAATATTTATGCAACTAGAAATCAGCTCTAATGTTTGATTTAAGCTAAAATGACTCCATTTACATACAGCTGGGTAAAGTCCAGGCCCCACCTAGTAACCACACATGGCCATTCTCTGAGCCTAATGATTAGTTTAAATGGTACTCGTTTTAGATGATCGGTGTTAATTGAATTTCTGACTAAATTTCTTCCAAGAACTATGGATTCGTTAAATGCGAGCAAACCTAAGAGAGAATGCGGGTTCGGTTCCAGACCACTGCAAAAAGCAAGTATTGCAATAAAGTGAGGTGTAACCTTTTTACTGGTGGAGGGTCTTGCCTTCCTTCAATTTGTAAAAAAAGAAAAAAAAAA
>NW_011888890.1:6192535-6240792 GCF_000151845.1 Pteropus vampyrus | reverse complement strand
GAAGTCATAGGTGTTCTATAACCAATTTATCAAGAACCTCCTCCTGGGTGTGAACATCTGGACTCAGTCACAGAGGGCAAAGCTTACAGAGGATTCTCAGAGCTTCAGTACAATCTGACTCCTCCTAATACATACATTTGCTAAAGCTAACTCACTAGGCCTCAGGGTTGCAGTCTTTCTTTTTGAAAGTCAGTTTCTCAAGATGATACAAACCCCATGGCTCTGACCCAGGCCTGTGCCTAGATGTTGTACAAGACCATAAAATCTCAGGTCTGTAACTATATTTAGCAGATAAATTCTCATCATCACTGAGAGAGTGAGTAGTTCCCAGATTGCAGTATCTGATAGAGACTTATCATAGGGTGCCGACTCTGGTTTGCTCTGGTAAAGGGTCACTACATGTTCAGAGGCATTCTTGTCTTTTGGCTTTCAATATTTATGCAACTAGAAATCAGCTCTAATGTTTGATTTAAGCTAAAATGACTCCATTTACATACAGCTGGGTAAAGTCCAGGCCCCACCTAGTAACCACACATGGCCATTCTCTGAGCCTAATGATTAGTTTAAATGGTACTCGTTTTAGATGATCAGTGTTAATTGAATTTCTGACTAAATTTCTTCCAAGAACTATGGATTCGTTAAATGCGAGCAAACCTAAGAGAGAATGCGGGTTCGGTTCCAGACCACTGCAAAAAGCAAGTATTGCAATAAAGTGAGGTGTAACCTTTTTACTGGTGGAGGGTCTTGCCTTCCTTCAATTTGTAAAAAAAGAAAAAAAAAAACTTGTGAAGCACAATATAATGAAGTATGCCTGTAATCCTTTTTTTGTACATGAAACTATATTGGTTTTCCTTATCTAATGATTTATTTGTCATATGACTAGAGTTTTAGAGAGGCAGATAACAGACCTATAATTTTTAACCAACATAGGTCACCCACTCTTTTATGAAAGCAGTAGAATCTCAGAGAAAAGCACATACATCATATTTGCATTAAATTTCAGGGATATTACAGAACCACTAAGGCTGATGAATGAACTCATTTTTTAACCTTTAAGCCTTGCTTGGTCTTATTTGTGGCTCCAGATTTTACTGTGTGGATAATAGAGTCCTTACTGTATTGTAAGCAAGAGCGTGGCATGAATAGATTATGATTTTTTAAAGATAGGGCATCGATCAAATCACATATACATCCATTCCGATAGTAACACATTTGCCTTAAACTCAGCTGAATAGCTATTTAAATTATTCAAATATTTCAAGTGGGTTGAGAGGGATGGTTTGAAATTCATATTTATTTAAATCCTTGCTTTAATTCTAATTATTTAGGAAATGTTGGGCAAACCACTTAATGCCTGGGCGTCTGAACATACTCATCTGTACAGTCTAGAATCATGGTAATAAGCCCAGCTCTCATGTTGTTTTAAAGAATAAAGAAAAGTATGTCAGTAAACTATCTGGTTATTTTTTTCAAAAGGTTGTGATATTCTGTGATATTCTAATATTTGTAACTATACCATAAAGACCATAATGTTTTTACTCTTTACAGATAAGGCCGTGCAAACACCAGTGTCAGAGCTGATGAATGATGAATAATGATAATTATACACCCACCCTACCTCCTAGTGTTTTTCACTTCTTCAAAAAAAAAATAAAATCTCTAACTAAAATTCTATATAGTTTTATCAAATTTATTAGGGACGATTTTCAGGAGAAAGAAAACATAAAGTTAATATAAGAGATAGTCTGAGATGAAATATTTACAACATCTATGACAGAGAAAGAATTAATATCCATAAAAACAAGCAAAGCAACAAAAGGCAAATTATATAAACAGAAACCTAAGCAGAGAATATAGATATGCAAATCACAGAAGAATAAGATTCATAATATCCAGCACTGATGAGTGAATGGGGAAATAAGCACTTTACATTGAGCATACACTGGTTAAGCCTTTATGGAGAGCAATTTGGCAGTACCCATAAAAATTTTTAATGCGTGTACTTTTCTCTCATAAATTCCACTTCTAAGAACCCATCCTAAAAAAAATACCCTATGTATACCCAAAAGAAGATATTATACTGTATTTATTATCTTAAAAAATTAAAGAAAAAATACATGTTTATTAATAGAGAGTTAAAATACGATACATCCACATTATAGAATACTCTGTGGCCATTAACACAGATGCAAACAGATCTATAGAAAGACATCTAACACATACTAAGTGGAAAAAAGCAAGTTTTAGAACATATACATATGAATAAAATATTTTATTTTAAAACACTTGGAATGTATGCTCTTATACTTTTTTATAAGTCTAGAAATAGGGTTCAGATCTCACTGGAATTAGCTGGTCCCTGATTCCAGATCACTCTAGCCTTCTCTGTACTCCAGAGAGAACCAAGACCAGAATCTGGAGGAACCTCTGAGACATCCCGCCAGCGTTGAGCCTTTCCAGCACTGCCAATTCCTAGTTTTCAGCAGGGCCCAATGAGAAAGTGAATTTTTTTAAAAAGAAGATGATAAAAAGGAGTTTTACCATTTACTATTCTCACTATCTACAAGTGCCACTGTTTGAGTTTTCAGAAAAGGTATGTACTACTTTTTTTTTAATTAGTGAAAAAGGAAAATTAAATTTATAATTTCAAGATGAGAAAGGACTCTCTGAACACAAATAGAAGATTAAACCTGATCTCCCAGATAGGTAGTATGAATATAAATTTAAATAAACAATGAAATAACCACAGTGTCTTTTATTTAGAACCTGTCTTCAGCCACATTTTAGCACAGACACAAAAACATGTTAATTTGAGAAAGAAAACTTCAGAGAAATAGTTTCAGGAAGTGGATTTAGCCCTTAGACAAATGGGCTGCCTCTGTTTAAAAAGAGTTATTTAACAAATCAAAGGCTTTAATCAAGGCAGAAAAAATCTGATTAGGTATTATGACTAATATTCATAGTACAAAATGTTCAGGAGATATCATTACCAAGAAAAAGAAAAAAAGGCATATCTAGCCGCCTACTAAATATTTCCACCTCAGCGTCTGAATTGTGCCTCAAATTTAACATGTCCAAAATCAAGCTCATACTCTTCCCACACACCTGGTCTTTTAATGTTCCCTATCTACCTGTTAGGCAAGCCAGAAATCAAGGCATCACCTTTGACATATCCTTTTCAGTCATCCTCATATTCAATCACCTCAAATGCTTCACCCCCTAAATATCTCACAAATCTGTTTATTTCCCTCCATCTCTAGTGCAAGCAATCATCATCTCTCCCCTGAACTTCAGCAACAGCCACCTAAACTCATCTCTCTGTAACTACTCTATCTGCCTACCCAATACTTTCAATGTTATCCTCATATTGGAGCCAGAATGGAATTTCTGAAACCACTGATACCCATTAGATAAACACTTCAACAGATTCCCTCTGTATTCAGGATAAAGTCCCAAATCTCAAGATTAGCCATCACGGCCTACATTGTCTGGCCTATATCTACCTGCCCAGCTTCATCTCAAACCACTCTCCTCTTGCTCTTGGCATTCTTTCAGACCTTCCTACTAGCCATCTTCCCTCCCGCCACAGGGACTTGACACATACTATTTCCTATAACTGGTAAGTTCTACCCCCTCCTATTTGCCTAGATAAATTCTATTCATTCCTCAGTATCATCTTAGGTGTTACTTCATCAGGAAAGCTTTCCTTGACCTCCATTATGAGGTCAAACTTCCATATTAAAGGGACTTCCAGTACAGTGTACTTGTCTGAATGTAATTTAATGTGTAATTGTGCAATTGTGATTGTGGCATTCTCTCCCTCTAAACCCAAAGTATCTTGAATGCAATGATAATGTTTGCTTTCCTCACCATATCACAGAACTTAGCATAGGTATACAGGAGTATTCAATAAATGTTTAATTAACAGATGAATAGATGGGTGAAAGACAGCTAAGGTACTGTCTTGCTTAGCTACAGAAGTGACCTTTAAAGCTAATTTCTAGTTCTATAATTACATGAGTTTACATATGTACATTATAGTATCTGATGTCTTTATTTTTTAAATTTGTTAGTTTATTACTAAATAAACAAATATAAGTGGTATTACTAGTCGTGGTTATAGGTCTTTTATTTTAGGGGTTGCATTATGTATTATGTTAATTTTATCTTCCTAGTATTTACAATTCCCTCTTTCGATTGAGGGAATTGTAAATACTAGGAAGATAAAATTAACATAATACCCTTTATATTATCAAGTAATAAAATAACCCCACTGGGAGAAGGGAGGCAAGTGTTTTTTTGTTGGAGTTTCAAAGTAAGTACATCTGAATCCATGTACTTACAACATTAAAACCAACTTAAGACTCCTGATAGAATAAGTAAAGTAAAAGATAAACATTTGGCATGGTAAATAGAGATTTCACTACTGTAGTGATACTGCCCACCATGCAGCTTAATTCACCACAATGAAAATTAACTCCTAAGAGAGTATTAGAAATATTATATGTTTCCTGTTGACTTAAGATCTGAGCAGCAGCAAGAAGTCCCTTTCTGAAGACACTATTTTCTTCCACTCCCTTCCCTCTTAATTAATTTGTTAAATATGAAAATCATTAAAAAGCAATAGGACTTTTGAAACTTAAGCTTCTCTCTCTCTCATTGTTTCTAAAGAGTGGGTCCAAAACAGACTCAAAAGTAGTGAAAAGATAAAGTCTCAAAAAATCACTTTTTTAAAAAAAAGGACAAAAATATATCAATTATGTTTAAATCCATGCACTCAAAATTCTCTATAAAATAAAATCTAATTGATCAACACTGAATGATGCTAAAAAACAAAATAAATAAACTGATTATTTTGAAGTTTAGTAAATAAAGAGAAAGAATCAGGTATATATCTTGCCTTTCTATACAAATTCTACTACTGGTAACCAAACAATAGATATGGGAAGGTTCTCTTTACAGTAGTATTTCAGGTAATAAGTAATAGATTTAGAATGTCACCATTTTGAAACTCCTAATGAATTAATGGATCAAACCATTGAGCATCAATAGCTAACATCATCAAAAAAGAAAACAATCAGATATTGTGTGTCTCTTGATGGAAGAACACTTTACCACTTCTGAAGATGTCTTCCTGCCCCCTATACACTCCCAACAACAAAAACTTAACTTAAATCTCATCAACTTTCTAGAAGAAAACTTTCAATGTACAGGAAATACAGAGAAATAAGCCAAAGCACATTGGGATGCCATCAGCAAAATCCACACTGGAAATCACTGCAAACAAGTTTCTTCAACAAACTATAAGAAAGAGAGAGACAGAGAGAGAGCGAGCTAGATAGATATGAGGGAGAGGTCCTACAGATGAAGAGATATAAAAGATGTAATGAACAATTCTCATTCAAGCAAATTGTAAAAAAATATACATGAGGTAATTAAAAATCTGAAGAATGGTTATTTTAAAAAATTATGTGCACCCATACGTATATCCAGGTGCAATAACGACACTATTGTTATATTTTTTAAAAAGAGGTATATACTTAAATATCTGCATAAAAAATTACACAATGCCTAGGATTTGCTCCAAAAGAATATGGGCAGAATGGCAGTAGACGGGGTTACAGAAGGAGCAGGACTGGCCATGAATTAATGGTTGTTGAACAGGAACTTAAGAGTTCATAACGCTATTCTACTTACTTTTGAAATTCTCCATAAAGTTTTAAAAATCATAGGAAGAGTTTCTCTTTGTAACATGCATTTTTTTTCCAAAAATATTTTGGTTATTTTTTTGTGTCACACTCCAAGCTACAGTTTCCTTTCTTTACCTCCCTTCCCTTGGCAACCAAGGCAGTGGCTGTTTCTATCATTATTGCTATTTGAGATAATTTATAATTTCAAAAAATATTCTAGAGGATGACGATGATGACGACAACAATGATGATAGAAAACATGGTGGCATCTTGTCATCACAGTAAAACAATTACATTATCCTTGACAATAACTCTTCATCATTCAATCTCTCCTCCCTCTATCCCTGTAGGAGCAACAAAGATCTAATATCAGTCACTCATAATTAAGCACAATTAACGTTTCAAAGCTAGAGCTGAGATGAGATGCTGAGAGATACCTATTTCCAAAGTTATGGCTTTCTCCCAAGTTCAATCCCAGTGCAGAAAACTCCTCAGGAATAGTGTCCCAGTCCCCTCTCAGTTTGAGGAATGACCACTCCTTCCCCATTCATATGGACACTATATAAGGGAGCAGACATATTTTCACACAATAAAGACACAGCCTCTGGTGGGTGAAATTATGTCTCCCAAACAATACATCTCAGTTCTAACCCCTGGTACCTATGAATGTGACTTAATTTGGAAATAGGGCTTTTGCAGATATAATTAAGTTAAGGAACTTGAGATGAGCTCATCCTGGGTGGGCCTTAAACTCAAAGACTGGTATCCTCATAAGAGAAAAGAAAGAGATTTAAGACACAAAGATACACAGAGAAGGTCATGAAAAGACAGAGGCAAAGACTGAAGTTATATAGCCACAAGCCAAGGAACACCAAGGGTTGCTGACAACCACCAGAAGCTAGGAGACAGACATGAAACAAATTTCCCAGCCAGAAAGAACCAATCCTGCTAACATCTAGGTTTTGGACTTCTGGCCTCCAGAATTTTGAGATAATAAATTTCTGTTATTTTAAGCCCTCAAGTTTGTGGTCATTTGTTACAGCAGTCCTAAAAAAAACCCTAATACACAGCCCCTGGCAGAGCTGACTGGTCCAGGAGTAAATATCTCACACATGCTCAGTTCTAGCCTTGGAAATCTGTAATTGTGACCAAGAAATTCCAACCTCAGTCTGGCTGTCTCTTATACGTAAAAGATGTTAACCCAGGAGGAGGTTGCGGCTTGTGGGCAGAGAAGCAGAGAAAGACTGTGGCAAAAGAAAAGAAACACATACCCTGTATCCAATTTGTTTCCGAGACCCAGGTGCACCCCTGTTCTTGGGTCCTATGAGACACTCCTTTATCAAAAAAATTAAAATCACCCTTTTATGCTCAAACTAGTTCAAGTGGGTTTCTGTAAATTGTCACCCAAAGAGTCCTAACACACTCAGGAATATGCTGCCAAAAACCTTTCAGTAAAGATTGGCTGGAACAAGTCCTTCCTGGGTGGGTGCCAAGAAAAGCTGAATTGACTCAAGAACCCTCTAAGAGAGAGCAAAGGAAACTTCAGGCTAGAGATACAAGCACAGTGGCAAAAGATAATGCAAAACAGAACCTCAGTTTTCACTGGACATAAGAGTCAAGACCAGATCTTATCATGAGAGGGAGTATGGGTTAATAATGATGTTGAATATTCCAAAAATTAAAAATAAAACAGAAAAGAAAAAAAATTGGTCAAGCTGTATAAACTATACTAATTAAAACTACCCATGAAATTGATTTTTACTATATAAATATAGCACGATTTCTTTGTGCATATAAATAATGTCCATCAGATTTCTTTTGGGGGGAGGTTTATTTGATTACAACCTTAAACACTTCATGTATTTTGGTCTCCTTTTGAAAAGACTACAAATAATGCTTGCTTCTTTGCTTTCAAAATATTCCAATGTGAAGTAGAAGAAGTACCCATACTAATTTTTTTTTCTGCCAGTGATGAGAATAACAAGGGTTTGGGTTGAAAAGAATAACACAAACATCCATCCCAAAAGGGGAAAACCTTGGGTATTGTGGGAACAAATGATACAAATGTGGCCAAGCCCCTTTTTAACCGAAAAGGATAGCTGGTCAGTCGTAAGCATAGTAAGTCACCAACGAATAATTAATTCTAAATTAATGATCAAATCATTTTCTAGATTCATTATAAAATTATACAAGAAAAGAAAGAGAAAGGGAGAGAGAAAGAGCCAGGAAGAGTGAGAATATCTGGAAAATAAAAATAAATAAAAAGTTCTGAGAAACCCATGCTTGAATAAATGACAACAAAATAATGCTTCTCAAAAAAACATCTGAGTTATAATGCTATTGAGTTTTGCTTGAGAAAGCCCTGTACACTCATTTATTTTCTAAGTACTAGAAAACAACCTGATTTCTTCTGAAATATTTTTTATTATAAAAGTAACATGTGTTCAGTAGTCACTTTCCTTAAATCACCTAGAAAAATCTTAGCATAAAACATGACTCTTATAACAGAAGATTTTGTGACAAACAAAGCCTTCAACCAGCTCAACTAATGTAAAAAAGAAATAGGGCAGAAAGTCCAAGACAAGAAAAGTGGCTGGAATTACTTTCCTGGTTATGAGTTGCAAGTTAAGATAGATTCCAGGATTTTAGAGAAAGAAAACAAATTGGAAAAAAGGAAAGGAGAACATCTGGAAACAAGCTAAATGACTTAAAGGATTATTCGAAAGAAAAGATGTGATGACAAGGTCTAGTCATTCTTCACTTTCACATAAGAGTTAAATGAGCAATGATACCAATTTAGATTTAAACACTGAAACCATCTCAAATTCATGAAAAATACTCTGATACCCCAGCAGCAGATGAAAGCATGCTAAATTAGACTATATTCCTTAAATGTTGGAAGAAACTTCATAAAGGCCTCCTTCCTTGGGTTTTCTTCTCCTATTAAATAAAATAAAGAGAAAGAGGCTAAATACGGAAAAGCTTCAAACATGCCAGATATAAATACAGTGTCTCCTCAGTGCTAGCCATTTCCTACACGATAAAAAAGGAGTTAGGTTTCCCAAAGAACAGGATCATCAACACAAGAGAAGACCCTAAGAGACAAGAATTTTTCTCATTAAATTACCTAAATCTTAATTCTAAATAGTTCTCAGAGCCATTTTTTAACCAAATTGTACTTTCATCGATCCATGATCAAAGACTCAATGAATTCAACAACTCTAGTCAGGATCCACTATGGGCATTTTTAATACCTTATGCAAAATTTCATGAAAAAGAAGCTTTTAGGAACCTCAGAAAATAGACTTTATTCTCTCACACCTTAATACACTTTATTTTCCCCAAATACATAAATTGCAGTTCTCTTCCCTGTTTAAAAGCACAAAAAGCACACAAATCAAGTGGTACCTTAGTTTATCTAGAGCATAACCATTCTATCAAACACAGTTTTAAAAGAAGGTGGCGCGGGGGTGGGCGTTGGGGAAGTAGTTGGACTGAAATTACAGGCTGTCATGACATCTCAATATCGAAAACTGAATACCTGGTTCCACAGGAGAGTACGGTTTTTATTCACAGTCTCGTTACTAAGCAACTATAACAATGGCTGCATGAGCTTTTTAGAAGCTAGCGCAGTTAAGGGGGCAGGAAATCTAAGGAAAGAAAAATGGGGAAAACTCCTTGCTTTGGGAATCTCTATCTCAGGATAAACTCAATGTAATAACAAACAAGCAAAACCAAAAACAATCTAAACTTAAAACAAGCAGTTTCTTAAAGGACAAGAAAAGTACATGGTACTATGTATCATTCACTTTAATTTTAGTTTTGTTTAATTTCAAAATTCACATCTAACTGGTGATAATGATTTCCTTACTGTGTTGCCTTTGTGGTCCCTTCTTTCCGTCACCCTCCCTAGGGAATTTTTTTTTCCAAATTTCCCTACTGATTAAAAGAACATTTTTGACCTCTTAAATCCATTTCTTTGTTTACAGAAGCTATAAAAACTAGTTTACAATTGTTTCATGTTGCCTCAGCTTTGAACTGAGAACACTCTTGGACATCAAACTATTCTTTTGAAGGGAGCAGTGTCTCAAACAGAGCCAGACACTTTCCCAGCCTCTCCCTCAACCAGAGCTTTGCAAATGTCAAGTCTTTTTCAAAGTTAGACTATACAGTGTGGGTTAGATTTGGGGTGGGGCTAGGGTAAGAGGGCTTTCCATAAATGTTCCAAGAGAATTTTATAGACTGGACTTGCAAAGGGCTAAGGAGCGGGTTATAAATTTAGAAGATATGACCTCGCCGACTTTTCTTTCAATCTTTCCTTGCAGCTTTCAACATTTACTGCAATGTGAGAAAGGTCTAGAAACTGCTATATTCTCTAAATATCTGTTCTACAGAAAGAGACTTCTATTTCTCCCTCCTCACCCATTCAGTTCTCCCCTCTTCTCTCCTTCTCTCCTTCTTCCTCTCCCTCTCTCTCCCTTCCCCCTCACTCCTCCCTCTCTCTACTCCTCTGCTCCTTCTCCTTCCCTCTCCCCCTCCCCCTCTGTCTCCCTCTCCCGCTTCCTCCCTCTCTCTCTCCTTCTCTCTCCTTGTTTCTCTCTCTCTTAGTTCCTGAAAGATGCTAAGCTGGTAGGCAAAATGAAAAGGTATTAGAATTATTTTTTGCATCAAAGCTGAGCAATCATCGTGTGACTCTGTTCCCAAGGTGCCTCTACATTCTGATAAAGCTCTATTTTAAAAAGAGACTTCCAGAGATGAGTAGAAACTTAAATACTGGAAAGTGAAGATACAAAATGTCTCAGCCAAGAAGCACAGCCAAGTGTCAAAGTCATGCCTGCTTTTAGATCCCAAAGATAAAGGTAATTTTGTCTCAGAAGATTCCCTGAGCAGCATTTGGAGGAAGAGCCTGTTTAGGTCTCCTGTTTTTAATTAAATTTAGTTTCATTTCTTAAATTTAATTCTCATTTTACTTTTTTAAAAGACATAAACAATGTGCAGTCTTTGTAATTACTACAAACCACTCTGTTACTTGAAATAAACCAAACGAAGAACATTCTCCACATATAGTTATTACCTCTACTGGCAACAATACAGAAAACTTAGTACTTACTTACATTACACATTTCATGGTCAAACTGATTCAAAAATTGGTTAGCTTCAGAGTCTACTCTGTCAGCATCTTCCTGCAGCTAATGATTTGGACAACGTGAACATTCTCAAATAAGAAAGTTTTTTTCTTTCCAGAATTCTTCAACTGTTAAAATTCTTATATTTGCATACTATAAAATTCAAGCCTTTTTTTTATATCTTGGCCATATTTCCAAAGACCTTTGAAAACTAATGGTCACCTATATGTGTAAGATTATATTACTCATTGAAGCACTGCCAGTAACTGTAAAAATATTGAAAACAATAGAGAATTGGTAAATTATGGCACATTTATATAACAGTATATTATGCAGCTGGAAAAACTAGAAAGCACTTTATAAATGTGAAGGAATGATCTCTAAGATATATTTTTCACTAAAAATGCAAAATAAAGAATACTATGCATAGGAGGCTACTAATTCTGTTTTTTAAAGAACAATATATACAGTTAAATTTTCAGTTACATGTACATACAACATCTTTAAAAAGATAATAAGATCTGGTAAGAGTTCTGCCTCGGAGGAGAAAAAGTGAGAATGGGGGTAAGACAAAGCCTTTGTCTCATATATCTTTTTGAATTTTTTACCATGTGAATGTTTTGCCTGTTCAAAAGTTACATTTTTTAATTTTAAAAAGTCTAAGGTTACTGGCAAATTATAACATATACAGATGGTATGCTGACTCATCATCAGCAAAGTTTATGCTTTTCAGTTTATAACAGTGATAATTTATACTGATATGTGAAGAATATCCCACACCAGAATAATTTTCTAACATGATCTTCTGGAATTAAAGGTATAATCTAACCTGCTCTAATGATCTCTTATGTAGACAGAGACATTACCCTGGCTCCCTTAGCTGCTGATACTCTTGCTTTTAAATATAAATAGTACAACTACACAATGCAAGTAGATTTTATGTTTGTGAATTTGAAGGCATTTGAAAGCTATTTGGGAGAAACAAAGACCATTACCTGCATTTGAAAAAAGGGGTAAGGCGAAATCTAGGTGGTTTGCTTAAGGTCAACCAATAAGTTACAAAAAGAAAGACACATTAAAACTAAAAGCCTCTTCAAAACTACTTTTTAAATGGGTAGAAAATAGGATCCTTCTAAAAGCATGTGTGTATGTGTGTGTATACACACATGTGTGGGCATGCACACA
Organism: Pteropus vampyrus; assembly: GCF_000151845.1. NCBI lineage: Eukaryota > Metazoa > Chordata > Mammalia > Chiroptera > Pteropodidae > Pteropus > Pteropus vampyrus. Next base: position 6,228,791 of record NW_011888890.1, on the reverse strand, counting down.
AAGAAAAAGACAGAAAATGAATGTTTTTAGCCATGACCAAATCCTTACTTATTCAGAAATATATGGTCATTTTCTGTCAAAGAGTGTGCTAGAGACAAAAATACTAGCTCAGCAGAGAAGAGGGAAGAGTCTAGGCAGGAGAGGTAACATCTGAGCTGAGTCTTGAAGGATGAAAAAGATGATGTCAGAAAGAGAAGGGGAAGGAACATTCCATGCAAAGGCAGAGCACTCTGCCTCAAACATTCAGGAATAGAGGATGGTTGTGTATGGCTAGAGAGGAGGGTTCATGGCAGGAAATGCGGGTTGAATGAAAGGCTGGAGCTAGCTTGGAAAGGGCATGTATATCATGCTAACGGGTTTGGACTTATAACTATAGAGGGGAGAATGTAAAGAAAAAAGCAAGGTTCCAAAAAGATATAAAGAGGTGATCTAAGGGAATGAAATAAGATTCATGAAGAAAAGTTAAGAGGCCAGAGGTTATTTAACCTAATACACTTCCTGCGCAGGAAGGCATCTTCTACAGATTAATAGTTAGAGCTGTACTCCACTGAAGAAAAGAAGAATAAGTATTCAGTTCTGATAATACCACATTAAAGGTGAGTAAAAAATATTGGGAGAACAAGTAACCCCACTGAGAAAGGGCCAGACGCTGGGGGACGCTGGGTAAGAGTTGGGTAAAGGGGACAGAAGTCCAAATGATTTAAAGAAGGCAAAACTGAAGGTGCACAGATCAAGCCCATTTCTTGAAACAAAGAGTGGCATCTCTTTTTCAGGGAGTATTTTACAAGAGAGGCCCTTGTCCACAGGATGGTTCAAACATTGTCCTGCTGACCACCTCAGAATGCTGTATGCCCTGTTTATCCCATACAGACCATTATCCTTGGTCTGTAAATGGAAGAAATATGGTCAAACCAAACAAATTCAAAACACTAAACATTATTTACTTGGAATACTCAGGGGAAGACATGTCTAAATCACAAAATACTTTTAAAGAGGTTAGTGCTATTATTTTCTAATACAGGTACCAATGCCAAAGGCTAAACAAGTATTGTCAATAGTGTATGAACTTTACCACTGTGGAAGCAGTATTGCTTATAGGCAACCTTCTTTCTTAAAATAAGTCAGGAATTTGCACTGCAATTGTGAATTCTAAACCACTTAGCTATTTTCTTCATAAAAAAGAATGACAAATTTAAGTAGAGCCCCAAAACTTAAGTACAGCAAATGACCACAAATACCAAAACTTAAGAGTTTAAGTTAGCACTTTCTCACCACATATGAAATATCAACCTCAGGACATTGTGAAGGAAAGAAAAACAACTGGCAAGTAGAGTGAATGTTGACCCTTACTGGCAAATTAGTGAATTTTTTTCTTGAAGTTTAAATTGTTAATTGATCAAACATGAAGGAAACAGTACCTGGTCGATGGAATCAGGTTGAGAATCCCATTGAGAACATAGCTGAACTCTGCATGATCCTGAGCCACGAGTGCCACCAGACCCTCACAGCAGGCTGTTCGAACCACGACATTATCACTGCAACACTTCTCCCACAGCAAGTTCAAGGCAGGAGTCTGAAATCAAACTAGTGGTTAAAGGATACTTCTGATGAGCAGCAAATGCATACATACCCCCAGCCATGCATCAAAGTGTAATTCATTCGCAGTAGGCTAGCTTTCCTATACAAAGATGATACTGTTGTCACACAGAATAAATAAAGTCCCTTTTCCAAGACAAGTAAAGGATGTGTTCCGACACAGCAACTCTTTCTTATCTGGTGTCTTTGCTGCAAAATAAGGCTGGTTGCAGACAGGTATGATCCGAGTTCGAGTAACACAACAGAACTAACATGGGATCAAATCTAAGACTTGGCTCTACCACAATGCTCTAACCAAGCTGTTTAACTAGACACCAACAGTATCAGCAGATCAGTTAGTTTAAATTGAACTCTAAATCATACCTATGTTTCAAACCCTAAATGGCAGTAGCATTTTCAGAAAATGTTCCTGCTCTCCTACTACCAACCTCTATCACCTACATGCACCCCCGCCATTCCCTGCAATGTCCCTGACCCAATTTACTGAAGTCTAATGTGAGCACACAGTGAAAAAGAGAGAAGTAGGACAGACTACCAGCAAGCTGCTCATTCTATGCTACCAACAAAAGTTTTTCTAACATGTTTTGCCCAAGAAAGAGACTATGACTTTTCTAACTCATATCATGAATGTCGCCTTTCACAAAAAAATCACTGAAGAGTATATAAGTGACTATAAGTTCCTTATTTTGAAAATCCCTATAAAAGCAGAGGTTTTAACTTTTATAATTTTCTCAGGAATCCATGATCTCCCGACTCCCCCCAAAAAATTCACTATTAAAGATAAACCAATAGTTGAATGCATTATGAGTAAAGTCCACTTAAATTTACACATGGTTTGGGTGGTTTTATGGTTTGTGGTTTTTTGTCAGTTTGTTTTTGAAGAACATATAATGAAGCTATTTTTCTTTCATTCTGACATAATTTATTGGGGAAATACATAATTTGGAGAAAAAATTAAGATCCCCATCACCCACAGAATAACTAAAAGAATGAAAATCAACATCACATTTTGCCCACTTTCTCACTGATGCTGGCTCTGAGAGCTTTTTCAATCTTAGAATCCCATTATGACAGAACAATCTAGTTAACAGTCACTGCAGGAATGTAATATTTATATTCTAATTCTTTAATTCAGAAGAGAATTTTATTCACATCTATGGATAATATCAAAGGGTCTAAATGTCATTACTCCATTACTAAGCCAGTAAAACAAAATAAATGAATAAAAAACTGTTGCTTCAGGCAATACTGTGTCCTCGTAGAAGTAAGCATTCATTTATTAATACAAGAGGAAACATTTAGTTACAGGGATTGACATTCAATAAATTCTGGCAGTTTAAGTAAAACTACTAGATCTTGTCAGAGTACATAATGTGATTATAGGCAGGATTAAGATCAGGGTTCTCATAAAACCTAATTTATATAACTGTATACAAACACTAGATAAATACCAATTAGTGAAGTATGCTCCTACACTTCCTTCTACATGACAACAGAAGCTATAAAGAAATGCAACTTGGGGCAGTTAATCAAAAAGAATATGAGAGAAAGGAAATCAACTTGTTTCTGTTGCGAAAAAAACAATTTTTTTCCCATCATCTATATTCTCCATAGAGTTTACCTTAGAGTACCACCATGACAGCACTGGTCAACCAAAACCCAAGTGGTATATATCTCAATAAGCTGACATTGTTTCACCTCTTAGCATTTACCTGCCCTATGCATTTTTCTTCCAGCTCCGACTGTCAATGCATCTCCTTTCCAACTTAGAGCTCACATATGGGCTATTAAAAGCATGAGAAATCTCCTATATCCAAACAGAGCCACCATGTTCACTTTCCCTATTAGACAAAAATATTCCCTCTGAGGTAACCCTGTGAACCTTCTCTAAAGTATGCCTACTCTCTTCCGCCCATGTTATTTTTCATTAATAATCATTAAGAATACTCCCCTCACCCCTTCCATAGCTTATTCTTAGAGTCTGTTGTCACAAATTTTTTAATTTAAAAGAATTGGGAAGAAAAATATGGCAAACGGAAAAAAAAAAAGGCAATGAACTTCTCACAGTTCAAAATCATTTCTACAGTGACCTGAACTATGAGAAAACAAAAGAAGTGTATATGTGGTCCAGCTGGTAGCAATATCTAAATAGAACTAAAGCACAAAGCTAAACAGACCTGGTTTGTGGACTGATGGATCTTTCCTGAAAAACCACTTTCCTTTAGAACTGCAGCAATAAGATGACCCACAGCCTAAAAAAAAAAAAAAAAAAATTAATGATACTTTCTCTTAAAATTTCTCTCCAATAGTGCATTTAAAAGTAACTAATATCAATACTAGTTGACATGAGTATGAATATGGCAGTCAATTGGCAATAAAATTCCAACTCATTGACTGTATGTTACGTACAGCACTGAATTAGTCACTCTACACACATAATTTTTTATTTTCAAAATGATTCTCAAAGTAAGCATTTTTATCCCTATTTTTATCCCAATAAGCAAACTATAGTTCATAGATATCAAGAAAATTACAGGATTTTCAGTTCGAAATGCTGTCAGTATTAGAAGATAATGAGATTGTTTAATCCATGAAACCATAAGACAAATGAGAAACTCCATAGCATTTAATATCATCTTTCATCCAAATGAATTCCAACATGCTTCATCATGCCCTTAATGAAGATGGAGAAAATGTACCCCCATCTTTATAACTATGGCCCATACAGATCTGAACCAATAGATATCTCCTGACCATGACCATTCTCCCTCCTCTAGGCTCTATGATTTAATTTTTTTATTATTTTTCATTGGTTTTAGCTCTTTAATGAGCTTTCGATCTCATAAATCTCTAAAATTTTCCCATCTCCTGCTTTAGTCCAAAAGATCAAAATTAAATCTCAGACTCTTATAGGAGTGTTGATTACATAAACACATAAATATCATTACCTCCTACCACCTCAACCTCATTCTCGTAGCTCTTCAACACTACCCAGCACTACTGTCTTAGAACCTAGGCTAGCAACAATGACAGCCATTCTATGTCTGAGTTGGGAAATACTTTGCAACTGCCACAACTATTGATCCTGTGTTGGGACCAATGTATGATAGAGCTGTGAATACCTATCAGTCTTGCAAAGTCTCCAGAAAAGCTTAGATAAAAACAAAGCACCCACTCCTTCATTTATTTTTGTATTTCACATATTGAAAACAAACACCTCAATGCCTCAATGCTTGATGGTCTCAGTTTTGCAATACAAGTATTTATTTACATGAATATTAAATTTAGGCGAATTAATTGTCTCAACTCCTAGTTAAAGGGATAGTAACAAGAATTGAAGATGAGCGAACAGTTTTAGTTCCTGTTTACAAAATATAACATATTTCATTGAATGCAACTGGCCATCAACTACAAGATGGATCATTATTTTACAAACCACAAAAAAGAAAAAAAGGCTGCCAATTACTCTATGTTATACAATGTGTCTTATAATTTAGAATTATGATTTTATATTAATGAAAAAGCTCTTTCAGATTCATTTAGAAAATCATGGCCAAGTTCACAAATGTGTAGGCAATACCAACTGTATAACGACTGCCGTCATCAATTACTAAATGCACTCCAGTTTCACAGATGTTAAAATGTGAAAAAATGTGTACGAATCAATGAAATATGGCGCTAACACAGAGCAGTGGTTACAAAAGAATAAGAAGTGTTCACAAAGGAGAAGGCACAATTTCAAGAACCTAATAAAACCAATATAAAACACAAAAAGGACCAAGAAAGCTATCATTCATATTTAGAAAAAGAACTAAAAGAAAATAATGATGAACATCCCCTCACTTCCCACCAGATTCAATTTTTCTGATTTACCTTTCAATGTATCCTTCTAACGAATCAGAGAATATAGTCTAAATTGATTTTAACATACAAAATCCAAGGATATATTAGCTTATATTGCTCCTTTAGTTTTCTATAACAGAACAGTTTAAATAGACATCCTACAATACACATACACTTTTCATTTAATTTAACAGTAACATGCATAGGCATTTCTTGATTATCTGTGCTAAAATAGAGACCACAGGCATAGAAAAATAAAAATTGTGGACAGTATCCTCCAAGCTTTCATCTTCCTCTTCATGGTAAGAACCTGTGCTGCACAGGATATGACTCCAACCCAGTCAGGTAGAAGGGAATCTTGCATAAGGAGTGTTCGTCTCCTCATGGAAGGGTTCCCCACTACCCAGCTAAGTCAATTCCCACAGCAGACATCTCTGAAGTTAAAGTTGAAAGTATCCAAGACGGTGTATGTTGTTAAGTCTTCAAGCAGGCTTCTGTTGGTCCCTTAGCTTTACTCTCACAAGAAAAGACAGTAAGCAGTTATGGTACCTTGATTAACCAGAATGCTTCTAGTTAGTTGAAGGCCAATCTGAAAACCATCTTTGTTTTAACTCTAATAACTGAAGAGCTCTCTAAAAAAAATTATCACAATCTCCTGCCTGAGTCACTATATAGATCGAATTTTTTAATCCAGGATATTTTACTTATTGAATGTCATTATTATAAAAATCTATTCTTAATAGTTGTATAGAGGTAGAGTATTCCTTTTAAAAGATTAATCCCTCATTCTCTGTAGATGTATAACCATTTGTTTCTGTACCCAATAATTAATAATAGATCAAAAAATACATATTCCAGAGTTAATGAAGGTTTTGTTATTTCTAAAAAAAAGGATGATATAAATAGAAGTTGAGATTGGTCAATTTTAAATATTTACTTTCCTGTCAAATTTTCAAATTAAATCATAAAAGTTGTTTAACAAAATTATCTCTCTATATAAAATACTCTGTTAAAAATATAAAGTTCAATTAACAACCCACCAAAAAGTTCATTTGTTATCATGAAGCATAAGTAAATAAGTAAGTAAGTAAGTAAATAAATAAATAAATAAATAAATAAATAAATATAATTACCTGTGATTGTATAAGAGAATTTGGAAATTCAAACCTTTTCCTGATGTCATCTGACATTTTTGCTTCTCCGACATGTATGTATACAGAGTCTGTAAACAAAACAAAAGAATATTTGTTAATCTGGAAAAGGAGTTCAAACCAATTATCCCTCAAATACCATGAAAGTAATTCACTCCAAAGACAATAATGTAAATAAAGCACAGGGTTCTGCAGAGTAATCCTTGGCACACTCTTCATTGTTAATCACCTCAGCCCTCAAATGCTGTGATTGATAAATAAACTAAAATGCTCAACAGCTCTTGGTTTTTCCCATTAGAGCTAATTCTGAAACTGATAAATTCACACTACGGAAACCAAAAAAAAAAAAAACAACTAAAAGTTCAAGCCTAAATAACATAATTTTAAAAGTTCGACCACATGTTTGAAATAGAAATTAATATTTTATCAATCAAAACTTCTAAGGGAGAAAGAATTAAACTTTTGTCACGAAATTGTTTAAATTATTCCTTACTTTGGAACAAGCTTTCATTTAACTACATGGGGTTATAATCTCTGATCCAGGCCCAAAATGGGGGAATTCCAAAATGCTTTGGGGTTAGGCTAATAGCTTATCATGGCAGTTGAAGAATACAAACCATCCAGAAAGATGACTGTCTTCAGGACGTAGGTCAATGCACTGTTTTTATCAAAAATACCTAAGAATAGAAGACAAATACCTAAGCTTACAAAAATACCTAAGCCCTTATTTCGGTGTGACACTTTAGAGAAAGAATACAGTTTTTAAATCCATAACTTTATCTTTCCTAACAAATGGTCATTAAGCATTCTCAAAACCACTACCCAAGCTGGAAGATGATTTGATATCATCTTTGATTTTGCCACCTTCTAAGTGTCTTTCATCTGCTAGAGACTTGTATTTCAAGGTTAATCACAATCATTTGGCCTTTCAAGGTATCAAAAAATCATATTCTCTTAGGGAATTTCAAAAAAGAGTACATATGCTTGCTTTAGCATTGGCAGTGTAGCATGTGTCCTACTTTATTTTATCTCAACTTCCCTTGGGCATTTTATACATTAAAGAAACATAATTTATATATTACTTCTTATCATGGCATTCTTCAATAAAAGGAAACCAGTCACAATATGCTCCATAAACCACATGTTACAAAAAAGAATGTTTGATTTTAAAAGATTTATCTTCAACCTGTCATTGTGCCTTTTTTGGATGTCTAAATCTAAATCAAAAAAAGAATTTTTGATGAGGTCTTTAAGTTCCAAGCGAATTAAAGAATTTGTTTAACTTAAACAATTAACTTATCTGTCAAGGTGTTTCAGCCCCACAAGAACACTTCCAAGAAAAAAAAATATCAACTGCACTCTAGAAGTAATAAAGGAGCAGCAGACAGATAAAGCACTTCAGGTTTTCAAACTTTCTCAAGAGCTTCTCTAGGATATGAAAATATACAACCATATATCACATGAAAGTATTTAGCGTCAAACTTCAAATGAAGAGCACAATCTGAAAAATAAGAGAAAAATCTGCCTAATTATATTCACAAGTACCATGGGAAGCCAGCAGAGAAATCGTGCAGGGTAGCTGGCTGGGAGTGGGTAGAGTTGTCTACTCGTCAGTGACAGACTTGACTTTGAGCACTCCTAACTACCAAATTTCTGTACACGAAGGGTTCAGAGCAGCAGAGAGCACATTCTTGAAGCTAGTTTACATGAGCAGTGTCACCAGTAGGCTAATAAAAATATATACTTCATTCGCATTAATGGGACTCAAAATCTAGGACTTCTTTTTCTTTCTAACACTTTATCGACTATTATATCAATTATGCCTTTAGTTTCTTGCTCCCACAAATTAACCTATAGAACTATCAGCCTAAGGATTTTAAACCTATATTTTAACATTTTTTCTTTTTTATTACTTTTTTTTAATGGCTGATAATACAGAAAAGCTGATGAGCACAATCAATAAATCTGAGCTGATTTTATAAATTTATCAAGACTGTGGCCCAGGGGTATATTCCGGGTACTCTTAGTTGCTTCCCTGCCCCTTAGAAAAGAAAAAATAAAACCATCTATATTTTTCAACCACCCACCTTGTTCTGTTGTTTATATTTACATCTTTCTTGTTCTTCTTTCTGCTTAGTTTCTCACCTACCACTTCTCGGTACCTAAGTATTTCTACACGTCCTCTCTAGAATCTGACAGGTAGGTTCTGTTTCATCACCCTGTATTAAAACCTGACACCTGTTAAAAACTAGAGCTTAGCCTCAGCTCTCGCTTCAAAAGCTTCAAAATCCAATTGCTGCCTGCACTCCCAAATTAACAGAACAATACAATTAGAGCCCTCCTAAATATATGATTCATAAAAATGGAAAGATCATGAGGAAATCACAATGGAAAGTTTTTAACACTAAAGAGCAATATAATAGTAATTTTCAATCATTACATTCACAAAGAGATCACTAGATCACTGAGCCATTGTTAAATTAAGCTATAAGTAGAAAGTACTTTAATGTTAGCCAGTAATTTCAAAATCAAGTCAAGACAGAAAACAACTAAGTGGAATGCCAGAGCCACTTCGTAAATATTATAATCAGAGGAAGCAAGAACTGCATAGATGTGGCAGAGATGGCTAACTATCCTTCCAATATCTATGCTCTCCTTCCACTATATTAATAAAACTATAGCCTGATCAGCTTCATTACATACCCTAGCCTCGAGAATGGTTAGGTATGGCCATGTGTGTGATCAAGTTCTCTCAAGTGGAATTGAAGCAGATGTGATGTACCACTCCCAGGCTGCAGACTGCTTCCTCTACTCTCTTCCCAACCAAAACCAGGTCTTGGCAACAACTCATATTCAAACACGTGGATAACGACAATGCCTCTAGAACATCGTTGAAGAAAAGATAGAAGGAGCCTGGTTCCCTCAATGATAGCTTAGAGCAGGACTGCATACCTAGAACTCCAACTACTACATGAGAAAGAAACTTCTACTTTGTTTGAATCATTACATTTTGGGGGTCTCTTTGTTGCAGTAGCTAGTGCTTCCTTAACAATATAGCAGACCTGAGAGTATCTCCATTCCATTCTTTTTTCATTGGAGAAATGAAGAAACTGAATGTCAGGTTAAGCAACCAAAAAGGCAAATCATCCTGGTAGCTCAGGTGAGAAGGGAGGTTTCCTCACTTCCGACCCAGTGTTTCCTTGGACCATCAATAACATCAGGCATGACCAGCACAGCACGGTCCACAATACCGTATCATATTCCGGTTATTTTAAGATCTATAATTGAAGTGCTGAATGAATTTAGGTAACTATGAATTCTGGAGATCTTACGAGTTGCAGTTTAGTAAAATACATCAAATTGCAATCAAATTTCTGCCTTTACCATGGAGTTCCTTCTCAGTTATATCACATGCTACTTACTCACAGATTTTGAAATAAGATCAAAGGCAGGAAATTCCAAGTTAGATCTGATTGTTGTCCAGGAGAATGAGGCATTAAAGTAAGAAAATAAAACCACCAACTTGAATAATGCCTGGTTTGTTACATTAGTTTCTCTATTTATTCTTAAATAATCTTTTATATAATATTGTATGTATATTTACATATAAATATATAAGGAAATAAAGATTAGAAAGTTATTTTTCAAAATCTAAAGATTTACTTATCTCTAGTTTTTATAGTATCCGATCTGTGTTCAAAGAAGTCTTCATATTAGCTCCTTTATGAGATGGCTTTTTTCCAATATTACGATTTTCCAATATTACTCAAATTGCTCAGCACATTTTTTGAATAAATATTTTATGTTGATACAATATAATCTTTATAGTATATTTGTAATAAAACTGATGCCAACTCACTTTAAAGATCTTACTGACCAATAAATTTCTAATCTAAATAGCTAAAATCTCCATATTCTTAATCTTACTTCAAATACCATTCAGTTAATTAAAATCTAGTAAAACGCACCTGTATTTTATAGGTATTTTACTTACTTTTCCTCCCCTCAAAAATGACTCAAATTTTGTGCACTGGTTCTCTAAAAAGAATTTACTTCTTAGCAAATATTAACATGGTACAGACTGAAATATTTATGGGATAATGATGTGACAAATGGGATTTTCTATAAAATATTCCAGTCTACCTCTGGTGGGGGGTGAGGGGGGGGAATGATAGATAAAACAAGAATTATCTAGATGTTGATAATAAATAGGTACACCGAAGTTCATAACACTACTCTATTTTTCACATGTTTGAAATTTTTCATAATAAAAGTTTTCTAGCCCGTGCATCATGTGAGGACACAGAGAGAAAGCACTGGCTATGAACCAGGAAGAAGACTTTTATCCAACTATGCTAGTATACTGATCTCAGACTTCAAGCCTCCAAAACTTCAATAATTAAATTTCTGTGTGTGTGTTTTTTTTTTTTTAACCACATGTGGCTCTTAGTAGGGGCCAGTCAATATTCTAAGCACTTTACCTGCATTAACTCATTTAACCCTCACAATAACCCTTTGAGATAGGTACTCATTTTACAGATGAAGAAACTGGGACAGAGAAGAGTTAAGTAACTTTCTGAAGTTGGAAATTTAAATACAGGTCATCCAGGTACATATATACAAAGAAAAGCCTGGAAAATTTAAATTATGGGTGATGTCTCTTTTTGCTTGTTTCTATATTCTAATTTTTTACAAGAACATGTTTCCGTAATTTGAATAATTACCAAAAAATATTTATTTAGATACTAACACATTCTTTAGAAATAGAGAAAATGACTTTCTGAAACCCGAATCACTGCAAGCATAGAAATCCATCATTAGGTATGTGGAAGTGAGCAGCAACAAACTAGGAAAATTTTATAAATGATAAAAGATTAGTTACTTTGTTAAACATTTCACCAATTCTTTACGGAAAGAGTAGTATTGAAAAGAGGTCAATGCAATTTAACTGAATAGATTCAATTAACTTTAGACCATTTAAAAAGTTACTCCATTTTCAAAGAGAAACATAATCATTACTAAAGTTTTCTCAATTGGACTCCTGGGAAATTTTACAGCAGAGTAAAAACTGTTACTCTTAAAAAGAATTATGTAGACTTATCGCAAGTTAAATAGCAATATTTCTCTCGATTGCTGCAAACTGACCAATCGACCTCATTTTTTATTTTTCATGAAAAATAAATTATTAAATTTATATAGAATGGAACAGTTACAGTTTAGTTACTTTAACTTGCATTCTTAGTAGTAATGAGAGCTGAAGATCAAATGAGCAAAAGAATGTTACAGGAATCTGGTAAATTTCCCTGCCATTAACTCAGTCAATATAGCCCAAGATGGAATTGGAGAATCTCTCTTATATTCCAGTCATGAATGGATACAATCACAATACAATATAATCACCACACTTTCAGAAGAACCGCTCTGAAAATGTTCAAATGAATATGATGACTAATGCACTGTGAAGCAATGTCATACATGTATTGCAACCCCTAAGTCTGTCCATTGTGAAGATGAAAAGACACCTTTAATCTGATTATGTTTATAATCTTATATACCTCTGTCATCATTATGATGGAGCAACTTGACAGAGAGCAAAGTGCATGGCGAGTGGTGGGTGGGAATCTGGATGCAAATCTTGGCTCTAGCATTAGCCATTAAAATGAAGGTTAATCATTTACTACCTCAAAGCCTGCTTCCTCATTGGTTAAACAGGGGGACACTTGTCTCATGACGTGGTACAAATAACAATATGAAGTGTGCCTGAAAGCCAAGAGGGTCTTGAGAGTAGGTACTCTAAAAATGTGTTTCCTCCCTCCCTTGATACTATGTGGGATAGTCAAGGGAGGTGAATGATGGAAGAGGATGAGTTTTAGTGATAAGTAAGGCATTTCTAACCAAAGACCAGGATGGGATCTTGTATATAAATTACCAGATTGAGAAATAAGACAGCAGAACCAAGGTTAGGAAATACATGAGATTCTCATTCAAAATAAAATTGATTTCTAACTCCCTGCTGAAAACCTTTCAATAACTTCCCACTGCCCTTTCTAATAAAATCCAATCTCCTTTATCACAGACAAAAGGTCCTACATGATTTGATCTCACAACTCTCCCTCAGTTGGAGAGTCTCAGCCACACAGACCTGCAGTTTGCTCTTTCCATGTCCAGGTATGGAACTCTTAGGCTCAAGTGTTCTTGCCCTTGTTGTTCAAACAGCTGACTCCTCTCACTCTTCACATCTCCCCTTGAACTTTCCTGACCCCCCACACACACCACCCTCAAGCAGTTCCCTACTGCTACCTCTAGTGACCCATGGTTGCATCCCTCATAGCTTTGATCACATTTTCAGATGATCATCATTTATTTATTTCTGCTGCCTTTCTCTACCCCCTAGTGAAATGCAAACTCTTGAGGGCAGGAAACTGGTCTCTCTTTTTGACTACTATAACCCCAGCTTATAACAAGTGCCTGTTCACTAATGATTCACTGAATAAACACGAAGCATGACTTCAGGTTAAGAATATCATGTCAGAGGAAACAGCTCCTTTGTGCCAAGCACCCCATAGAATGCTTTAATTAACCCCACTGGATCGTCGCAATAACTCTGAGGTAAATATTATTAACACCACTTCCCACAAGAGAAAAAAGGAACTCAGAGAGGAAGTAACTTGCCTGAGGTTATACCGTGGTATTAATAGCCAGGATTTACTGAGTTTACCACGTGCCAGGCAGGCACTGTCAAGCTCTTTACACACATTCTCTCACCCAATATGCAAAACAACCCCATCACATGAGTACTATTATTATCCTCTTTTTCATACAAAAAAATCAAGTGAGGCAAAAAGAGGTCAAAATTAATTGCCTAACTATGTAAGAAGCGGAACATGGATATGAACAGTGTAGTCTCCAAAGCTCACATTCTCAATCATTCCTCTATAAAGTATGGTTGACATAGAGTTTTAATAAAATTAAGATAATCCATTAAAGCACTTCACTCAGAACCAAGTGCATAACATTTTTTAAATGTTAGCCATTATTCTTAGTCTGAATCCAACGATTTGTTTTTTCTACATTTTGCCACATCCCAGGGAATCGAGCAAATCTAAAAAAAAAACAAAAAACAAACAAACAAAAAACACCTGGGTTCAGATATAGTGTTAAATCAAGTTCCCAAAGTGGTTCATCATTATGTGCAAACAGCTCTGTTATCTTTGTATGAATTGCAATCCGAAAAACATGTAATCAAGTCTAATGTGCAAAAGTTACATATTAAAAGGGTTCTCCATGCTGAGCACAAAACACAAAAATTAACAACTAAACTTAATCCCCATCCTTTTGGCACCATCTCTAGCAATACAACTCCCACATTTGTGTACATTCTTTGTTTTTACACTTTTATTTCATCATTGAACATTCAGTTTAAGTCCAATAAGCATCTAACAAAGGATAAAGATTGCCCATTTTCATCATGACAATTAGTGTTGATCTTTAGTAAGTCCATGTATCTTGCCACTGATATCAACTCATTCACATTTACATTTTCCAATTTTTAAATAAATATTCATTGAAATCAATGAAAGCAATTACTTGCCCAAATGATTGCTCAAACGCCACCACACAGACACAGATGGCTACACTGCTGCAAATGAACACTAGGCTGGCAGGTAGCCCCACCATGTGACAGTTCAAAACAGCTAGATGAGACAGGGAAATTTCTGTGTGAATGAGTTTACTTGTAAAACCATGGAGTTTGAAATAACTGCAGAATGTTCTGGAAAAAAAAAAAATCCAGAAGCAGGAAGATCAAGAGGGTGCCACACATATTCTTTCTCAGTTCCTACAGCTACCTCAGAAAATGGGGTGTCATATTCTAGGCAAGGAGAATATGAAGATATGGTGTAGAGGGGCAACATTGCACAGGTCGGCTCGGACAATTTCTAATGTTCCTTCCAGCTCTGAGAGGATTGTAATCAGTCCTCAAGATGGAGATCTTATTCATCGGGCTATCTTCCATCTGTGTAGCAGCTGCCTGGACTTGGACAAGTTCAGTGAAGTGAACTTGAGTGAAGTTACTCAAGCAGGAAAGGTTCCTCACTGACCAACCAGCCTGCTGCATTATCCTCCCGAACTTTTGACTTTCTTGAGGGACGCAGCTGAGTCTTATTCACCTACTATAGGGTCTGACATGCAGTAGCAGTTTAAAAATTTTGGGGGGGTTACTGTGTTTAGCACTGTACTTAATATACAATAGACTCAAAAAAAGTTACTCAGAATCCTACTCTTTATTTTGTTTTCAGATCAACTTTCCCAAACAGAAAGTGAGAAATAGAGAAGAATCTATAGCTTTCTTGCTAATTAAGACTTATGAAACAAAGACCAAAATAAATTATTAAGAACCAGAAGTAGGAAAATAAATTTGTAAACTTTATTTTCAAGTTAATACAGTATCCTGAATTCAGTTATCCACACATTAAGGATATGAAAATAATTAGTTCCTTTCAAACACACTCCTTTCTCCCAGCTTTTTATCTCATTTTTTTAACTGATCAAATAACATCTGAACAGGTAGTATAAAGATGAATTTCAGCCAAGTCCAAATCCCTAATCAGAGAATACAAATTAGTGACATTTTATTACACTGTTACTCTTTTTGGTACATTTTCCTTAAAAAAAAAAAAAAAAGGTTAAAGAACACATGCAAAATCTCTCAGGACTGGTTCTTCACTGTTTCCAGCTGAATATAATAGAGATGGAAAATGGGTCTTTGTTATTTGAATACATCATAAGTTTTACATGAACGCTTCAGTTGGCGGCTATTATTTATCATAGCTTCGCTCTTAACCTGCTATATATCACAGTCCCTTAAAAACCCACAGCATCACCTCTGTGTATTTCCCACTGGGGTAAAAGGCATTTACTAATTTTCTATTTTACAGCTAACATTATTCATGACTATTTTTATTTGTAGGGTGCTTAATAATCAGATCTTAGTTAACCTTCACAATACCCTGGGCAGAAGATCCTTAGTAAGTCATTTCACGTTAGCAAAAAAAAAAAAAATCGAGCAGTATATTCAAGAATTAGAAGAGGATCCTGAAATAAAATACTGATATCCAGTTTGCACAGTACAGTGTATAGAATGTTTTTCAGGTAAAGGTAATTTAAGAATTATATTTAAATGAAGGAGAAGGAGGAAGTAGAGGATGAAGAGGATTATGTAGCTCTTCATGAGAATTTTTTTAATTTTACAAATTTTATAACCAATACATACAATTTTCATATGTACATGTTAAATGGAATTTTTGAACACTACGTTGGATGTAAATGACTGATTAGATAGATGAACAGCAGCAGCAGCTCCAAAGGCTATCAACTCACAATGAAGCCAATGTTCAAAGAGCTTTATTTCACTCTCAAAGACCCAAACTCAAACGCTATGAAACTGCTCCCAACCTGGCTTACCTCCAAACTGATACAAAGGTCATCAAAGGCCAGATCCGTTCAGGAGCAAAGCCACAGAAATAAGACAGAAAAAACATGGTTCCCAGGACCACAAGAGTCTCCCCTAGCCTCACCCACCATACTCAATTCCACCATACTCAGTAGTACAATAAAGCTGAAAGTCTGGGGTAGGTCAAAAACTAAACTGCTCTATGGGAGTAGGCAGTGAGGGTACTACTTACTGAGCATTTGATCCTAGCATTTGACACTTCTTGGCTATATCCCAAAGTGTCATCCACATTCTTCAAGTTCTATTCACCTTTCATTTCAAAAAAATAAGAATACAAAAGGCTTAAAAGCAAGCATCTTTTGTATAAAGTTATTCACTGACTTATCTAAAAGGTAAGCTATGGAATATGCAGATAAAATACTGACCGGTAATTTAAAATGAGTTTTACAAATGTAAAGAAAAGCTTATGATAAAGTAAAACATTGAAATTTTTATACACAACCAAGCTTAAATATATGGAGAGAGACACAAAGGATTAAGAAAAAAATAAAGTGAATATGTAAAAATGTTGAGGTTATTTCTGGATAACAAAATGAGGGATTATATCCTATTACATTTCTCTTTATAATTGCTACAATTTTTTTCCCCTGAAATGGATAAACATTACTTCTTTACATTTAAATAGAAATTATTAATTCTCTTCAAATGAAAACACAAGATCAGTTTTTCAGGCTCAGTAAAAAAAACTAGTGATCTTATTTACTCACTTGAAACCTTGGTCTTTTATCACTGTCTGAAGAAGCAGTTGCACCACAGCACACATCAAGATAAAAAAAAAGTCTCACTTGATCCAATTACACTGTTTATTAAGAGCTATTTAATGAAAAAGTCACACCTTTGAGTTATTAGAAGCTTTAATGGTCCTGCAGAGTTCCAAACAAGTGAGCTAACAGAATTACCGTTGATTCTAAATTTTTTGCCAGGAGATTAATCCATCTGCTCCTGAAAAAAATTAAGTGTTCCTCTAGTGTGTTCGACTTCCTCCAATCTCATTTTAATCAAGTATATTAGCCTCAGTCAAGAGAATAGGTATTTTTTTAACAGATTTATTGAAGTATAATTGATATACAAAGACAGGCACATATTGAATGTGTAATCTGAGGAGTCTGGACATATGAAACACTCATGACACCATCACCACAATCAAGGTAATAGACATATGCAACACCTTCCAAGGTTTCCTTGTGTTTTGTATGTGTGTGAAGAAAACAACATGAGAGCTACTCTCTCACTAAATTTCAAAGTGCATAATACTATAGTCACCCATATTGTTAACTATGGGTGCTATGTTATGTGATTTCTAGAACTAATTAATCTAACCTAATTTAAACTTTATAGAAGGTAGGTATTTTTAATTGCTTAATTGCAGTATAAAGAGTTTATTTTAATTTTCCAAATGCATATATAACATATTACCTAGAAAATATTTTAGTCATCAATAGGTAAATTTTAGGGAGGTCTTTATGTATTTGGGCATCTGTCAAAGAATAAAAAAAGACCTTTAGATATGGTGACAGAGACATGAAGAAAATAATCAGCATTCCAGACAGAAGAAATAGCAAAGGCAACAACCTTGAGGCAGAAGCATGCTGGGCAAGTTTAGGGAAGACTAAGGACACCAGTGTGAATGGATGGTGAGAGTTAGCAAGTTGAGCAGAAAAAGATTGCAGAGTGAAGCAGGGGCCCAGATCTCATAAGCCCCAGTAAGGCACTGTGGGCCTCTGGATGTTCCGGAGTGAGATAGGAAGTCCTAGAGGGTTCAGGCAAAGAAATGGAATACCTGACTGTCATTTTAAAAAGATTATTCTGGCTTCTATGGAGAATAGACCATTAAGAGAGCAAGAACGGAAAAATGAGACCAGTTAGAAGATCATAGCAATACTCCAGGAGAAAAATGTTGCTTTAGAGAAAAGCAGTTGGAAATGATGAGCAGAGATCAGACTTACATACATATTTTGACAAAATTTGTTAATGAATTGGATGTGGATGTAAGACAAATGAAGAATGACTCCAAGGTTTGGGGTTCCGACAACTGGAAAAAAGGAGTAGTGTATACTGAGATGCAGACGACTTCTGTTTCTAAAACAGTATAGCAATGCAGGAATCTCCTATGGCCTTGGGGTATAATTTACTTTTGTCCACTCAACAAAAAAAGGCTACATGACAAAAAGGTATTAAGTGCAGAAAGTACAAGCTTCATCTACTTCTCAATTTTATTTGGAACCTTCTTGATTACACACAGCAAATGCTAAAATTTGTATGCACAGCCTGACTCTGGATTTGCGTTCAATTTATACCCAATACCAAAGCTGTTGTCGACATCTCCCCCAGTACTACCTACTTTCCGGTCCCTAGAAGGCCTCAGTGGCCCTGCAAGCCCAAACAAGTGAGCTATACAGCTTAAAATCTTACAAACTAAAAGCAAAGAGACAAGGAAGGAAGGAAGGAAGAAAGGAAGGAAGGAGGGAAGGAAGGAAGGAAGGAAGGAGGGAAGGAAGGAAGGCAGGCAAACTAATACGTAGTAGGTAAGTAGATAATCCTTACTTTCCCACTCCCCAGCTTTCACTGTCCATTCCATTTCATATCTCCTTCCAAGCTTTATGTCAAATGCTCAGTACATTCTGAAGGCATTGTATATACATGTAAATGTAGGATTCCGGGAGGGGAGAAGGGAAAAATTAGTTGTGAAGTGATACTGTGAAAAGATATGTGAAAAAAAAGAATTAAAATGTGTTCATTTCTTTAAAAAATATGTTTAAAGATATTACGTCACTTTGTTAATATATAATTGATTTTGGAATGTATCATCAGTGGCTGCTAAAACTATTAGGTTAAAAAATGATAGCAACTTAGTATTAGAGGGATAAGAATGACCCCACCTGAACCCACTGATTCATCTAAGCATCACTAAAAATGAGAAAACCAGACATTGTGCCCTCATGATACGATGGAATAAGACATACACAGAACCCTCTAAGAATACTGTTGTCTTAAAAAATTCAAAATGGATCTACACAGCTCTCTATATTAAACTACCAATTTATAGACAACACAAGAGGTAAAGAAACAAGGTAAACAAAACCACTTACAGAGCAATATGTCAAGTTCAGAATTTGGAACATCTTATAGAACAAATAACTGTTTCTCCAACAAATCAATGACATGGGAAACAGAAGGGGTAGAGAGACTGCTACAGTATAAGCGACTTAAGAGAGACATCATAACCAAATGCAATTTGGGAACCTATTTGGATTCTGATTCCAACAAATCAACTGTAATAAGACACACTTGGCACAACTGAGAAATTCTGAAATATGGACTGAGTACAAAATAAAATTAAGGAATTAGTGTTAATTTTGTTAGCTGCAATAATGACACAGTAATTATATTTAAAATAAAAGTTTCTAAAAAGTAAAATAAAATAAAAAGTCCTTATTGTTAAAGATAATTTTTTTTTTAAGCTAGAGGAAGAAAACCTAGTAGAGGAGAAAGAAAACAAGACATGTTAATTTTTTTTTAAGCTAAATTCACTTACTATACTCCCTATTCATGTATGTGTTTGAAATTTTCCACAATAGGATGTTTTACAAATAAAGCAAAATGGAAAAAATAACCAGAAGTTGTAAGATTGCAATGTAAATTGTTTAAAAAATTATTACCATTTGCAACAGCTAATTCATGTGAATGTTTTCCCTGATGGTATGCAATAAAAGCAAAATACAAAAGCAAAACACAAAAATTAGTTGGAGGCTGAGGCACATAAAAAAATTATCATTTCATTCATAACCACTAATTTCAAATGTCATGCTCTGTTCTGTGGAAAGGTCGTGTATACAAAGTGGTCCCCAATGCCCAAGGAGCTTAGAGGCCAAAGAACAAGGCAGTCAAGTCCAGCTTGTCCGCTGATGAGTTAAATAGGGAACTTATATACATTAAGGGGGTCCTGGGCAGCAGCAGGACATTTAGATCTCTGCATCTTTTACCCTCTAGACCACTCTCCATTATCACCCCTTAGTGATGGACCTGCGTTCTAAAAAAGGAATGTGTAGGTAGTTGGTCAGGGGGAACCAAGAGGCCAGATACTGGGAGGCGCCAGGGTGAGCTAAGAGATAGATAACATCTAGGGCACCTTACCCCAGAGGAAGGATTAATGGAAATTCCATGATTAGCCCGAAGCCTCTGTACACACATTCCAGGGTCCACCAGGGGAAATGTGAGGGGGGTCAAAGGTCTGGGTTCATTCACTCAGAAGTTAAGCATGCAAATTAGTTTCAAGATGGAGTCAGCTCTGTCCACACATGCTCATTATAATAGCTTCATGATTCAGACCAAGTTTATAATAAAATTATGCTATAAATTAGGATGTAAAATAACTTCATTTTGACTAATTAAAAAACAACAACAACAACAAAAAAAAACACCTCTATCTTACCTAAAGTTCTCAGTAAGATATTTTGGAGTGGGGGAAGGTCCAACAGTTTAAGAAAAAAGTTTGAAAATTTTCTGCCTTAGACTTTTTACATATTAACTATTTCAGCTTTGCTTTGAACAAAAATGCTATGATTTACAACTCAAAGTGAAGGAGATGCTATTAAGTATCTAAAGAGCAGGTATTCTATGCAGTTGATTAGAGAATGTGATAATCTTTCAAAGAATAAAGAGCCAGTATGTGAAAGAACACTTTGGCTAGCAGACCTCTTTAAAAAACAAAAACAAAACAAAACAAACAAACAAAATCAGTGGATCACAAAAGAATCTCCAAGAAGTGGTCAGGAATTTCCTTAGATTATAACTCAAAATCTGTTCCAAGAGCTTTTCCATAAAACATGGAAAAGACACCTAGGCTTGGAAAATGTTCAGTACCAAAAGCCCACCTTTCATTCACTCAACAAATATTTATTAGATGCCTACCTTGTGCCAGACACCATATTAAGCACTGAGGATACAGACAAAAACCTCTGCCTTTATAGATTACATTCCCAGTGGAGGAAACACTAGAATAAGCAAAATAGTAGATGATAACAGCATTTTTTAAGGTAAGTGCTATGTACAAAAGTAAACCAGATAAGAGGGATAGATAGCATGAGAGAGGAATTCCAATTTTAAAGTGAATGGTCAAGGAAATGCTCATAGAGGTGAAACATGAGCAAAGACTTAAAGGAGGTGAAGGAGGAGTCCATAGTTTCTGAGAAGAGGATTCTAGGTAGAAAACAGCAGTACAAAAGCCATGGTGAGAACATGCTTTGTATGTCTGAGAACAGCAAAGAGGCTAATTGAGTGGGTTTAATGAGGGAGAAAGTAGTTGGAAACGAAGATAGAGAGGCAACAAAGAGGTCTGATCATGGCAAGTCCTACAGGCCACCGCAAAGATTTTGCCTTTTTATTTGGGTGGCAGTGGGAATCCACTGGAAGGCTTGGGGCAGAAAAGAAATCTAACTTACAGGGTTTTTTTTTTTTTTTTTTAATCATTTGGCTGCTCTGCTCACAATATTGTAGAGAGCAATGAGAAAATAGAAGAGACCATTTAGAAAGCTATGACCATTTAGAAGGCTATGGCCCCAAATTCCTCCCAATTCCTATATGTACCTTTTTTAAAAGTGACTTTGCTGCTCCCCTCATAAAGAGATAGTCTATTTCTCCATCCCCTTGAATCTGAGCTGCCCTTGTAACCTGCTTTGATCAACAGCAACTGAAGTAACGTTGTGAGAGTTCTAGGGAGTCTAGGTCTCAAAAGGCCATGCAGCTTCCTCTTGCTCTCTTGCTTCCATTAGACCACCATGTAAAAAAGCATAGAATAGCTTACTGGACCACATGTAGCAGAGACAAGCCATCCCAGCTGCAACCTCCAAACCTGCCAGTCCCCACTGCTACATGAGTGAGCCCAGGCAAGATGAGCAAAAAGTGTTTGACTCGAGTCATGGAAAAGATGGCGTTTCCATTGACTAAGATGGGGAAGACCATAGGTGAAGCAGGTATAGGGCTGTTTAGTCATCGAAATAGAAATGCTGAGTAGGTATGTGGGTATGTGGAGCTCAAGGGAAGAAAATATAAATGTGGGAGTTAATAGGAGTATTACTAGTATTTAAAGTTAGTGTTTAAAGTCTTAATGATATGATTGAAGGAGTGTGAAGTCTAATGACTGAACTCAGGAACACTCCAATATTAAGAGGTCAGAGAGATAAAAAAGAACCAGTAAAGGAGTTTAAAAAGACCAATGAGGTAAGAAGAAACCCAAGAAGTGTGACATCTTTGATAAGGGAAGAAACTGTTTCAAAAAGCGGAAAGTGATCAATTGTTTCCAAAATGCTGATAGGAAATGGTAACCATGTGACAAGATGGAGTGGTAGCTAATGCTGTGGTGTTAATTGTTTTACAATTTATAAATGCATCAAATCAACATTTGTATATCTTAAACTAACATAATGTTATATGTCAATTATATCTCAATAAAACTGGAAAAAATGTTGTTAGGTCAACTAAGAGATGAAGGTTAAAAACAGACCTACAGACTTAGCAAAATGAAAGTCATTAGTGACTTTGAGGAGAGCAAATCTTTTAGAGTGGTGGGGAAAAAAGCCTGGTTAAATTGAATTTAAGAAAGAATATGAAGAAAGTAATTGGACACATAAGTATAGTTTTGCCACAAAGGGGAAAAAAAAATTGTGTGGTGGTTTCAGAAAGAAATGGGGTCAAGAAAGAGTAATTATTTTTAAGACAGGAGAAATAATAGCATATTGATACATCAAAGGGAATAATCCAGTCATAAGAGAAAATGTGATATTACAGGGGAGGAATATCCTAGAGACAAATCTTTAAGTAGATGAAAAAAATAAGATCTTATGAATGAGTGGGAGTTGCCCTTAGAAATACAGATACTGTCCAATAAGACTCTAGGTCCTAAAAATAACAGAAGGGAAATCAGAGGTAAATGAAAGTATACCCACATCCCATGTCTATGGCAACTGCCATTAGTTTCAAGGCATTTTTCACACCTCTGAGCCCAGAACTTACCTAAAAATGTTCAACATAATCTTCCAGGCATCCTAAGAACAGATGAGAGTTGTCAAATGTGATGAAAAGTATTTGCCAAAGTAGTTTGGAAGCCCAAGGTTCAAAAAGAGGTGCATAAAAGCAAAAAAGGCCATTGCCTCTTCCTTCTCTGACAAACACCACCAATATTCACTTGAGACATATATGTCATGTTTAAATTCAGAAATACAACTATACTTGCTGTCCTACTATAACAGAAACTATAATGATTTGATGGGGAAAAAAAGCTGACAACAGGAAGTTTCCTCAAAACTTGAAATCCAGTGAACCTTAAAGAGCTCTAAAAAATAAAGCCTATGGAAAAAAAATACAGAAAACAAAACTTACCATCTGCAAGCACATATTTATGTGAATCTAGATGTTTATAACTATTTTCATTTACTGACTTTATAATAAATATGAAACATTTCTCCCAACAGAGTAATGCTTTTAACTTTTTCAAAAAAGCTTGAAATCCAAACTACTATTTGGAATGTCAAAGCCAGCCGCATGCTTCAGAAAAACTTTGTCACCCTTACGCCCAAATCTAACCTCTTTCTAATCTGCCTTCTTCTTCATTAAACAGTCTTCTCTCCTAACCTTTTGGACTCCGATACCATGATTGATAAGCTTTCTTATTAGATGCTCAGCTTCTTCATTAGATGGTCCCCTTACTTCCTAGATCTAATGGGAACTACACTCTCGTTCTTTGCTGGCCACTTGAGTGAAGGCTAATCATCCTTCCAAGCTCCATGGCCAAAAACAATGTTTCTATACCATTTACCTCCATATGTTTGAGTGCATGCCCTCCAAGTATCTTCTTCATTTTTCATATATACTGATGGCTACAATAGGCGGTCTGAAACCTCAGAAACATAGTTTCATAGTCTACCTCTTCACCCTAGGTACCACAATCATCTGGGGTCAGTGTCTACATAAGTAATTCATCCAACATACCAATCTCATTGTTCTTGACCACCTCCACATAACCCCCATTCCAGCCATCTACTTCCATGGTGAATCCCTATTCTCCATCAGTGCCTTAAAATCTTAAATTCCAATATTCTACTCTGACTACAGAGTACTTGTATCAGCTACTCCCTTATATCTACGCACACGTATATATTTACATCATCCAGGGTCCTAATCCCTTGAACCAGATTTTTTTTTTCTCAATCTTTCAGCCTCTAACAAGTCTAAACCATCACTTCAACCACTCTCTTGCCAATATTTTGAACTCTCCTGCATTCCTACCATATGTACACAACAAAAACCAAGTACTGGATAATTCCAACTATTCATCATCTCTGGTTCTACTGAATTTTGCTACAGAAAGTCACACAATTATATGGACTAGCATCATTACGAATTAATGATCCTTGCCTCTAATATCTCTAGTCAGCTCCCTCTGCCATTCCCTATGGCATTTGACAGTTGACCATTCTCTACTTCTCAAATTCTCTCCCTCCATGCCTTCTAGAGCTCTACTGTCATTTGGCTGTTCCTTCTCAGACTTTTTCATTGGATCATCTACCTTATATAGTGGTGCCTTCCAGAGTTTTTCTTGTTTTATTCTTTCTTATTCCACAAACTATCAGAAATCACATCTATTCTCACACTGTATTAACTATCAACTAACTATATGCTGATAACATCCTAATCTCTAGATATCCTAGAATCCCCTCATTTCCAAACCAATGCAGCCAACTGCCCATTGAACAGCACCATTTGTGTGACTCCAAAGCATGTATAAAACTGACTCATTCTCCTATATGTGATAAACCTCACATGATTCCTATCTTGGGAATCATAAACCTAAGAGGCATCCTTGACTCCACCTCTTCTTCATCCTGCATATCAAACTAGATAACAACTCCATCACCTTAATATATTTTCAAGCTATCTTACTCGCTCAAGGCCCACTGCATAATTTGCAGTTCTATATCTTGCCTTCACAACTGGGCCTTGCTTCACTACATTTCATTCTTCGCATTGCCATACAAAACTGATCTTAACTTTCCTCTACTTAAGATCTCTTACCCATGGATCACTACAGCCTCAAGAATAAAGTTCAATATCTTTAACATAGTAGGTAAGAGGGCCTTTCATTATTTGGCCTTTTTTACTTATTAAACCTCATCTCTATTCTCTCCTTAATATATTAAGTGTCTATGTTTTGTCTCTAACCTGCCAGATTGGCCTTCTTTCTTTCTTGTGCCTTAGATGCCTTGTTCTCCATCCTCACCAACTAATTTCTACTTGCTTTCAAAATTCAGTTCATGTGAAAATTCTTCTGGAGATTCTCTGAGGCCTTGTCTATGGCCTCCATGAAATAATATACGTTCCTTGAAGAAATATTAGGAACTTGGAACCAGAGCTGATGCCCTGTCTGTGTTGAATGAAAAAATAAAAAACACAATATCTTTAATACCTATCACTCTCTAAAAATTCCATTTATTTAAATGTTTCAAAACAACTTTAATAAAAAGTTTCCTCTAATTCCTCCATGTTTATGTCCATTAGTATATACCAAAACCTAAAGGTTCATTAATTTAAACCTGTTCGAAGATTGTAAATAGAGTAAAACTTAAATTCTGCAGCAGCTAAGCCACAGAAAAATGTTTGTTAGGAGGTAAAAGTACAGCCTGGCAGCCAGAAAACCTCATAGCAAAACTATAGTTATTATGTTCATAATTAGAACATTTGTTCAACACATTACCAAATTAGGAAGCAGTCGCTTACCTGACCAAATAGAGATTAGAAGATATATTCTAATGCACTGGCAAGAACTGAAATCTTCAGTTTACAAGCTTGGGTGAAATGCTTCATTGGTCCCCAGGCAAGTGAAAAGATAAATCTTTAAATAAATAAATAATAATAACAAACTATGCAGTTTGGATTCTCAACTTCCTTGGGTCTAAAGAAATGTTTTCACATAATGAGCAATGGAAAATTGTATAGTATGTAATGTGAAACCTTTGAAAAGTCTTCAAAATATATAAAACTAAAATAACTCAGGTTAATGAATGAAAACCAATAAAAATTTTAAAAAGTTAAAAATCATAAATGCAATTTCATGAATTCCAATGTGACTTGAAATAGGTTAAAAAAATTGAGGCCAGAAGGACTTGCAGGACCCAATTTATAAAAACAATTATGTTTGTTCTAGATGTTTGAAAATAAATAGGATCTTCCACATTGGTTAAAAAGTTGTTTCAAATAATTTAAATGGGAGAAAAACTAACAAACATGTCTTGTCCTAATAGCTCAGCAAATATTATTTCCTATCATATAGAAATAATACACACAACTTCCGTTCAATTTATCACTAATTGTGAACCACACATTTATATTATATTTAAATAACCATACCATATTTTATTAGACTACTCATCTCCAGGTCCGTAGTACTTTTTAAAAAATACATAGTACTTAAGAGATTTCACATCTCCTAAAGAAACATGTATTGCCCACTTGATCAAAGTTTAAATCATCACCCAAAAGAATAACCATTCTTTTATTAAATAAACTGTGTTCACTGTTATAAACTAAGAGATATTAAGATCAAGTTTTGCTATAGACCCACCAATAATCCTGACACTATTATTTCTTTACACTTTTTCCAAATATAGTTGTAGTTGTATTTTTCACTGTTTTTCCCCCTGAAATTTTAAACTAGAAAAGACTCCACTTGGATTTTTTTCCTCAGCTCTTGCATTTTTGCTCAATCTTCCCATCTTGATCTAGTCCATTTCTAGAACTAGAAAGGTCTAGCAAAAGTAAAATTGTGAAGTTACATTTTCTTGAATTTTCTAAACCCATAAGAGTGATATGAACAATTTAATTTGCCTAATGGTTTATGGATAATATCCACAAAGTATCATGAGGCTATGAATATTGTTTCAGGAGAACTACTTTAGATATCATTTTACACCTGCAAGAAGGCTAAACAATCTAGTTGTAAGTAACATCAATCAAAAACTATTGTTACATCTCTATTGTCATTTTTATCCTCTAACAATTTATCTTTTTGTTATCAATTCTCAACTAGAGGCAGCAATAAATTAAAATATAGTAAATTTTAGGTTGATAAAATAAAAGTTAACATATACACATGATATTAACAGACGTTAGCCACATGATGGTAACTACCCAATCAACCAAGCAAATAACCAGAGGTTTTAGATGCCACTGATCTGCCAAATACCAAAGCAAGTCAAAATACTTTGAAGACTGCATTCTTATCCAATTGTTCTTATATCATACCTTTCATATGTAACATTTAAAAGCTCCTGATTATTACATTTCAAAATTGAGATGAGTCACAGTGTTTTGTATGCAGAAATTAGATGTGGATCAAATTATTAACATGCACTTGCTTGCCAGTCAAAAAAGTGAGTGTGGACAGATTCAAAAAAATTAAAACACAAGCATAAAATACAGCCTGTGTTTTTAAAATAGTCGCTTCCCAACTATTAACAAAATAAATATGTCATTTACTCCTCCTTTCCCTGAGCATCTCAAAATTACAGAATACTTCTAACCTACTCCCTCACTTTACAGATAGGTGCCTCAGACCTAGGATCTTTAGTGGTACAGTTAGCAGGATTACAGCTTACTAGAGGTGAAAGTAAGGAAAACTAAACGAGGTCCCAAAAAGAGCTCTATCTTCTGATACAGGATCACAAGCTTCTGTACCTAAATCTAGAACCTGAAATTGATCCATCAACAAAAAAATTTCATCTCGTGTATAGACAATAACACTGGCAGATAAACTGGAAGAAAGAGCAGGGAATGCCCATTTTAGTTTGTGGCATAAGGCCCTGACCAGCAAGGAACCCATCAAAAAGCTGTGTTGAATGGATGAAGGATTGCATGATATTTGATAGAATGACTTCATTGATTTTAGAAGCTCCAAATTCAGAACCTAAGCTATCAGGATGCCATATCTGAAGTTAAAACTCAAGGAGAGTAGAGTAACATATCTGCAAGTCTCTGCAAACCTCCGCATAGCTGTTACAGATATTTCAAAACATACATTCATACATGTATATGTTATTATTTACATATAGACACTGTTTATTTCTTCAGGTAATTCTCGCATGTGAAGAGAAAACCAGAAAACCAGTAGATCCAAAAAGAGGCCCTGCTCACCCATAAGCCTTTGCATTAAAGTGGACAAGATGTGAGTGAGTCGCTAGCAATGAGTAGACAGCCACCCCAGTTCAGGCAGGACATAGCCAGACTCCCCTGCACTGGCCTTGCTAGGGAACCGGTCAGGGGAGAGTGCAACGACTGCAATCTGCTGCAGATAAGTATGCAAGGATCGGTTTCCGAGTCAGGATCCCGCTGAGCCCTACCGCGGGCACCGAAGCTGGCACCACCCAGGCATCCCAGAGCTCTCTAACTCGGAAGACCTAGTTTCCCGGAATTTCAGAACCCAGAAAAGACAGGACGAGGGCAAACGGCAAGACCTGTCCCCTTCCCGGCCGCCCCATGCCACAACACGGCCCTGCCACCACATGTTCCACGGCCCCCATCTTCCAGTAGAGCCCCAGACCCGCGGGGCCTCAGCCACTCTTCACGCAAGGTGAGACAGGCCACAGGCGGGTAAGGCAAGGCAGCCTCTGATCAGGGGGTAGCGGCCCGCAGTCGGCCGCCAGCCACCCCACGTTCGCTTACCTCCCTTCTGCCACAGCTCAGGCCCGCGCCGCCTGCCTGACGTGGCCCGCCCCGCCGTCTCGAACGCCCGGGGGCGGGGACTATGAGGAGAGAACCAATGAACTGCAGATCTCGAGGGCCTGCCCCGCCTCCTCCAGCTTTGGCCCGTCCTCCCTGTATCGCGCGCAGGCGCGCCCAAGGCCTTAACTAAGGCCTTAGCTAAGGCCCCCGCACTGCGGCTGGAAGCCGTGGGAGGCAGAGGCCGGTGTTGCAACTGCCTGGGACAGGAAGGATGTGTGCAGGTGCGGCTGTCGCGGAGCTGTGGAGAGTTAGCCCAAAACAAAGTAAATTAAAATAACCTGCTTTGAGATATAGCGGCGTGTCTGTAGTCCTGTTGGCAGCCTGCCCTATTCAGCTTTTGACGTTGCAAAGCAGCTTCTTGGTATTTGGAGATTTTGTTCCCGGGGAACAGATAACATTAAGATTCAGAAAATTTGATGCGCACAGCAGACTTGCCTCTGGTTGCCTGTTGCTTGGTATCTTTACTTGGCTGGGCCAACACACAGCACTGCATCGCCCAAAGCTACACTGTGTGAAGGAAAAGGGGTGACATAATAGAAGAAGCTTAGGGGCTACTTGGCTGGCCTAACAAGCCCAGTGACCGAAAGTAACCTCACACAATGGTCTGCTCATAAATCCCTAATTGGGCAGGTCATGGCAAGAAGTCAATGTCCCAGGCCTATAGCTTCCTCAGCAAAAACCATTCTTTACCTTAAGTGAGCCCTGTCCATTGTTCTTATGATCTAGGGTAACATACATTTGAAATGTCAGAGTAATTTATTTTCTAGACCCCTTATAGGCACAACTGCCCGCACCGGAGCACAAGATCATCACAGCATGAGACCACAAAACCCCTCATTTTTATTTTGTTGCCTACATACCATCTATATGTGCTGTACATGTTAAATATTAACTATTCTGCACCCACCTATATAAAGGAAGCATGTATCTCTCTATTTTCCTTTTTAGCAAATCCTTGAGATTTCTCCCCTTTGCTTGCTCCCTCATCCTTAACCTACTGCCAATAGATTTCAGGTAAACTTCCTTATATTTTCTCCTTTAATTGTAAATGTATAAAATAAACTGCAAAACTACCATTCTCGGGAGCGTCTTCTCAATCTGTTGAGATTTTTCATCCAGGTATGTCTTCAAAACTTTGACTCAAATAAATTCTCATAAAGCTTTCTACAGGTTTGAATATTCTTTTGTCGACAATGGTACATCCACCTGTTGGATAGCTGCACAGATCATTTTAGCCCAGGCATTTCTTCTGATTTAATCTGGAGGGAACTGATGCTTGTAACTTTACTATTATTGTTATTCTTGTTACTTTTATCTAATGCTTATTGAGTGTCCACCCATTCATGAACACATATTTTCATAGAAAAGCTGTAAGACACCCGGCACAATGGAACAGACGCTAAAAAGGGCAGCAGAAAAAAAATGAGAAAAGGTTATAAAGAAATGAAATTCTGCTTGTAGATGACAGGAGTGGAAATTATATACAAGATGAAAGAGTTAAGAGAAGTTGCTCTTAGAGAAACTGACTTATCCAGCAGTTTCCAAACTCTAGCACACCTTTACAACCATTTAGGGAGCTTTTTCAAAAATACCAGAGCCTGAGCCTCACCTCTAGAGATTCTGATTTAATAGCTCTGCTGTGGGGCCTTGGCATTGGTATTTTTCTAAGTTTCAAAAGTCATTTTAATGTGCTGACAAGAAGTTACATTTCTCATTTGTAAGAAGGATTTGGTTCCCTATACTCCACTTGGGAAAGCTAATTATATACCACAGACCATCTTCACTTCTTTCAATATCCTATTATGCATTCATTCTGTAAGAATTTATCTAAATTAATTTTGAGCCTACCCTTTGAGAAAAAGCAGTTTTATAAGGTTTATAATTGACTTCTTAATTTTATGGATTTTGATGATATTCCCCTTCGGTCTTAATAATTGCAAAAGCACCAGCACTACTTTTAGGACCTTTTAAATTCTTTTTAAAAATTCTTTTTCTATTCCCATATTTCTTGAGATACATTAGTCAAATTTATAACTGAACACTTAACCATGTGAACATATGGTTCTAAGGATATCAACTCATTTAATCCATAGAATAACTTCATGAGGTAGGTATAATACTTAGCCACATTTTATAAATAAGGAACCTTAGGCATAGGTGGTGATGCTTCTTGATATGCACCTGGCTAGTGGCAACGCCAAAATTTGAATCCAGGCATCCTGGCTCTCAAGAAGTAAATGTGTTGCCTCTGTTATAGAAAGGCTGCTTTTAGGAGTGTGTGGGGAAATACTAATTTAAAGAATGATGGTGAGTCTGTGATCTTTCAATTTCACTTTCGATGCCTACTCTGAATTCAGATTTGGATCAGGATCAAGGGACTTAGGCTGTTAAACCTAGCCTAGAACTGACTTAACTGCTTGCTGCAGATCTCAAGCTAAACTGGAAGGAAATAATAAGGGCTTACCCCCTTCTGGGATATACTCACCCTGTTTCTGGGATATACTCCTTCTGTACATGTCAGTAGTTCAGAAAAGGTCATGTCCCCTTTTAATTTATTTAATCTATGGCTATATCAGGCACTGTACTAGACATGACAGATATCAAGACAAAAGACACAATCCAGAGGCCAAGTCAGCAGCCACCAGATTTATTTAGACAAGACTTGACATATAGGCTTTTAAAACTAAAAAAGTTCTTAGAAGTTGCCAGTCCATGACAAAGTTTTCACTTTGATAGGTACTGAAAGGAATAAATACATAAATAAATAAATAAGGACATGTATTCAGTTCATTCATTCATAAAAATAAATTTACTCATTTTAAATAACTGTCCTTTTTCTGAGTTACATTTTGATTTTTTTTTTATGTTAAATATGTTCTCTCTTGTTTGAAATGATAATTAGTAGGTTATAATTTTTGGAAGTTTTGTTTATTTTCATGCCCTTAAAGTCCTATGTTGTTTCTCAAAAGTGTTTGATGCTTCACTGATTTAGTTTAACCTTATCAATTCACAGAAAGAAAAATTAAAACTCAGAGGGACAAAGTCCAGGCCTCTTTCTACTGCACACCCACTGGAACAACCCACTTCACGTATGGGACTAGAAATTTTGAAATATAATAATAAAACATGTTTAAAGAAACTAGGGTCAAGGTCAGACAACAAGGATTAGAACTGGTTCTGCTAGACCAACTGTGTTGTTAACCATGAGGAAAAGTTTCCTGCCTGCTTAATTAATCAGATTAGCTAAATAGCTTGGTTTCCTTCTGAACTGAAAGGAGAGAATGGGGCCTGAGGGAATACAGCTACTATATGTAGTTACATTTTCATGGAGGTAAAACATAGGAAAGGTCAGCTTGATTGAGTAGGGCACACCATCATCTGACATGAATATTTGGCCATTAGGAGCCCCACCCAAATGGTTCACTGAAAGTCCCCCAGGGAAAATTTTGAGAAATAGCAGGGAGAGGGTGGACCCTTCTGTGGGCAGTGGAAGGAGATGCAACTTTATTCATGTAACCATCACAGCTTTGATTTAGACTTAACACTAGAAGACCCAGCACAGCTGAAAATTTTGTTAAAAATTAAAACAGACTTAAAATCTGTATATTATTTTCTGAATAGGCTTGGATTGCACACGCAAATGAACTCTGTCTTTTTAAATATTCAAGATAAACCACAGTCTTGAAGAGGTAAGCAGGCAGACAGCACCTCTCAGTTAAACTCCTTGAATCATTTTCCCTGAAGTTAAGCAGTTATTTCTCTATTGTACAAGACCCTTTAGATAAGCACGCTTTTTGAAGTCAGTATAGAAGGGCCTATTGACTTTAACAACAAAAAAAGAAAGAGTAAGAAAAATGTGTCCACTCCCAAATCATTAACTGAATTGAAAAGAATATGCTAACAACAAAAAAAAGACACTGTAGTCTGAATTCTGTACTGTAAGGGAAGGTCATGTCCCCTACAGCATCAGGAGAGGCACAAAGCCTTGAACTCAAGCCCAAGCATGCTGGGCTAGCTCAACACGCCCACACATTCATCAGCAGGCATGAGACTGGGAGGAGAAACTCAGAACTGAGTCACAGAGCTCCACTGTTGACACATAATAGAAAGTAATCTTATTAGATTTAATTAGATGTAAGTATATAGTTATCATGGCTTCCCATTTCTTTCAGAGTAGAAGCCAAAGTCCTTTGAAAGGCCAACAAGGCCATATATAATTTGCCTCCCATGCACCACACACCTCCATCCCCAACACACACACAGCTTATTACATATTTGACCTTGCCTTCTACATTCCTCCCCAGCTCACTCCACTCTGATCCCCTGCCTCCTTGCTGCTGCATGATCTTGGCACTTACCCCACATATCTTCATGACTCATTCATTCCACTGGATCATTCTAGTCTCTGCTAAAATATTACCTTCTGGATATGGCCTATTTTAGCAGTCAGAGTCCCAGCAGGAAACTGATGGTACAATCAAATTAGGAAATTGGAGGAGAGTTCAATAAGGAACTATAAACAAAGATGCGGGCAGAAAGTAAAGAGATGACATGGGAGACTCAATAACACTGGGGGCCCCTAAATTACCCCTGTGCATAAAGGGGCAAGAGGAAGTAGTTACCAGAGAAGGCTGTATATGTAGGAACTACCTGAGAAGAATTGGGCCTTTGGTCTCACACCCAGGATTTAATACCTTGACCCCCATTATCCTCTCTCCTGATCTGAAGCAAGGGAAAACAACATTGTGGTTCATATAGGTTGGTCTCCTGGGGCATAGTGACTCCAGGGAATTAAATATCCAAGAGCAGGTAAATAAAAATTCTCTCTCTTCCATCTCCAGTCTCCAACAGGACTTCCTAATGGTTGGTACAAATAGAAGTCAGAGGGCAAGGAGTCCCTTTTGATGCAGTCCACAGAGGTCAGCCCAGAGCCCAGTGGAGAGCTAAGAGGGCTCTAGAAAGGCTAGAGGAGACTACCCAGTAGAGGCTGAGAACACGACAGACAGACAATAAAGTATATCTAGTGTGATTACCACTACTTATGCTATGGGTTTTATTTCAGTCCAGACACACTAAATTACTTTTGAGCCTAGCTACTTTTTTGCTATTAAGTTTAAAAAAAAAAAATGTTTTTAAGGTTTGTCCAGACAATGCGGAATTCAACCTCCTGACACTGCTAATACTTGGCATAGGGCAGCTTAAATGTGGAAGGTGACCTCCTCAGAGACAGCCATTTAACTGACTTCTGACAGCTTCAATTATGACTAATGGATCCATTCGGTGGCCATCATGCCCTGTAATCAGACCCGTTAGGATTTTTACAACCTTTATTGCCTGTCCTAGTATCTTCCTCTCCCCTACCCCATGTTTTTTTTAAATACAGATGTTGCTTTATATCAGAACATAAGAAATAGAAATATGAAAACAATACTTAGCTGTTAGTGTTTGCTGCTTATCACTGGAAGTATTTTCTTGTACAACATAATAATACTGGCAGATAAAGCAACTTTGCTTATAGTAATAAACATTTATAAAATGTTTCCTCTTGATTCACACTTTCATCTGAATAGATTAAGAAGATGTCCTTCATCTTGCTTCTCTTTTTGTATCTAGTTGTTGAAATAAAGGCATTAAACATCAGATAGTTCTGGGGTCGTTTTTCCCCATATGGTTAAATGTTATAAATATTCTCTAATGAACTCTTAGTAAAACAAAGAGAACTCTGTTTTTACAATTTAACACCTTATTCTAAAAAAAAAAAAAAAAAACTAAAAAGAGATGCAAATAAAAACAAATTTTCTCTACCTCATTAAATAAGGAAATGCATTTATTTAAAAGAAACCGTACAATTAAATCATATTTCACTCAGATATTGTTAGAGAAACTTGGCTTTCCCAGAAAGAGTAACAGTGAAAAAAGGTGCATTCCTTCTTCCCTATCGAAGCACGTTTTTAGTGGCATTTATAAACAACCAAAAAAAATGAACAATTCGGCTCCAGTGCTATTATCTACATTAGAATGACCTCTTTGATACACTGAAGAAAGAATCCCTGCATTATTAGGAAGATGGGCAGTCTGGTTTTTATTTTGGTTTCATTTTTTGTTGTTTTAGAAGATTTTTTTA
Organism: Pteropus vampyrus; assembly: GCF_000151845.1. NCBI lineage: Eukaryota > Metazoa > Chordata > Mammalia > Chiroptera > Pteropodidae > Pteropus > Pteropus vampyrus. The sequence continues at coordinate 6,193,795 of NW_011888890.1, read as the reverse complement.
TTTCTTTATTCTTTGGAAGTTCAAGATATTCCACACATAAACTTGCCACAGCCTGACCCTCAAGCAATGCTCCCTATCACAACAGCGACCGTGTGCAAAAGGTCTTCAACTCTTTTAGGTGCTTTGTAAAGCACCTAAAAGATACTTGGAATTTCTATAATAGTCTCCTCGATGATTCTTTTGTGTCTTCTCAAAGATATTCCTGGACTCCAGGTTAATATCATAGAATTAGAATGAAACATGCCATTGTCAGGGATGTGGCCAAAACGGTGGGATCAGTTTTGGATGGGTTTAAAACACTGGAAAAGAGCCATTTATTTGCTACGTTTTCTTTTACAGTTTAAATTTTCAATTATATAGCATGCTCAGTCTATTCCTTCTGGGTTAATAAATCTGTAGACTTTCTTTTAACTTTAAGAGCCTGTCACTGAGACTTACATAAGACAATTTCAGTCTCAAATGAATAGGTGAATGATTTTGTTTTTCTTAACATATACAGCTTAAGATTACTTATCAGAATATTTTAAGTGGTACAGAAACTTTAATTGTAAATTAATTAAGATGACAATATGAGATGCAGCACAGCACATATATTTCGCATAAGCATATTTTCAGTGACTAGATAGGATGGATAAAGTGAAACTAATTAGTGATAGATTCTTAAATTGATTCATATGTTATTAATAGCTTCAGAGAACAATACAGGAAAGAGCACCAAATTTTCCTAAATATAAAATGACCTCAAATTCAAATCAATCCCTTATTTTTCCTAATGAAAAGATGCAAAGTAGTGGAGTTTTTTGCCAACTAGAATATATAATATTTCAGGAACATTGAAGAAATGGTAAAAAATAATTTAATAATTTATTTATACAAACATTTATAATATCATGTTATCTAATATTATTTTAGAATGTTTTCCTACTCATATGTTTTCTAAACAATTTAATTCAAACTCATCACTGGCACCTCCATCATCAGTATTTTAGTCACATTTTAAATCATCATAATTTTCTAGCACACCTTTTTCACTTTCACCTAAGTTGCTCAAGACTAAGTATTTATTGAATCTGTATATGAGCAATAATTAGAAATTATATTCTAAGTCATAAGTACCTATTTAAGTAATATTAAGGCAGTTATTTTCATTCATATTATATGTAATATTTATGATCTGCACCAAATAACCATTAATAAAATGTTTAGTAATGTAGATAATTTGTTTAAATAATCAGTACTATGGAGATTTTTTTTTTTTTT
>NW_011888890.1:6169628-6191600 GCF_000151845.1 Pteropus vampyrus | reverse complement strand
CATCATTATCAAAATTCCCTTCACTTCTTTCTTCTTTTTAACTTGCCCCACTTCTTCTTTCTCAGTTTACATCCTCACTAGCTTCTTTAAAAAGGAAAGGAAGTAAATTTTTTGAAATCTTGTATTCTGAAAATTATACATATTATTTTTTCATGTTGATTGATAGTTTAGCTAGGTATAGAATTCTAAGTGGAAATAATTATACCTTCAGTTTTAAATGTATTGCTCCATTATTTTCCAGTGGTGCTGCTGAGAAATCTGAAATTATTGTGATACCCCATTATTTTCATATAACTTATGTTTTCTCTTTGAAAATTTTAGGATCTTCTTTTTATCCCTGACAGTCTAATATTCTAACTTGATAAATCTCTGTGTTAGATTTTTCTCACATTTTGTTGGGCATAGTAAGAAAAGGTACGGTGTGTTTTTTAAATCAGAAAATTCTAATCAACCAGCTCTGGAAATCTGTCTTGAATTATTTCTTTAATATTTTTCCACCATTTTCTCTGTTTTATTTTTCTGTTAGTCAGATGTTGGATCTTTTAGCTAGTTTTTTTTTTTCATTTTGTGAAAAATTCAACTAAGTAAATTTCAAGATCTAATTGGTTTTATTAAGTGATTCCCATCTAGCACTTAGAAGGGTACTCTGAGTTATAAAAAATGAAAAGATTTATAGAAAAGAAGGATGGGGAAAGAAAGCTATTAACAAAAGAAAAGAAAGGATTATTAGGGGGCTGGGATGTCTTCTTTTTGTAGGAGAAGAATACTGGGAGGGTTTTTATCATGCAGATTGTCTTTTCTATCTAGGGATGAAGAGAGACTACTCGACAGATTATCTCATTGGTGTTGCCCAGAAAATTCCAGATTGGTTGATTAAGATTATGTTTCTGAGAGAGATAGAAGTAGCAATTAAGTCATATATCAAATCTATGGTTGGTATCATGGGTTTTAGCACAAGCAATGCCATTTTAAGTTTGTGATTTTCTCTTTAACAATCTAAAAAATATTCTACAGTGTGTTCTTCTGGGATGATGAAAAAGTTTGGAAACTAGAGAGAGGTAGCCACACAACATTATGAAAGTACTAAATACCACTGAATTGTATACTCTAAAATGGTTAATTGTATATTATGTGAATTTCACTTTAATATTTTCTCTCCTATTTTCCATCTCTTTGACTTTTTTGTTCTACCTTTCTAGCAATATATAGACTTCTAAATTTCTACTTCTGTAGTTTTATTTTTTAAGAGTCTTTTTAATTCTCTTAATATTTTTCTAATATCCTGTTTGTACTTTATGAATGTAATACTTTATCTTTCTAAAAGGATTCTATTTCCATAATTGTTTTTGTTTTATCATTCTCCTTGAATTGTCTCTGCTTCCTCAGAGTTATTTTTTCTGTTTGTTTTGTTTGTTTCTTCCAATGTACCATTGCTTCCACTTTCTGAATAATGTTGGAGTTTTCTGTCTTTGGAGTAATTTACCTTTTCTTTTTTTTTTTTTTTTTTTTTTTTTGGCTTTCTCACTTAACTGTCACCTTCCTCTCAGTTATGTTAAGTCAAATACTATTTATCCATTTTCCAGCTGTCAAAATGTTATCGATAGATCTGATCTGTTGTCATCACCTTCTCATCCTTTGAGTTTGTGGTCTTATACCATTTTATCTCTTTACTGTAACTTTCATTGCTGTTTCTGGGAAGTGCCAGAGAGAAATTTGTGTCTTTGCTCCACCAAATTTAATTGGAAATCTGTATTTCTTTTTAAGGAGTCTTACCAAAAAACACCGTTTTAAATGACAAAAAAAAATGCTATTAGTTTGAGGTTACACTCTCTCACACCAGGAATAATGACTATGATAAATCTGGTTAAATTTCTTAGTTTGCTTTTATAAAGCTTATTCCACTACTAGACTTATCTAAGCATCAAAAACTAACATTTATTAAGATTACTTCAAGCTAATGGTTCTTTAAAAAAAAAAACGTGTTTTGCAAAATAAATAAATAAATAAAAATTAAAAAATAAAAAACTTTATTATTTAAATCACATAATTAAGAAAGTATTTGCATAATAAAAGAAACATTAGAAAAACTTAAATATAGGGCAATTCCTTTTAATCTAAGAGAGAATTTAGGGGAAGGAATTTCATCTTATTGGGGCATAAATTATATTTTAAAATAACATATTTCAATTATATTTTAGATAATGAGAGATTAAGATCTGGGAAAAGCAAAAACACAAAGATATTTCTCTTCTTTAAGAACAATTTTTTACTCCTTTCTCCTGCCTCGTCTTGTGCTTTCACACTTTTAGCCAACATACTTATTTTCTTTCTTTTACTTTCATATTTATGAAATCAATTAATTGTATATAAATAGCACAAGCATATACACATTTATTTAATCTCCTGACACAACACAGACCTCAATTCTGAGGAAGTGACTGGGTTGTACCGACACTCTTACATTCTCTAACTCAATAAAGAAATGACTTAGAGTTTGGTCTATATTAACAAAAGATACAGAATTGGACTTTACTGAGTTGAGTCAATATGAATCAGTGCAATATTAATCATAATCTCCCAAAAAATAATTGTGGGAGGTAGGAGGTGTTTATATTTTTCACTGTCATACTCTTCTATAACACTGTAAGAACTATGCAATTATCCCAGGCCCTTGGCCTTCTTGGGAATCATTCTTAGTCTTGAAACTTCAACCAAGGTTTTTCTTCTTTTTTGTTAACAGTCGCTAAGCTAGTAACTCTAGGTCTACTAAATCTTTAACAATCAAAACACTACCTAATCCAGCAGAATACCTAACCGCAAGGTACTCTTTGGACTTTATCACTTTCCTTTTCCAATTCAGTCAACTAACAGTATCACCAGTTTATTCTTCATAAAGCAGAATACCAGTTTTATTATTTCTCTGCTTTAAAAATCTAGTATTGTTCATTATGCACAATATTGCATAAAATCATTTCACCTTGGTGTTTAAAAATAGCTTTATTGAGGTAAATTTGACATACAATCAAGTGTGTTTAGTTAAGGTATACTATTTAATAAGCTTTGACATATGTTTACACTCTTAAACCTATCACCAGAAATAAGGTTTCTCCCTGGCATTTGAAGTTCTGTACTATATGATCTCTTCTTTGTGGAGTTTATCTCTTACTGCTTGTTAATTTGCCTTATTCTTCTTGAATATATTGTAAATTATTCAGAAAGACAGAGAAAGTCTTACTTCTCTTTGGAATGCTCAAAGTGCTTGGTAAATAATATGCAATCATAAATAATAGCTGATTTTATTGATTGAGCCTGATCTTCTGACTCTAAATAGACTGAATACTAATTGGACTATTATTACCATTAATGTCCTTTAATAAAGTAGATATTCCTATGGTCATACTAGATGTCAGATCACTTGGTCAATATCATACCACTAATAGGTATAAATTTAATACTATAAATTCTTTTTTATTTATGTATAGGCCTAGAAGTACTAAAAGAATTTTTAGAACAGAAAACATACTATTGCAGTATTCAAATTACATTTTCTGCAGAATCTTGAGAGGAAAAACAATGCTTAATATCTTATTTCATTAACAATAACAAAAACAACAATGCTGATATTTTTATTTCACTGTTTGAAAAGTACTTTGAAATTTATTGTTTCATCTGATCTCATTAAGTTAAAATAACAACACAAAACAGGTAACTAGAAAATGTTTAAAAAAAAATTTTCCACTACTGATTTACTTTATGACATTAGTGAAAATTAGAAATATATATAATCCCTGTAAGTTCATTTTCTATTATAAAAATGGGGAGAAAATACATTATGAAATACATTTTATAAGAATTCTTGAGATGATTTTTATCATAAAATGTGTTTTAGGAAATTGGAAAATACAGAAGCTTGAAAGGAAACTTTTTTTTCAGAAAATGCTGACACCTAAAGCAGCCTCAGGTTTCAGGTTACCTATTGCTCTCCTCAAACCACAATTTTAAGAGCATCGTGACATTATTTAATCACTGATTAGATTGTCAGTTCTTTAAAAATAGGACCTGTGTCTTAGAATAGTTTCTGATACTAGTTGAATCTTTATGCTGGCCTGACAAAGTCCCTGTTGACCTGTCCAGGAGCTCTGGAGCTAAAACTACCCTTCAGAGTGGTTCTTTCTGTGGTGGTCCCCACTCTTTTTGGCACCAGGGACCGGTGCTCCTATGAGAATCCAATGCCTGATGATCTGAGGGGGAGCTGAGGTGGTGATGCTAGCTCTGGGGAGTGGCTGCAAATGCAAATGAAGCTTTGCTCACTCACTAGCTGCTCACCTCCTGCTGTGAGGCCTGGTTCCTAACAGGCCATGGATAGGTACTGGTATGCGGTCCAAGGGTTGGGGATCCCTGCCATATAGGGTTTTGGTTGCCTCCCATCCCCTTCTCCTCTGCATCACATTTATTGGATAAACTTGCATCCCTACTTCTCAGAGAAGACCAAGAGCATCAGGCTGAACACTAACAATTTCCAGATGCCATAGCCAGGGATCAAATTGTGCACTTAATACCACTTCTCTAGTCTCTTCAAAGACATCCTTTCTATCAAATTTTCTCTCACTGTCTTAGTATTTAATAAATGTTTATTGAAGGATTAAAGACATGATGGATAAAAGATTTCGAACCTAGACATCAATTTAGTCTGTGTGTGTGTGTGTGTGCACGCGCGTGTGTGTGTATGTGCACATGTGATGGGTAAAACAGATTGTTGGTAGAATATTTAATAAAAGAGCTCCTTTTAAATTACTTTTATTTGTAAACAACCATTGTTCCTTGTTATTGTTAGAAGTAAAAGAAAAACCCTTAGTCACGTGGTTGTTTTGTTTGTTAAGAAAAAGATAAATTATAAGTGCTGCTGTTTGAATTATTACTTTAAAATCCACATGAGGATGTATTTACAGTATGGTGAAAATAGTTAATAAAATTATATTACATATTTGAAAGTTGCTAATTGAGTTAATTATAAAAGTACTCAATACAAGAAAAAAATTGTAACTATACATGGGGACAATGTTAACTAGACTTATTGTGGTGATCATTTCACAATATCTATGCATTATGTTGTATACCTGAAATAAGTATAAAGTAAAATTTTTTAAAATGTTATGTTGAAATACATTAGACTCAATATGACTGGATGCAAAGAATTTTCTATGATGTTATTTAAAGAATTTCAAGCGTATTTCATTTTTTGGTATAATTTTTTTTAAATGTCTTGATTTTCTTATTAAGAATAATGCCTATTGAAAATCAAATCTTTAGAATGTTACCAAACACGTGTGCTTCACAGATTAGGATCTCTAGGAACTAACTCTGAGAAGTTCAGTTTCCAAGCGATAAACACCTCTCGAAAGTCAGGGGAAGAAGCCAAGTCTTTGAGCAGACTGAAAAACTGAACCTTGATGCTGGCCTAACAAAGATCCGTGTCAAACTACTCTTCACAGTTGCTCCTTATAGGGCTTTTGTTGTCTCTCATTCCCTTCTCCTCTGCACCACATTTATTGGATTAACCTTGTCTCCCTACTTCTCAGAGAAGACCAAGAGCATCAGGCTGAATTCTAACAATTTCCAGTTGCCATGGCCAGGATCCAGTAGTGCACTTAATATCATTTCTCCAGTCTCTTGAAAGACCTCTTCTATCAGATTTTCCCTCACTGTCTTAAACCTCTTTCCTTCTGCTGACTCATCTCCCATAGTCCATGAATGTGTTCAACCACTTTATTTAAAATACAGCCTTTCTTATCATGAGTGTCCCTCTAGTTTTTGCCCAACTGTCTCTCATAGTCTCCTTACCCATGATTCTTCACTTTTAACTCTACCTGCTGTTTTTCTGGCTCACTTCTCAAATCACTGTAATCTGACTTTTGATCTCTCTCTCCAAAACTCCATTTAAATGACCCTTACTTGGGCTATCATTTACCTCCTGTTATTCACATCCAATGAATACTTTTTGTCTCTGTTACTTGACGTCTCTGTGGCACTGACACTGATTACCACATCCTCTCATCTTGGTATTCCTTCTGTTGTTCTGACCAAACTGTTGCTGTCTGTTTTGAATCTCCTTTTTCTGCTAACCCCCTACATATTGGTGCTGATATGCCCTTAAATTTTATTCTTAACTTCTCATCCTATAGAGACCTTCTCCATAAGGGATCTCAATATTCTTCCATACTTTAAACTACCAACTATATGAAAAGGTGACTAATCTAGTTGTCAAGATACATTCTCTAAAACTAAACCATATGGATTTATAGCCTGGCTCTGTCACTTCCTGGCTGAGAATAACCTTAAACAATCTCCCTTGGCCTCAGTTTTCTCATCTTTAGAAGGAAAATAATAATAGTATTTTTATCATAGGGTCATTGTAAAGATATGTGGGTTAATATAACCAAAGTGTTTAGAACATCGTCTGGCACATCGTAGGCCTTAGTTAAGTGTTAATCATTATTACTATTATTACTATTATTACAGTACTATGTTATGATAATGACAATGATGATAATGATGATGATGATGATGACGATAATGACTCACAAGTTACTGTCTCTAGTCTCTACTTATCTCCTCACCTTCACATCTAGACATTTAGCTACTACTGGACCTGTCCACAAGGATGTCCCACAGTAACCTCAATAAAACATCTCTAAAGCTGAATTCATTGCCCTCATAATAAAACCTAATTTTCTTTCTATATGCCTTAACTTTATTTGATGGCATATATTAGTCACCAAATTCAAGCAAGAGATATATTGTCGACTTCTCTGCTCCTCACCATTTATTTTTAACTCTGAAATAGTTCTCAGGTCTTATTTCACTATTCTTACTGCCTTAGTCAAGTTTTTACCATCTCCTGCCTAGACTGATTCAGTAGCCTAACTGATCTCTCCACCTCCATCTTACTGCTTTCCAATTCTTCCACATTGCCATCAAAATGACTTCCTTGCATAAAGTCCTTCAATGACTCTTCATCACTATGTTAGTTTGCTAAGGCTGCCATAACAAAATACCATAGAGTAGGTGGCTTAAGCAACAGAAATTTATTTTCTCACAGTTCTATTTTTTGCACAGAAGTATAAGATTAAGGTGTTGGCAGGTCTGGTGTCTTTTGAGGCTATCTCTCTTGGCTTGCAGATGACTGTCTTCTCCCTGTGTCCTTATGTGGCCTTTCCTCTGTGTACACATGTCCCTGGTATCTTTTGCATCTCTTAATGTCCTCTTCTTATAACTTAATTACCTCTTTAAATGCCGTAACTACAAATACAGTCACATTCTGAGGTACTTGGGTTTAGTGCTTCAACGTATGAATTTTAGGGGCACAATTCAGCTCATAACCATCACATACAAATTAAGGATAGAGTTAGTTGTTATATAACATGCAAATCTACTAGTATGTGGCCTTTTCCAAATCTCCAGCTTCATTTCTTATTATCTCTCTCATCACTTTAAATTCCAGGAATATCAAATTGTGCACAATTCCTTAAATATCCAATCTGTTAGATCTCTTCATGCCACACACTCCTTTTGACAGGAATGCCACCGTACTCCCATCCTTGTCACGGGTAAACTGCTATTTATCCTTTAAACCTTATTCTGAGACTTCTCTGAAATTCCCAAATCCATATATTAGCAATCATTATTTATTATATTATTGTGTTGGTTTGATAGAATTTCATTACATTTCTTAGTGTAAAGATAGAACTAGGGGCATATCCTTTTTGTTCCAAATGAGTGGAACTACAGAGGAAGCAGTCACAAAATATAAACCCTTTCCCAGGACTTGGAAAGGAAATGAAAGACATTCAGCTCCGGAGGAATAAAGTACTGCACTTCTTGCCACTCTAAGCAGGGTGAGAATGAAGTAAGTGTGCCTGGTCCCCACAAACCTTGACTTCTGACAGAAAGTAGGTCTTGCCTTATTCATTCCAGGGAAGACTGGGCCCTCAGCCAGAATGTCAGAGCACCTGCAAAGCAGGGCCAGGCTGTGTCCTGCTGCCGTAGGCTGCCTTTGAGGGACAGCCATTGGAATCTTCTTTGTTTATGCAGAGAAACAAGAAGCCAAACTCACATTGAGAAATCAGACGTTCGGGCACCAGAAACCCAACCTAGTTTTCAAAATTTCAAGCCAATCACACCTTCATTTTCAAACATAGCACTTGTAGGTAAATTCAAACTGTTGCAATTCAAACAGGTTGTCTCATCCAGCTTTAGATTCAAGGCCTCCTATTTCCACTCATTTAGGGAACAGTGTGATGCCCAAAGAAAGAGAGTCTTACTAGAAAATATATTGGTTTCGTGTGGAGTAAGCACAAGAAGGGGTTAATTTGGGGAACTTAAGTCCTAAAATCTCTACTTCTCACTTGTTGCTATCCTTAGTAACCAGAAGACCACAAGTCAAACACAAGTTTACCTCTGTCTGAAAAAGTACCCAATTTAATTCAGACAAGTATATCTTATAAATGTAACTGTGTTTTGTTGTCTTGTAATTTCTAGGAGATTTAGCCACACTTAACTTTAAAGACCTTTATTTAGTCACCAGTATGAGTTGCTCTTATACAGCTCTATAATCTTTAGGTATAGGGAAGGTCGCATTTCTTTCTTTTTCTAAATTGAAGTAAATCAGGGATGATCAGAGATCATCCACTTTTGAGTCACCTCCCCTCCCTAGTGTCTCCCCTCACCTCTCTAGTATCTCAGACCAGGGTCTCTGAGTGATAACTTCTTCCTTTGAATGCTGTTGAAAAACCCTGGTCCCTCGCTTTTGGAGAAGTCAGCCAGGTGGTGATTGCTCCAGGGATGAGTGCCACAGACTGCAAACCCGGCAAGAGACCTTCATAGAAGGGTCCCAGGCTCTGTCACCAGTGGCCCAATTCTTGGGTGCATACAAGCACCCCACATCTTTTGTGATATCTATAAAACTCTCAGAGAATTCTGAGGTCCAGTCCCAGTCCTCTCTTTTTTTCCTAGAAGCACAAAATCCATAAGTCTGAAAGAGAGGGGAAAGCTATTTTTCCTTTCTTTTGCTAAAGAGAATGGAATAGGAAAAAGAGACAAGACAGAAAGCATACCTCTGCTGTGCTTTCTAAAGTTGAATTCACAGTTGGTATATTATCAGGAGACATAATTTTTTTAAAAACCTGAACTTTTTCTTTAAAGAAAACACATCCCATTCTGACTTTATTCTAGTATAACCTCCTTTGTAAACCTTCTGACCACCATCACTTCCTCTCTTCCTGAAGAGGTTACTAGCTTATGCTTTTTTATCATTTGTGTACTTTTCACATAGTCCTCTTATTTTATGTATCTCTTCCTAACTGGGAGCTTCCTAATAACTGAAACCCAGTTAGTTTCCTGCATGACAGTAGCCCCAATGTCTAGCATAGTACTTAGTGATAGCCAATACTCTTAATAGATTTTCATTGAAATGTGTGAAGTATTGAAATTAAGCTTAGATATTCTGGTCAGATGATAAAGATAAGAGGAAAGCAAGTAATTGGCCAAAAAGATAAAGCATCAGCATAGAAAAGAAAATTCTAGAGGTCTCCAAAGTTCATTTATTGAGAAGTAAGAATGAAATAACATTCAAATGTAAAATAACACCATGCCTCAGTAAACTTAATTCTTTTCTCTGTAGACTTTTGTATCTCAGCTATAGGTTCTATGTAACCAGAGCTCTGAAAATTTAAAATGCCAGTTCTAGAACCTAGCCTCATTCATATTTTAGCCCATTGGTGCGTGCCTTATTATTATCACTATAATAATTTATTAATGCTGTTGCTAATAAATAGATTAATGAATGTCTTTGATGGAACATAAAAAATACATAGTTCCAATTTTACCTCGCAAATAGTAATAATAATATTCTGGACATAAAATGGCAAGAGGTATTTCAAATGAAACATAACTGATACATGTAAAATGGTGGTGAAGAATATCTGTGCAGTACATAACCTGCGTGACCAAAAGGCAAGGAAGGCCCCTTACTGAAGGCTCTATAGAACCTTTTTGTACCTTGTACATTTTGGGGTCATGTCGTACCAACAGATTTTTAAATATTGAAAAATAAAGTGAATAGGACTTTGCATCCTAAAGGGTGTGGTTTTACTAACTGAAAGTGACTGAACATTATGAAATCAGATATTGTTGAGGAAATTCGCTGTCAGTGACAAAGAGCAGTTTAACCGAGCACAGTGGCAGCTGTTGTTGGAAAATAGAACCGGTTCTTGTTTATATCTCAGAGATGTGACTCATTGGTCACTTCAGGACATTAGTTAAACAATTTTTTAAGATAAACTAGTTAGGTATTTGGAACATTCAGGTAATGTGTTAGCGCTTCCCAATGGGAGACTGAGGACTCCAATGTGACTTCTGATCTACCTTCCAGTTGTCCCATTTCCTGCTCTCTGGCACTTTTCTACTGCTATGAGATATCACGTAATTTCATATTTTGCTTCAGAATAGAATCAAAATTGAGGTTGCAGCCTCAGAATTATTTCATAATTTTAATAATAAGCAAATACTACTATATAAGTGATCGAAATGAAACAGCATTTTAAAGTTTAATTAAACTTACTCTTTAGAATTAGTAATGTATTAGTAAGAGTCACATGACACAGAAAGTATAAGGAGTAAAAAGCTCTTCTTTACCTCCATCCCAACTATTCTGCTTCCTTTTCTAGAATAGCTTTCGTATGTCTTTCTGGAGATAATTTATACATGTAAGGACAATTTACATTTACTTTACTCTCCCATTTTTACACAAAAGCTAGCATACTGTACACCCCATAGCTTGCTATCTGAACATTAGATCACGGAACTCATTCTGTATCTCATAACTAGCAACTTCACAGTTGCTGTATTACAGTAGAGGGATGTATTATCATGTACACCCTCTCCTGATGAAACCTATGGGATTACAAACAATGCTATAATGAGTAATCTATTTCATACATCATTTCATACATGAGTGAATAGAGTCTGGGACATATTCCCAGAAGAAGACCTGTTGAGTTGCATTGTTCATTCTGTGAGTTATCCATTTCGTTCAGATTATTAAATGTATTTTCCTACTGCAGTAGATTGTTACACTAATTGCTCCAATAAATCTGCCTCCTGGTATCCATGTCCTTGTGTCTCTTCCACACTAACTAGACTCGGTTATGTGGCTTGCTTTGGTCAATGAATCAAACGTGACACTAACAGAGGTCTGACAAACATTTCACACTCATCCTCTTGGAATACTGCCTCTAGCAGGTAAGGAGGCATGGCTGAGTCTTTCCTAAGGAGCAAAGACCACATGAAAAGGAAGGTCCAGTCATCCCAGCTGTCCCAGGTAAGCAGAGCCCTCAGCTGACTCTCTGAATGCAGTTGCATGAATGAGCCCAGTCACAACCAGAAAAAATACTTTAGCAAATCCACAGAATTGTAATAAACAGTCGTTACTTTAAACTACTACATTTTGGAGTGGTTGTTATGCAGCAATAAATAACTGAAACACCTGCATAGTTTTAAAACTCTGAAAAAAAAAATCCTGATATACTATGACTGCTCATTGTGTGTCAAGTTAAATTAAAATAACTAATGTAATCATTAAGGTTCTCTTAGAGAGAGATGAGGGATATCCTCTTTGGTCCAAATTGGCAATAACCAAAACTAATTTTAATATGATGGCTATGAAATAGCTAGGGCAAGATGTGACAATAATAACATATATTTCAAGTATATAGTTGTTCATAATATAAAATGTTTTCACTTGAATTAGTTATCTCTCCAGATCTTTATTATAATCCTAAATTAGGAATTTTGGGCAAAAAGACACTCAGTTGCAAAGCAAGATTTAGAACACGAGTCTATAGATATCCATCCCAGCATATTTTCTAATTATTATGCCATGTTCTGGCCTCTATATAATTCTTATAGATGAAGTATAAATAACACAAAAGTGTTTTAATTTGGAAACACAACAAAGGTCAAGGATGAAAGAGATTTGAAAATTAAACTCTCTTATAGGACACAGTATTTTCTACAGTATTCACTCTATGTTCAGTGTCTCCTGTAGCTAAAAGACAGTTTAATCTGCTATACTTCTTTGTTGTTAAAGCAATGAGTTCCTTATTTCTAGGGGTTGAGTCTGGAGATTCAAAGTGAGGTCTGGGCTGGAGGAATGAATTGGAGAATCAACAGTGTACAGATGACAATTGAAGCCATAGGATTCAAGGAAATGATCGAGAAAAATGTAATTTAGAAAGAGAACAGAAATAAAACAAGGATGAAAGCCTGGGTGAAACCAATTGGAAGGGTAAATGGAAGAAGAAAAGTCTAAGAGAGAGAATGGAAAGGAATAGCAAGAGCGAAAAGAGGAAAACCATAAGAAAAATGTGTTCTTGACACAAGAGGAAGAGAGAACTTCAAGAGGCTGTCAGTATCAGTCTTCAGAAAGGAAAGTACTATAAGGATTGAGAGTATCCATTGCAACTAGCAACAAGACCATTGCAAGCAAATTTGATAAGAACAGTGTCAGTGGATGTAATGTCTATTGTCTGTCCAGTAAATCCTCTTTCCTTTCATCTGGCAATGAATCTACTTCCCTGTCTACAGGTATAGGCACATAATTCAGATGGTACCAATCTTAACATCACATCCCTCTGGCAATAGAGGTAGGGATATCTTTGATAACAGGCATGTGACCCTCTGGGACAATGTGAACCTTCGCTTGAGATCTTATATCTAGAACTAGTGAGGAAAACTCCTTTTCTTTTGGGTAACGAAAATATCAGAATGAAGTCAAAATACAGAAATATATAGAGATGAGAAATGAGAGATGAGCAATGTGAAAGGCTCAGTGAAAGACTCAACTGTGTTTCAGCCCATGGATCCAGTCATCTCTGATATCAGTCTTCTCTCCCTTTCCTGAAACTTAATTCTCTTCTCTTAATTCTATGATCCTCCTCAATGTCTTTCCAATAATTTCCACTCCTTCCTTCTCTCTCTCTTTTTTTAGCAACAAAAGAACTAAGATTAATAGGTAGAAGTCAGATTGTAATTGGTTTAAAAATGAATGATATAAAATACCTCAGAATAACCATAATAAGAAATGAACAGGAACGATATAAATAAAACTAGAAAATTTTAGTGAAGAACATAAAAGAAGACGTGAATAAATGGGAAGTCCTACCATGTTCCTGAGTAATAGTGACTATTATAAAGATGTCAGCTTTTCTCAAATTAATTTATAGATTTAATGAAACTCCAATCAAAATTCAAATAGAATATCTTTTGGAGCTTAAAACGGTGATTCTAAAGTTGATTAGTTAGAAAACATAGAGAACAGTCAAGAAATTTTGGAAAAACGAAAATTGATGAGAGGAACAATGGTCTCCCTAGCTCAAAATATTCAATAGTAGTGCCTCTGTAACTATCTCTCCTGTTCATCATGATCCTTGCCTCTTGGCACAGTTAACTGGTCCATGGATATTCTCCTTTTTGCCTAGAGTAACTTTAATATGTTTTTTTTACTTGTAACAGAAAGACTCAATATGAGAATTTTCCCCTCAATGTATTAAAAGATATTAAAATGACACATAAAACAGAGTACTATTAGTATAAATGTGTATAAGCATATCTTTGGAATAGAATACCCATAACTAAATACTATTACTTATAAAATTGATGTAAATAATAAAGTTGGAATCATTTTAATGTGTAAAAGAAAACTTATTCAATAGGCTAGCTTTGATAACGTAAGTTAAATTGCCAATTTACAGCATGTGCCAAAAAATTTTTTTTGAGATGTTAAATGTGAAAAGTGTTCAATATAAAGTAAACAAACAAATATTAAAAATGATCCTGGTACCTGATTAATGTTTACTCAAGTGTGGTTAAAAAGCTAAAAGAATATTTAGGGAACTATTTAAACTATTTACTTCTTCTAGAGCTGAAAGAAGAATTGTCTAAGCATAAAATCAATGTGCTGAGTGACAAAAGAATCAAATCAAAGAACTGACTACATAAAAATTTAAAAGAAACCAAAAAAAATTGAAAAGTGTTAAGTAACTAGGCCTATTTATGAATTTAAAAAATTGAAAAGTAAATTACAAAGTAAAAATATTTCACAAAAAGCAAGTAGCAGTTTAAACCAATAAACGCTTTCAACAGAAATAAAAGTGTAACAACAACATATAGACAAGTTTCAGAAGCAGAAATATAAATGACCAATAACTATGTGAAAATTCACTATTAATAGTTACAAAATAAAACATCAATGAGTTGGGGGAGAGAGAGAGAGAGATAAAGAGAGAGAGGGAGAGAAATATGTACATATTCTCTGGGGCTTCCTTCCACCCCTATTCTCTCTTCCCTTTCTTTTTTGTCTGGCTAATCCGCTGTGATTCAAATTTCAGTTTAAACATAACTTTTTACCAAGAAGCCCTGTTTTGAAAATTTGCCTAAAGAATTTTGTTATGGTTATCCTAGCTTGGGAAAGGGGAAAGAAAATTCACGTTGAGTATGTTTTGATTTGGAATATACTATTTAAAGTAAATGAATTAGAGATAATATTTTACTGGTCAGTGAGACCTGGTCACAAAAATATTTTCATTCCTAAGATTAAATGTTGCTTCTGTAAGTTAGCTAGAGCAGCAAATCAGTAATATTTAAGCCCTAGCTCCTCTGATGGTTCTCAGGAGTAAATAAGCCATTGAAAAGTAAGCTTATATTCATTTTTAGTTAACTTATTTTTAAATAAATTACAAACAGTGAAGCACACACATCTCAGTGTAGTACATGGTTCAATGAGTTTTGACAACTGTATATACCTGGGTAACTAATATTCCAGTTGAGATGTAGAATTTTTTCATTACCCCAGATAGTTCTTTTGCACCTCTCTAGTCAGTGGACCCTTCATGAGGCAGCCATTGTTCTGATTTCTATCACAATCCATTAGTTTCAAATGTTCTTTAATGTCATATAAGTAGGGTCATAAAGCACATACTCTTATATGGTTGGCTTCTTTTGCTCAACCTATGTTTTTGAGGTTCATCCATGTTGTTGCATATATGACTAGTTCATTCTTTTTTCTTACCAAACAGTGTTCCAATGTAGTGTATCATTTGTTTATCATTTTATCAGTTCTCATGTTGGTGGACTTACAGATTGTTTCCTGTTTATGGCTATTATGAACATTCTTATATTAGTCTTTTCATATTTCAAATTTAATAAAAACCTAAACATTGACTAGATGGATCATAGAACAAGTGCCTTTTAAATCTTTGTTAGAAATTGCTAACCAGTTTTCCAAAGTGTTGGTACCACTTACACTCTGACTAGAAATGTATGCGAGTTCTAGCAGCTCTACATCCACACCAGTATTTTTAATGTTTGCCATTTAGAAGCGTGAAATGGTGTCTCATTGTAGTTTTAATTTGCATTGCTCTGAGACTAAGGATGTTGAGCACTTTTTCTAGGTTTCTATTCTGGAATTCTTAGGCTGTGGCCTTCATTCTCATTCTTACGAAATGGCTGCTGGAGTTCTAGCAGTCACTCTGACATGTTGGCAGAACAAAGAACAAAGGATCCAGGTTCTGAAGTCATGTGTCTGTTGAGTCTTTCTCAGAAGCCTCATCCAGTGGCTTCTGTTTACATCTCATTGGTCAGAATTATGTCACATGGCCACTCTAATCTTCAAGGAAGGCAGAGAAATGCAGATTTTTAAAGTTGGTGTTCTCGGTATCTATTGCTGTGTAACAAATCAACTCAAAACTTAGGGGCTTAAAATAAAAACATATGTTTTTCTCACAAATATGCCATTTGGACAAAGCTCAGCAAAAATGGCCTCTCTTCCACTTTGCACCAATGTAGCAGGAGTTGATGCTGACTGGGGACTAAGGAGACCCACACAGTTGCAGCTGTGGTTAGAACATGACCATATCACATGTCCGCTTGGCTCCCCACACCATGGTTTCTGAGTCCCAAAGGTGAAGGTCCCAAGAGAGTCCTGGGTAGAAACTGTATCACTTTTTATGACCTAGGCCTAGAAGTTACACATCAAGCATCACTTGTGCTATATTCTATTTGTCGTGAAATACACCAAGTCCTGCTCAGGTTGAAGAGGAGGGAAAATAGGTTTTACATCTTAATGTGCAGGTGACAGGTTCTGGAGGAGCATGTAGGATCAAAATACTGGTGTGGCCATTTAAGGGAAATATAATTTCCTACAACTGGGCAAGTTGTTCGTCTTAAACCAAAGTGGGGTTCTCTTAGCAGGAAATATCATGGTAAATAGATGTTGGGTAGGCAAAATGAGTTTCTGTCATGTTTTATACACATATCACATTATAATTTTTTTGCTCTGTCACTAGATTATAATCTTCATGAAGGCAGCAACCAGGTTTATCTGTCTTGTCAATTGTTGATTCCTCAGGGCCTAAGAGAAAAAAAATAGGTGTTCAAGAAATATTGGACAATTAATGATTATTAAACCAAATAAAACTATATAGAGATGATCAGTTTTAGAAAAATAAACTGTGATGTAAACATTAGAGAAGAATGAAAAGATTTAAATTTTAAAAGTCAGTAACCTACAAAAGGTCTAATAAACGCATATGCTAAGAATTAAAACAAATTTCCTCATTCTTTTAAAATAAAAAACTAAACAAAATACTATCTTTTAAGATAGAAATCTGTACAGAAATAAATGGCTGATTATGTGGAAAGGAGGATCTCTTAAAAAGGTAAAGCATGTTTCAGTGAGGTGATCAGAGGTGATCAGGGACTACTAGCCAGTCTCATGATTTTTGCATTATTTTTTCAAATTTGTTTGAAATACCAAACCATTGACCATTATTTGCTATTACTGGGGACCGTTTGAAAACTGTAACCTGCCTAATCCTTCCTGGATTTGTACTGAGGTTAAGAACTTGTTCATTTGATAAGCTTTCTCTTCTTTATCCTTAAATGTGCTATTGGTTCAATTAGCTAAAAATCATTTCTGACTTATTTTCTTTGATATATGTTTAAATCTTTTTTATTGTTTTTATTAGTTTTGTAATCCCTTTACAGGAGATCTTCAAAGTTTTCTTTTTCTTTTTTGGTCCATTTAATAACTAGTTTACCATTAACCACATCTGCATGGCACATTCCTTAAGACTGTGTGACTAACATTCTCATACTGTGATCTTTTTAACATGCAAATCTGATCATGTCACTCTTGTGCTCAAACTATTTCAATAGCTTCCCATAGTTACTGACAAATATAAACTTCCTGGCATGACATCCAAGGCCCTTCAGGAGCTGGCTCCTCATTTGCCATCACTTTTCTTTCCTTATGCTACTGGGCACATGTGCTTTCTCATGTCTCAGTGCCGATTCACCCAACCCCTGCCTGGTGTCTCTCCAGGATGAGGGAAGAAGAATATCTGTTAAGTGTTTCCTTCCCCTTTGTCCATGTGACAAACTTATTCACCCTTCAGTCTCATCTCAGCATTAACTCCTGTTGACCCTTTCCCTGAGCTTTCTTTACAGATGGGGTGCATTTTATTTGTCTTGGTTTGAAAATCTAAATCTGAATTAAGGACTTTCTTTCATAGGAAGCAGTTTTACACAAAATCTCAGAAGAAACCAAGTACCATAGTTCCTTTAAATGGCATTTACTATTCTTTTCTCTCTCAATATGATTATGTAGGAGTGGGGACATGGGAGAGGAAGAAGTGATTCTACTCCTTTGATGGCTCTTTCAGTACTTATTATTAACCAAAGAAGGAGCAAACTGGTGGAGAATAGAAATGATCTTTATGGAATGCCAAAGTGGAAGACATCACTCTTTCTTGAAATGTCTTTCAAAAATTTTATTTACTGAACTGGGTTTACATGTGATTTGTGAGCTGATGGCAGAAGCTTGGACTCAAGCCCTACCAATATACTTTCCATTCTTCTACCTGGCTTCCTATCTTCTACCTGCCTAAAAGATACTTGTAGGGTATCTTTCCCCATCTGTCCATGGGATATTCACCCATATTTTCTGTCCTCTGAGCCCCGGGCCTTGACAGAGGTTCCTTTTTAGTATCAAAGCTATTACAATGATTGAAGGGAAAAGGCCAACAGACACATCAGAAACCTTCTTTAAAGAACATGGATACAGAAATGTACAGAAACAGTCAGACAAAGCAGGACACAACATAGGGTGTTCCCAGCTGGACTTTTCTGGTTCCCATAATCCCCAGTTGTGAAGAGTGGGACATCTCCTTTGCCATTCTTATAGGGAATTTCCAATCTTCTCACTGCCTGATTTTCTGGAGACTCTGCAATTGCCGTGTCTACTCTTCAGGTGCGAGGAATTGACACAAATTAACCCCAGCACATTTTGGAGTGTTTATTGGAAGACTAGGTGAGTTAAATGTGAATTTCCCAAGTAGAGCATCTTGTAAAAGACCCAGATTTCAGGATTGCATTTGTTCGGTCCTATTTTGTATATGATGTTTCCACACTTATTAGTATTATCCCTGCATTATTGTTGGGGAGACAGCACCTAATAGTATGAAGTCTGAAGTCAGATTGCCAGGGTTTGAATTTTAGGGTGACACCCATCCTGGTTTAACCAGGACTGAAGAGTCCTATCAGGGATGCAGAACTTATCAATGGACACTTCCGGGCAAATTGGGACAGTGGGTCACCCTGGATCTTTTGTTATTTACTGTGTTAGCTTCCACAAGGTATTTAACCTTAAAGGGCCTCAGATTGACCAGGTCCAGAATGGAGATGATAATAGTATCGCAACATCAAGGAAATATAATTGGAGTTAAAAAGTTAATATTTGCAAAGTACTTATAACAGTATCTGCCATATATGTGTTCATTAAATTGAAAATTATTAAGAAAGGATTCCTGTAGATGACAAGGTGCTGTGGCTTCCTGATGCCACATAGCAGTGACTAGGGGCCTAGAGGCAGATCTCACTGCAGTAAAAGCTCCATCCCTGGAGGGGAGATGCAGTGGTGGATCCTCTTGGCAGTTCTGTCTGTTGTGATTAGTGCTGGTGATGACTGTGGGGGTCCTTGGTAGCAAAGCCTGCAAACATCCACTACGATGCTGAGATTAAAAATTATTCTTGGATCTTTGGTAGCATGGTGGAGTAAGAGACATCCCCAGATCTCTCTGCTTGAAACAACAATAAGCTGAATATCTAAAACTCAACAAAAAACACCAAAACTTCACACCAGCACATCTGAGTGTGGAATCTGCACATAAGAGCTGTCACGGGTCAGAATCCCTGGTGTTGGGCAGTGGACTGGGAGAAATAAAGAAGCTGCCTCTCACAGCTGTAGGAACTCCCTGTAGGAGGAGCGGGAGAGGAGAAGGAGTGGCAAATTCCCTGAACAGCCCTGCTAGGGAAAGCTGTGAGCTCCATGCAGCCGGCAGCAGGGCCTAGTCATTAGGGCAGAAGGCAGAGAAGCAGGATGGCAGAAAAACAGCAATTGATTTTTACTGGCTGCGGTTGCAAAATTGAGGCTGAGCCGCAGCCCCCAACTCCCAATCCAGAGGGCCCCTCCCCCCAAACCCTCCAAGACAGAAAACTGCGGAACCAGGGGAATCTCAGCAAACACTACCGAAACTGTCACTAACACTGACAGAGACTGAAATTGAGGGTAGTGAGCATGATTAAAAATCCATCAGAAAATAAAAAGGCAATTTTAAGGCTTTATATGAAGCAGGGATCCAAGAGGCTTAGACGCCTACTGAAAACCAAAAGAAAAGTGCCTTCTTTGCAGTAGGCTAAAGAGAGACCTTATATAACAAATCTTCTTTCTGGAAAAAACAGAAGAATACACTTCCATTAATGCCCAGGTGGAAAAATAGTTCATTGAACACCATAAACAGCCAAGGTGACAAGGCATCTCAGAAATAAAGAGAAAAATCTCCAGAAATAAGCTTATAGACATAGAAATATGCAATTTAAATGACAGAGAATTCATGATGGTACTTCTGAAAAAATTCAGGGAATTTCGAAATGAGTCATATCAACGATTTCAGGAATTGAAAAAACAACTAGATGAGCAGAGCAAGGATATTTAAACACTCAAAAAGAACCAAATAGAACTTCTGGAAATGAAGAACACATTGCAAGAGTTGAAAAATGAAATAGCAAGCTTGGGAAATACAGTTGACCAAATGGAGGAAAGGATCAGTGATATTGAAGACAGAAATCTAGAAATGAATAAGAAGAATGAAGAGAGAAACCAAATAATGAAAAATAATGAAAGAGAAATTCAAGAACTAGCTGATACCATCAGGAGAGGAAACATAAAAATAATGGGCATTATTGAAGACAAAGAAAAGGAGCAGGGACTAGAAAGCATTTTCAGACAAATAGTTGTTGAGAATTTTCCAAATCTAGGAACGAGCTGGAGCTTGGAATTCAAGAAATCAACTGAACACTCAATTATCTCAACCTAAAAAGGCCTTCACCAAGACACATGGTATTAAAATTATTAAAAATCAATGACAAAGACAGAATTCTCAGGGCAGCCAGGGAGAAGAAAACGGTAACTTATAAAGGCAAACCCATTAGATTATCCTCGGACTTCTCAGCACAGATCTTACAAGCCAGAAAGGAATGGAATCAAATATGTAAACTATTAAACGAAAGGGACTACCAGCCTAGAATAATATATCCAGCTAAGCTCTCCTTTAGATATGAAGGAGAAATGAAGATCTTGTCAGACATACAAAACTTGAGGGAATTCTCCATGATGAGGCCTGCACTACAAGAAATACTGAAAGGGGTCAGCTCACCTAAAACAAAATGACAAAAAAAAAAAAAAAAAGAAAAGAAAAAGAAATACATAATTAGGAGTAAAGTGACTGTCAGGCAAATAGAAGCAGAGAAGTGTAACCCTTAATAAGAACAGGACATTATAAGCTTAAATAATAAGAAGAGAATTGTTATAACAAGATAATAATGAATGTTCAGCATACATTGTGACAAACTGAGATAACAATGACTGAAAAGGGGAGCTTTCAAAGATCCAAATTTGCAAAGGAGAATGGAGATAAGGCATGTGCAGAATAAAATGGATGACTATATATATATAACTATCCTTTACATATTCGTAATGGTAACCACACACAGAAGATTCAGAACTGAAGTATATAACATAAATCAAGAAGAATCAGAGGCAAAACCAACAAAAGTCAACCAAAATAAAGAAAACAGAAACACAAGGACAAAGAAGCAATGGAAACACCGAGCTACCAGAAAACGAAATATAAAATAGCTATAAGAAGACCTTATATTTCAATAATCACTCTAAATGTAAATGGACTGAACTCACCAATAAAAAGGCACAGAGTTGCAGAATGGATCAAAAAAGAAAACCCAACCATATGCTGCCTCCAGGAGACACATCTCAGCTCCAAAGACAAATATAGACTCACAGTGAAGGGTGGAAAATGATATATCAAACAAATGGCTTTGAGAGAAAAGCGGGAGTAGCAGTACTAATACCAGATGAAATAGACTTCAAAATAAATAATATAAAGAAAGATACTGAGGGACACTTCATAATGATAAAGGGAATCATGCACCAAGAAAACATAACACTTATTACTATCTATGCTCCCAATCAGGGAGCCGCGAAATATGTAAAGTAATTACTAACAGAATTAAAGGAAGAAACAGACCAAAACACTATTGTAGTAGGGGACCTAAATACACCACTGTCGGATATGGACAGATTATCCAAACAGAAAATCAATAAGGAAATAAAATCCTTAAATGACACATTAGACCAAATGAACATAATTCACATTTACAGTGCCTTCCATCCCCAAACATCTGCTTATACATTCTTCTCTAGTGCACATGGAACATTCTCAAGAATTGACCATGTACTGGGACACAGAGATAGCCTCAACAAATATAAGAGGGTTGAAATCA
>NW_011888890.1:6164773-6169578 GCF_000151845.1 Pteropus vampyrus | reverse complement strand
GGCTTTGAGAGAAAAGCGGGAGTAGCAGTACTAATACCAGATGAAATAGACTTCAAAATAAATAATATAAAGAAAGATACTGAGGGACACTTCATAATGATAAAGGGAATCATGCACCAAGAAAACATAACACTTATTACTATCTATGCTCCCAATCAGGGAGCCGCGAAATATGTAAAGTAATTACTAACAGAATTAAAGGAAGAAACAGACCAAAACACTATTGTAGTAGGGGACCTAAATACACCACTGTCGGATATGGACAGATTATCCAAACAGAAAATCAATAAGGAAATAAAATCCTTAAATGACACATTAGACCAAATGAACATAATTCACATTTACAGTGCCTTCCATCCCCAAACATCTGCTTATACATTCTTCTCTAGTGCACATGGAACATTCTCAAGAATTGACCATGTACTGGGACACAGAGATAGCCTCAACAAATATAAGAGGGTTGAAATCATACCAAGCATATTCTCTGATCATAATGCTTTGAAACTGGAGATCAACTGCAAAAAGAAAGCAGGAAGAACCACAAATACATGAAGATTAAACAACATGCTATTGAAGAATAACTGGGTCAGAAAAGAAATAAAAAGGGAGATCAAGAGATACAGAGAAATGAATAATAATAGTACAACATATCAAAACTTTTGGGACACGGCAAAAGCAGTCGTAAGAGAAAAGTTCATATCATTTCAGGTCTATCTCCAAAAACAAGAACGAGCCCAAATAAACAACCTAACTCTTCATCTTAAAAAAACTAGAAAAGGAAGAACAAATGAAGCCTAAGGACAGCAGACAGAAAGAAATAATCAAAATTAAAGCAGAAAAAAATGAAATTGAAAACAAAACAAAAAAAATAGAAAAAATAAATGCAACAAAGAGCTGATTCTTTGAGAAGGTGAATTAAATTGACAACCCCCTGGCTAGACTCTCTAAAGAAAAGAGAGAAAGGACACAAATAAACAAAATCAGGGATGAAAGAGGGGAAATTATGAAAGACATCGCAGAAATACAAAGAATCATACAAGAATACTATGAAAAAGTATATAACACCAAATTTAATAATCTAGAAGAAATGGACCAGTACTTAGAAAAATACAACCTTTGTAGACTGAATCAAGAAGAACAGGAAAATCTAAATAGACCTATCAGCAGTATGGAAATTGAAACAATCATCAAAAACATAGCAAAAAGTAAAAGTCCAGGACCAGATGGCTTCACCAGTGAATTCTACCAAACATTCAAAGATTTAATACCTATTCTCAAACTCTTCCAAAAAATTGAAGAGGAGGCAATACTTCCCAACTTATTTTATGAAGCCAATATTACTCTGATAATACCAAAACCTGGTAAAGATAACACAAAATAAGAAAATTACAGACCAAAATCTATCATGAACACAGATGCGAAAATCCTAAATAAGATACTAGCAAACCGAATATAACAACATATTAAAAAGGTTATACACCGCGATCAAGTGGGCTTCATCCTAGGGGCACAGGGATGGTTCAACATATGTGTTTCACCACATAAACAAATTAAAAAAGAAGAATCATATGATCATGTCAATAGATGCAGAAAAAACCTTCGACAAGATACAACATCCATTTATGATCAAAACACTTAACAAAATCAGTATAGAAGGAAAGTGCCTTAACATAATAAAGTCCATATATGACAAGCCCTCAGCCAACATTATACTTAATGTTGAAAACTAAAAACCTTCACTCTAAGATCAGGGACAAGGCGAGGCTGTCCACTATCTCCACTGTTATTCAATATAACATTGAAGGTCCTAGCGAGTGCAATCAGACAAAGGAAAGATATAAAAGGCATTCAAATAGGAAACGAAGAAGTCAAACTGTCACTGTTTGCAGATGACATGATTCTCTATATAGAAAATCCTAAAGACTCCACAAGAACACTACTAGAAACAATAGGCAAATACAGTAAAGTCTCTGGATACAAAATCAATGTTCAAAAATCCATAGCTTTCCTATACTCTAATAATGAAGTGTCAGAAAAAGAAGTAGAAAAAATAATTCCTTTTGCAATTGCAACCCAAAGAATAAAATACCTAGGAATATATCTAATGAAATATGCGAAAGACCTATATAATGAAAACTACGAGACCCTATTAAAAGAAATTGAAGAAGATACAAAGAAATGGAAAGATATTCTGTGTTCTTAGATTGGAAGAATCAACATGGTTAAAATGACCATATTACTTAAAGCATTATACAGATTTAATGCGATCCCCATCAAAATCTCATCAGCATTTTTTAAAGAAACAGAACAAAAAATCATCAGATTTGTAGGGAAGCACAAAAGACCCCGAATTGCCAAAGCTATCCTGAAAAAAAGAACAAGCCTGGAGGCATCACTCTGCCTGACTTCAAATTATACTACAAAGCAACAGTAATCAAAACAGCGTGGTATTGGCAGAAAAACAATCACATGGACCAGTGGAACAGAATCAAGAGTCCAGAAAGCAAACTCATATTTATATGGGCAAATAATTTTTGACAAAAAAAGCCAAAAACATACAGTGGAGAAAAGAAAGCCTCTTTAATAAATGGTGCTGGAAAAACTGGAAAGCCACCTGCAAAAGAATGAAACTAGACTGTTGTCTATCATCACACACCAAAATTAACTCAAAATGGATTAAGGATCTGAATATAACACCAGAAACAATAAAATGCATAGAAGAAAACATAGAAACTAAACTCAAGGACCTTGGACTTAAAGAGGATTTTGTGAATTGGACCTCAAAAGCAAGGGAAATAAAAGCTAAAATAAATGAATGGTACTACATCAAACTAAAAATCTGCTAAGCAAAAGAAATCCTCAACAAGGTAAAGAGAGAACCATCTGAATGGGAAAATATATTTGCAAGGAACACCTCCGATAAGGGCCTAATATCCAAAATATACAAGAACTCATATGACTCAATAACAACAAAAAAACAAATTACCCATTCAAAAAATGAGTAGAGTACCTGAATAGACACTTCTCCCTAGAGGACATACAAATGGCCAACAAATATTTGAAAAGATGCTCAACATTGCTAGCTATTAGGGAAATGCAAATCAAAACCACAATGAGATACCATCTCTCACCTGTTAGAATAGCTGTAATCAACAGGACATGTAATAACAAATGCTGGAGAGGATGTGGAGAAAAAGGAACCCTCAAACACTGCGGGTAGGACTGTAAATTGGTACAGCCACTATGAAAAACAGTATGGAGGTTCCTCAAAAAACTAAGAATTGATCTACCATATAATCCAGTAATCTCTCTTCTGAGTATTTACCCCAAAGCCTTGAAAACCCATATCCGAAAAGATATTTGCACACTGATGTTCATAGCAGCATTATTCACAGTGGCCAGGACATTGAAGCAACCAAAGTGTCCTACGATAGGTGATTGACTAAAGAGCTGTGGTGCATGTATACAATGGAATATTACTCGGCCATAAGAAGAGATAAAATACTGCCATTTGCGACAACATGGATAGACCTCGAGATAATCATGCTAAGCAAAATAAGCCAAACAGAAAAAGTTGAAAATCACATGATATCACTTATATGTGGGATATAAACCTAAAAGCAACAAATGAGCAGGACAAACAAACAAAGACTCATGGACGTAGACTGTAGATTAATGGTTACCAGAGGACTATAGAGTAGTGGTTATTAGTGGGGTGGGGGAGGAGGGGTGAGGTAGATGGGGTAAAGGGGGTCAAATATAAGGGGGTAGGGGGCGGGTGAAGTGGGTAAAGGAGACCAAATATATATGGTAGCTGAAGGAAACTGGACTTTGGGTGGTAAACACACAATAGAATATACAGATGTCAAATTACAATGTACACCTGAAAATTATATAATTATATTAACCAATGTTACCCCAATAAACTTAATAAAAAAATAAAAAGAAATAAAAATTATTAAGAAAGGCATATTTTCCCCTGGGCATAATCTCAGTGTGCAAGCAATGTTTATATTTTCTGCCATTATGTTAGTGATTTCTAAAAGTAAATTTCTCATTTATCTACACATTATATATACATATTTAAAAATTCTGATTGAGTTTTTACCATCGAATTTTCACATATAACAAGCATACCCAAAAGCAACGTTTTCATAGTAAAGTTGAATGACAAAATGATATTATATAAAGTGATGTAAGTAGTAAAAGTGGATCCCCAATTGTGAAGAATGTCCTCCAAACCCCCTAACCCTCTTTTCTTTCTCCCCTTATGCTACTTTGAACAAAGCTTAATTATAACTAATATCATGTTATATGTCAATTACACCTCAATAAAAAAAGCTCCATTATAGTAATTACTGTATTGTATTAGAATTGCATGTCTATTACCACATGAGAGAGAATGTGCAAGAGGTGGGGTGAGCACAAAGGGAGATCCTTTGCTGCAACTGACAGCATGGAGGGACAAGAGAGGTTAGGTCATAAAGTGGCCATTAACATCTGCACCCCTCCATCAGAAATGAGAGACCCAGTGAGTGTCAGACCGAAGCCCATCAGATTAGCCACCCCTCCTCCGATGGAGGGGAGTGAATAATGGTAGAGGAAGTGAACAAAAAGTGTTCACTCCCACATTCTGTGGAATTGAAAAGAAGGATAGATTAGGGACTTTTCTCCCTACCCACAGCCTTTTGACTAAAAGCCCTCTCCTTTAAAATATTTGTTATGTTTTGAAGCTTTAACCCTTGAAGCTCAAATCTATAGAAATTCTCTTGAGAAAGTGCAGTCCATGCAAACAAATATTTTAA
>NW_011888890.1:6162433-6164723 GCF_000151845.1 Pteropus vampyrus | reverse complement strand
AGGAAAATCTAAATAGACCTATCAGCAGTATGGAAATTGAAACAATCATCAAAAACATAGCAAAAAGTAAAAGTCCAGGACCAGATGGCTTCACCAGTGAATTCTACCAAACATTCAAAGATTTAATACCTATTCTCAAACTCTTCCAAAAAATTGAAGAGGAGGCAATACTTCCCAACTTATTTTATGAAGCCAATATTACTCTGATAATACCAAAACCTGGTAAAGATAACACAAAATAAGAAAATTACAGACCAAAATCTATCATGAACACAGATGCGAAAATCCTAAATAAGATACTAGCAAACCGAATATAACAACATATTAAAAAGGTTATACACCGCGATCAAGTGGGCTTCATCCTAGGGGCACAGGGATGGTTCAACATATGTGTTTCACCACATAAACAAATTAAAAAAGAAGAATCATATGATCATGTCAATAGATGCAGAAAAAACCTTCGACAAGATACAACATCCATTTATGATCAAAACACTTAACAAAATCAGTATAGAAGGAAAGTGCCTTAACATAATAAAGTCCATATATGACAAGCCCTCAGCCAACATTATACTTAATGTTGAAAACTAAAAACCTTCACTCTAAGATCAGGGACAAGGCGAGGCTGTCCACTATCTCCACTGTTATTCAATATAACATTGAAGGTCCTAGCGAGTGCAATCAGACAAAGGAAAGATATAAAAGGCATTCAAATAGGAAACGAAGAAGTCAAACTGTCACTGTTTGCAGATGACATGATTCTCTATATAGAAAATCCTAAAGACTCCACAAGAACACTACTAGAAACAATAGGCAAATACAGTAAAGTCTCTGGATACAAAATCAATGTTCAAAAATCCATAGCTTTCCTATACTCTAATAATGAAGTGTCAGAAAAAGAAGTAGAAAAAATAATTCCTTTTGCAATTGCAACCCAAAGAATAAAATACCTAGGAATATATCTAATGAAATATGCGAAGGACCTATATAATGAAAACTACGAGACCCTATTAAAAGAAATTGAAGAAGATACAAAGAAATGGAAAGATATTCTGTGTTCTTAGATTGGAAGAATCAACATGGTTAAAATGACCATATTACTTAAAGCATTATACAGATTTAATGCGATCCCCATCAAAATCTCATCAGCATTTTTTAAAGAAACAGAACAAAAAATCATCAGATTTGTAGGGAAGCACAAAAGACCCCGAATTGCCAAAGCTATCCTGAAAAAAAGAACAAGCCTGGAGGCATCACTCTGCCTGACTTCAAATTATACTACAAAGCAACAGTAATCAAAACAGCGTGGTATTGGCAGAAAAACAATCACATGGACCAGTGGAACAGAATCAAGAGTCCAGAAAGTAAACTCATATTTATATGGGCAAATAATTTTTGACAAAAAAAGCCAAAAACATACAGTGGAGAAAAGAAAGCCTCTTTAATAAATGGTGCTGGAAAAACTGGAAAGCCACCTGCAAAAGAATGAAACTAGACTGTTGTCTATCATCACACACCAAAATTAACTCAAAATGGATTAAGGATCTGAATATAACACCAGAATCAATAAAATGCATAGAAGAAAACATAGAAACTAAACTCAAGGACCTTGGACTTAAAGAGGATTTTGTGAATTGGACCTCAAAAGCAAGGGAAATAAAAGCTAAAATAAATGAATGGTACTACATCAAACTAAAAATCTGCTAAGCAAAAGAAATCCTCAACAAGGTAAAGAGAGAACCATCTGAATGGGAAAATATATTTGCAAGGGACACCTCCGATAAGGGCCTAATATCCAAAATATACAAGAACTCATATGACTCAATAACAACAAAAAAACAAATTACCCATTCAAAAAATGAGTAGAGTACCTGAATAGACACTTCTCCCTAGAGGACATACAAATGGCCAACAAATATATAAAAAGATGCTCAACATTGCTAGCTATTAGGGAAATGCAAATCAAAACCACAATGAGATACCATCTCTCACCTGTTAGAATAGCTGTAATCAACAGGACATGTAATAACAAATGCTGGAGAGGATGTGGAGAAAAAGGAACCCTCAAACACTGCGGGTAGGACTGTAAATTGGTACAGCCACTATGAAAAACAGTATGGAGGTTCCTCAAAAAACTAAGAATTGATCTACCATATAATCCAGTAATCTCTCTTCTGAGTATTTACCCCAAAGCCTTGAAAACCCATATCCGAAAAGATATTTGCACACTGATGTTCATAGCAGCATTATTCACAGTGGCCAGGACATTGAAGCAACCAAAGTGTCCTAC
>NW_011888890.1:6097869-6157286 GCF_000151845.1 Pteropus vampyrus | reverse complement strand
AAAATTAAATAATAAAGCCTCAGCAATTGCCTTTAGACCTAATTTTTCAAAGTTTCTACCCATGAAACACAAAGCAGCTTTTCAAAAATGACCAATATGATCAAATACTAGAGTGGTGTGGTGGGGGGACGGGGGGTAGAATGAAGTTAAATACTGCTGCTATAATAAAACCTTGGCCAGGATTGGAATAATGAAGTTGGGTGTATCATTGTATTTGTTCATATTGCCAGAATCCTGTGTAATGATAAATGCCCTTGCTTCTCCATTCCCAAGTTGTTATGAGATTCTGTGTCTTGGATATCTTATTCATATTGTTTTTTTGTTATTTAACAAGTAGATTTAGTTCAGGAAATACATCATCTAGAGGATCTCGAAAACTAAATACTTGCAAGTTTTTCAAAATTGCCTTTTAGCAGATTTTCTTATTTCTCTACATAATTCAAAGTATTTCTTTCCTACGCCTTCTCAAATTTTTCTTATATTTACCTCTCTTTCCTTTAACCAACATCACTCCATCCAAATTGTCTTTCCACTGAATTTTATCTGAAGTTGCAAAATTTAATCCTGTATGTGCTTTAGATGTAATAGGCATACAATAAGTATTTGTTAAATAAATCTAAAATGTTAGGAAAACTGGTTATTCTTTTGTTTTATATTTTTCTAATATAATCTGTAAATAGTTTTACAGATTGATGAATGTAGGTGCTGCAGCAATTTCATCCACTAATATGGTAATTGCCAGTTTTACTTCTAATGAGAATTAAAGGAAACACGACTTCTTTCCATTCTTCCCCAAAAATAAAGCAACAAATATCAAAGCCTTGAGTGTCTATCTAAAAACTTTGTACCAACTTGATGAGTCAAGGAAGACAAAATGGTTTGGGATATTTTGTGTTGTGACCTGGAAGCTGTCTTTGCATCTTTTTTCTGCCATGTGCAAATGATCACTGCCTTAACGCTCAACTTAAATTTTGGCATGTAGTCAGACCATTGCATTAGCTCTCTAATCGAAACAATGAGCATATAGTGGGAACAGTACACAGTTTTAAATACAGATTTGTATAAGAATAAAAGGTCTTGATTGCAGGAAAGGTAAAGAGGTCTAACACCTCTAAAAGAAAATTTTGGTGCCTTTCATTTACACAGTAACCACATTTGGGGTAAGAATCACTGTATAACAACTAATTGAGAAACTATATGGGCTATGTTACATGCAATTATAGCTACCACATTGGGGTTACTGAATAAAAATCAAAGTCTGTCTCTAAAAGCTTTGCCCTTAGAGTAAAAGAATTTTTCCACAGTGCAGTTATTATATTTATAAGTCTCATACATTTGTTTTGCGGTCTAGTTCGAATTTTTTTTTCTTCTTAAAATGGTTTGGTTTATTCTTTCTTTATTTGGGGACTGATTTTTTTCTCCACTTATTTAACTTATTGACCTTCTCTACCCCTGACTGAACATTTTAAGGAATGAGTGGTGCCTTTGTGTATTCTCTCTCAAGTTTGGAAAGGAAACACAGAGCTCTCTACCTTGTTTCTATTTTGTGTACTCTTACCACATTCCTTTCTCTGGTACCCAACTGGCAAAAAAAAAATCCCTGTAAAGATCCTGGCTGTAAAATGAGAGTTTGAAAATCAACCTGTTAATCTGCTGTTCGAAACTGCTCGTCAGTCTTTTGACGTTGCATTGGCTGTACTTGATCAAGAAAAGGTCTGATTTCTGCTTCTGAAAAGTGCTAACCTGACAGGTGTCAGAGGTAGGAGACCTTTAAAGAAAATAATAACTGAGGATAAAAGCATTAGATGGTTTCCAAATGAGCCAAGGTTACTCATCCTGCTGCCCTTGAGCAATAAAAAGGGAAAGGCAGTGCATTATACATTGGGTCAGTGATAAAAGCCATGAAAAAAATAATCTTTCTAACTTAGACAATGCTGATATTGGCAGTCCTTGAATGCTATTAAAACACACACACACACACACTTTTTGAGAAATGTTTAATGGGGCACAATTAAGCGGTCTGTAGAATTGAATGACCTTTAAATTGCTGTAATCTCATGAGAGACACCTTTCACACGCAGCATCTACTTTTGAAAGAACATTCACATGAAAATATTGTCACTAATTCAGCAGGGCATGCCAAACCCATGTCCTGTGTTTTGCTCCCTTTTGGCGCCTTTCAAAATTGCCAGAGAAAAGCTGAGATCACCAAAGATACTGACCTCAAAGACGTCAGTCGACCAAAAGCCATCGCACTATTATAATTTGAAAACAAATTTTTTGGTGCTGAGTAGAAAGGAGAAAATATAAAGCCTCAAATGCACCCCTCCTTTATTCTAAAACTCTATCTTTTCTTTCAAATAAAAATCTTTCACGTTATAATATTTTCTTCCCATTTTCCCTCTTTTGTCCTTGTTAAGCTTTTTTTTTTCTTTTTCTTTTTTTTTAGGAAACAAAGAAATACTATCGAAGAAACATAAACTGAACAGTGACTTCAGAGTTAGTTCTGAAATTCATATTTGGGAAAAAAATCTACAAAAAAGGTAGTAATGATCACTTCATTTGCTTTACATCTCTTTTCTATCTCAATTTATATCTATATATAACTTTTTATATTTATTATTTTGACTGATCTGCTTGATAGTAAGTTATAGACATCAAAATACTTTCCTAAATACTTCAGCATGTATGTCCTAAGAACTAGAAGAATCTCTTATGTAACCACAATATTATTAGCGCATCCAGTTAATATAACCTTGATACTGCAGTACCATTAATATCTAGTATATATTCAAATTTCCCTAATTGTTCCAGGAATTTCCTTAAGCTGTTGTTTGTTTATATGTTTTTGGATCTAAAATCCAGTTAACTATTAAGCATTGTATTTAGTTGTCATGTTTCTTCAGTTTCCTCACTTTTTAGGGGGAGGGAGTTCTCATATAATATTGATTTTTCAAGACCTGAGACTAATTATCTTGTAAAATGTCCCATGCAACCTGGCTTTTTTCTGTTTTTTGTTTTTTTGTTTTCTTTTTTCCCTCGGTTGGATTCAAACACTTCTGGCAGGAACACCACATAGGTGACGCTATATGCTTTTTTTCACATCACATCAAAAGGCACATGACGTCAGCTCTTCCCATTACTGGTGATGTTAAGTTTGATCACTTGATTAAGTGGTATCTACCAGACTTCTTCACTCTAAAGACCCTTTGTAACTAATATGTAATCTATGGAGTGATACAATGTGACATTGTATCATTATGAATATCAAAAATCACTTTCCTTACTTTCAGCATATATGGATGAGCTTTGACTAAATCTATTACTGCATTGGGGGCTACAAAATAATGATTTTTCTAATTCTAATGTTACTTTTACTTATATTAATTAGCTAGTATTTTTCTATAAGGAGAAATTTTTGCTTTTACCTGCTTGTTATTATTTTTTTTTTTTTGAAGTATGATTATGTACTCATAGATTCTTTCTGAGACTCAGATTGTCCCAAATTTGACCAATTGGAGCCCTTGCAAATGAATTTTTGATTTGGAAGTATTCTCAGAACTTGTTTGTGATCATAGTAAATAATTTCAGCCATTTTTCTTTTTCTTTAAGTAAGGGTTACTGCCAATATCATGGCTAAGTCTTTTTTCTTTCTTAAATAGAGATACAAGTGAATAACAAAGGTTTATTGTTATGTACTTAATAACATATTTCATTTTTTTTGGTAAAGATCTATCAACTCTAAGACAGCAACTGTGAAATGACTTGAAATAAATGAGTATTAGAAGCATCCTATACCTGTATCCTGATTACAAAGGACCAAGAACAGTGGCTGACCTTCAACAGAGAGCCAATAAAAGTTAATTGAACACACTGAATTAAAAGTAAAACCAAAATGTCAAAGTCATGAAACATAAGTCAAACGATTGAAATAATATATATTAGAGGTCTAATTGTGTAGAAATAAGTAAAGCTCTTTTGCTATTCATAAGTGATTTTTATATCCTTGTTACAACTTGAAATTTTTCCAAAATTGCTACCATTACAGTTTAGAAGATAGTCCTTCACTAAAATTCCCTAATTTGATTTCATGGAGAATACGTAATAGAAATAAAATTAGTAATAGCCTCTAGAAGTCCTTTTGATTCAGCACACTGGTAAATGAATATTCCTTTTTCTCTATCAATTTGTATTGCTCCCTAGGTCAATAGTTTTTTGCCAAAGCATTCTATGTCTGAAATGACAAATTGCTTATTAAAGTTAGAAAGTGGAGTCCAAAAGAGATAGAATGAACCAATACACAACCTTTTCTGTGGGAAAAATTATGAATGGAAACTGACAAATGGATGCAGTCATATGCATTTTGTGTAGTTTCTTTTTTTAACTGACTAATATAAATTTACATTAAAAAAAAACCCCACACAAATAGTGTCATTGTAGATTATCTACAAAGTGGATAATATACTCATGGATTATTCAGAGCTGACCATAAATAGTTTAACCCAATCAGGATACTTGATTCTACCAGAAGGTAGTAAATCACTCACTTCTTAGAAGCTTAGTATTATTTTCAAACCACTGTCAGACCATTTAATAGATGGAAGGGAGTAATTTTTACTTCCTAAGTTGCAGCTTTAATTGCAGCTTTAATTGAAGTTGCAGTTTTAATTGAAGTTGTACCTGTCTACATTAGTTCATAAGCCTGATATGCTATTTTCCATTTTTACCAAATAAGGCAAAATACAGTTTGATTTTAGGATAAAATAATTATTTTAACTCTCCATTTATGTGAGTACAAGGGTGAAATCATATATGAAAACAGAATTTCCACTGAAATCAAGGAAGTCAAATCATTATTAAAGATAAGAAATTTTTCAGTAGCCTTCGCAGTTGCCAGATATATAAAAATATAGTAAATGATCTACTGTTTAGATTGTTTTACAGCAAGTAATTTCAATTTCATATATGTTTTACCTATAAATAAATATTCTACTCTTTTTATTGGTAGGAAGACATTTTAAATCACACTATATCAATTGACCTCCAATATTTATTTTCATATAGTTGATCTTATGTAATATCCTTGATTAACTTTCAAGTCTTTAGATGCTATTTATTAAATTAGGGATACAGCCCACTAAATTAATTAATTATTTTGGTGGAGGCATTCTTAACTTCTGAAAGTATAAATGTATTGCTTAAATTACTCTGAGGGAATAATTTACACATGAAGAGTCTCTGGTGTTTAAAAAAATCTTTGTATATTTCTTATCTCTGGAACTAGTCCATGACTAGGTGCTTAAGTAGATATCAAAGCAATTGTTTTTTCAAAGTAGTAATGATTCATACTATTATACTATTCTTGGGTTCCTAATACACTATCCCAGAATCATGAATTAAATATAGTGTTCAAAATGTAACATTTTGAACCAAAAATTTTCATAAGAAACAGGGAGACCATCTCAATTGAGAGAATATGCTCATGATCTTAAGAAGGCTTAGTAGCTTCCTTTCGTTGTGAGCTTTTTTTTTTTTCTTAGAAGAGCTGCAATAAGGTGAACAGAGAAAATGTTTTAAGATCAAGGAAAAGGAAATTAGGACTTGGCTGCTGTTGCAAATAAGAGATCACTCTCCTCCCCCCTTATTGTAAGCATTAAAAGGTGGAATTGAGGGCAATGATTCCTGGCTTCTAATCTTGTGCCACTCTTTTTCTTGTCCTTGGGCTGGCTGTTCATGTCATATTTGTGTGCTGCTTGCTTATGTGTGATACACATCTCTTTTCAAAATTTAGGTAGTATAAAATTTAAAAAAAATGGTTTTGGTGAAACTTCTCCCCTCTGTGGCAGCAAGAACCTTGTCATTCTTATATTCTTAGACCCTGACTCTGTGCCTGGCACATGGATTGTGCAAAATATAGTCTGGTGAATGAATGCATGGGTGAAGTACACGGAAAAAGTTCACCATTACAGGAAAAAAAATGCTTAATTGTTCTGAGTCTAATATTTGCAAGATATCTGGTTAATGTCTGTCCCATTATCTGCTTTTTTCCATGCATCTTCCTTTTCCTCCAAATCCATACAGCAAAGCATGAGCAATCATTATTTTTTATTATTTTGATTATTTGAGTTGTACATCAATAATCCATCACAACAAATAAATTGAAAAAAATTCTATTAAAAAAACCCAGCTGCTTCTTAACACCATAATTACTCTTTTAAGAAGTTATGTGCTAGAAACATCCAAACTGGTGTCAACTTCCAAACTAAACAAGTCAGTTGCAAATAAAAGGACTAGGGCCAAAATGATGGTGGTTGGGTTGTGGTGGTAATGATGAGGAGTTAAGATTTGTCCCAGACAGTTCTCTTTTATTCTTCATAAAGCATTTTATTTGATATTACAATGTCAATAACTTTTCTTTTCTGCTCCTCAAAACTAACCCTATGGTGCTTCATACTGTACTAAGTCCTACAGTACAAATTTTGGTATGATAACTGGTTTTTTTTTTTTTATAAATAGACGGTTTTATCCCTTATCACTTCAATATTTATTTATTTATCTTGGTATTCAGTATGCAAAAAGTTTGTCTTAAAGTTCATTTGCAAAATGTTATCTAAAATTAGATTGTTAACTACTCAAAACGTTGTTTCTCACATTTGTAGCTCACTTAAAGTGCAGATCTTCAGAAGTGCTGGACACAAAATTAATCTGCTGTTTTTTCTGTTTTGATTGCTTTTAATTAATAGCCAACTTGTTAGAATGTCATAATAACTTGAAAGGCTGGCAGGAATTCCTTTGCCCTAAAGTTGAATCTAGAGTATTCAGGGTTGTGTTTTCTTTCTTTTCTCCCTCTCCTGGTCTTTTTGTTCTAGAGAGGTCACGTAAGGACGTCCGTGGAAGGGCTCTGTGCGCCATCTACTGACGGAATCTATATTACCAGGGACTGGAGAAAGAATTACCCCTATATTCGTTTTTTAAAGCATTCTTTGAGAAACGATGGGTAAAGGGAAAATAGTCTCTCCGACTACGCCTTATTTGGAGACTCCTGGAATAAACCTGAATCCAGCAAATACATAATTCAAAAAGGACACATTGGTTCCTTAGCGCGAGTACAATTACAAGAGAGCCCAGTTGGCATTGGAAGAATTTACCCAAACCTTGAAGTCAACTCAAACGAAGAATAGGATTGCTTTTCAGCTGAGCTACGCTCGCTGCCTAGTGGCTGTCTCCTAATAGGAAATGGCTTTACTAATGGCACATCCAGATAGCCATCAGTTTCCAATTTGATTATTTTATCAAAAATTTAATAATGCATAGGAAGTAGGTCCACCCTTCACGTAGATCCTAACACATAGCTTGTCTGTGTATATAAACTTAGTCCTTACATAACAGGCAGACACACCTCCACTCACACCTACCTACAAAATGATATGCAACTATGTATATGCAGGTCAGTTGAGAGATCTAAGTCCTTGGACTTGGAATAAAATGTTTCTCCCCTCAATTGTTTCTCCACTCTGTGCTAAACCCAATAGAAAGATAGGAGAAATTGGAGTCCTCAAGCCAAAAAGTTTTCTCGGTTCTAAGTGGGGGAGGGCAGAATATCAGCTTTAGAGTTGTAGGCTTGGATGAAATTAAAGTTGGCTCCAGGTGGTTGAATCTGATTCGGGTATCTTTCTGTTAGCTGAGAGAACTGAAATTTAACAACGAAGACCCAGGGTGCCCAGGTAACTTCCTTCCCCTGTACCGCTCTGCTCTCTTTAATTCAAGGGCCAAGACAGCTTGCTTTCGTGGTTTTAAGAAAGAAAAATGAAAAGAAAGCAAAAACGTTGAGCCAGAGAGGCAAGTAAAGCGCGAAGGCAGGGAGAAGAGAATGAATCCAAAGGAAAAATTTAGAAAGAAATTCGGAGGCGAGGGGGAAAGGGGAAAAAAGAAAGAAGATAAAGATGGCAAAAATGGAATGAGGTCTAGGAAGATGCAAGGATCTTTATTTAACGAACCGAAGTTACACCCATCTTTCACTTTCAAATTAATCGTCTAGATCTTATCTGTTTCCTTTGAAAAGGTTGTCTGCGTTGCTAAAGGAAGCTAGTCAGTACTCCTCACCCCGCCCCACGTGTGGCTGCGCTGTTCTCTCCCCAGCCACCAAGACCAAACACAACTCGAGAGGAACGTTGCAGGCGCGCGACTCTGGGAACTCTCCTGCGACTGGTTGTCATTCGGGAACCTAACCGGATTAATAGCCAGAGATGGGATTACGTTGGCTGTCACCAATACGCCTAAAGATTATAATCCAATTTATGCATATTACAGTCAGTATTAACTTTATCTGCTATTTTAAGGCTCCCCGTTGCCCCGAGCGTCCTCAGAGGACAATCCTCCACGTTCTGATGCAACCCAGCAGGCTGTCAGGAGGGGAAATATTCCGAAGAAAACAACTCCAAGCCTGGTTCCCGAGGGTCTGCATCCGCCACTCCCAGGTGTCTCGCCTTCACCTGGGCACCGCTTTGTGATGCCTCCCAGTCGGGGATTAACAACGCGGGAGGCGTTTCCTTGGAAGGAAATAGCATTCTTGTTTCTCTCGCGTTCATTTCTTTTTTATATTTCTCGGTAGCAGTGGCAAAAGGGCGGGGTGATGGGCGGGGTGTCCGTGAGTGGATGGGGGAAGAAGGCCGGGGGCTTGTTGCGGTTTATAATAGTCTCAGCGATTGCTTCTTGATGCTTATTTGAAGGGTGGTATTTCTCTTGCTCTGTCTTTAAATAAGTTTGTTTGGGTGTGAGTTCTTGTCCTGTCAGCACAAAACCACAAAAAGACGCCGCGGAAAGTTAAAGAAAGCCCCCTCCCTCCCCCCAAGCTTGCTAACTAACGACGAAGACTTGATTTGGCACCCCTTCTCCGGCTGCTGGGATCTCTAGGCAGTGGCTACATTCCAGTAGTTTTAATCCGTTTTTTATTGTAGGAAGAGAGGAGTTTACACAGGGGTTGGGACCGCTCCCCAGCTGGCCGCTCTCCATACTCGGGCATCCCCGCCCTTCTCTCCGCCCTCCCCACCCCACCCCCAGCAAGAACCTGTTACTTTAAGCGAGGCTTTCCAGTGTGGCAGAGCCGACCGCCGGGGTTTCGAGAGGTGGCCGGTGATTGGCTCTTTCGAGCTCCCCCTGTCTCGCTCGTTCGGCCTCCCCGCGCGCTCCGCCCCGCCCGCGCGCCCTCCCTCCGCCCCGTGAGGCTTGGAGCCGTGGTGTCAGGCGCCACGGCGCATGCTCCGGAATCTCATCCTCTGGCCCTGGAGCTGCTGCTGCTGCTGCTGCTTTTGCTTTTGGGGCTGAGTTTAATAAGCGAGAGAGCAAGCGAACGCGGGGGAAAAAGGCAGAGAATGTCCGCCATCTACCCTCCGCTCCTGGGCGCGCTCTCATTCATAGCAGCCTCTTCATGAATTACAGCTGAGGGGGGCGGGGGAGGGGGGTACCACACAACACCCCAGCAAACCTCCGGGCCCCCAGGCATGGCTAGCTCGGTAAGTAC
Source organism: Pteropus vampyrus (assembly GCF_000151845.1). NCBI lineage: Eukaryota > Metazoa > Chordata > Mammalia > Chiroptera > Pteropodidae > Pteropus > Pteropus vampyrus. The sequence continues at coordinate 6,147,766 of NW_011888890.1, read as the reverse complement.
ATGCAGAAATAATAATAAAAGACACCCCCCTCCCTCCGCCTTTCCTTCCTCGCCCTATGCCGCCGCCGCAGCTCAGACAGCGCCAGCGCTCCGCGGTTCCAATTAGAAAAAGGTTGGTACGGCTTGCAGGGAGCTGCTGCCTCTCCCTCAGCCTCCGCTCCCCTCCCTCCACACCTCCCCCCCACCCTGGCGCGCGCACACACACACACACTCACACACTCACACACTCGCCCCTCCACCCCCCGCGCCTCCCTCCCCCTTCGCTTCTCTTTGCAATCGCAAGAAGCGCACTCTCGCTCACACGCGCGCACTCACACACACTCACATACGGTGGAAGGAGGCGAATAATAACTCAGCCATATTTCAGCCGCCGCCGCCTCCGGGAGCCGCGGGCACAGTCCGGGGACGCGGCGAGCAGCCTTGGCGGCCGCTACGATGGTGCGTTCTCCGTCGCGCGCTTGTGTGAGCCGGAGTGTGCGGGCTGACAGCCGCGGGGCCGCACGCAACTTTGCCCCCGCGCCGGGCTGTGCGCAGTCGAGGCTCGGCGGCTGTCCGCCGGTCGCCGTGCCTTTCTGAATTTCGTTTTTTTTTGGAGGGGGGGGAGGTGGGCGGTACTTTGGGGCCACTTTGGCTCTTGGAAGTGTGTTGCGGGGGCTCCGTTAGACTGGTCTCGCCGATCGCGTGGGGCTTTTCGCGGGGAGGGGGGTGCGGGGTGTCTTAAGTTATGGATGCCTCGGCGTGTTTTCCTGCGCGCGCGCGCGTGTATGTGTGTGTGTGTGTGACGACGTCTCATTTCTGTTGTGCACGAACCCCGTGGTAAGAGCACGGGAGTTTGTGCCCATCAGCAGAGGCTGCCTGTAGTTTCCATTCCGCCTGGCACAGCGCTCCACACGCACGCACACACACATGTACACAAAGACTTCCTCGGCGTGTGCCTGTCGCCGCGGTACTTTCGGGGAGGGTGCTCGCCCGAACCCCCCTCGGAGTCCCAGCTATCTCCCATCCAACGCCGGGAAACCGCCCCGGCATCATCTCTTAATTGTCTTTTAATTCGTTTCTGATGCATTCGTTGTCGTGTCTGTAGTGGCTGAGTGTGCACTCCCTCTTCCCCGCCGATCCCTGGACCCCCTTCCCGATTGGGGGTAACATTCCGTTACAATCTCGGCGGGTGTGGATGCGGGGCCCGGGGTGCCGAGGGCCAGGCCGGCCGGGTGAGGTGTATTTGGGGGTGTGGAGTGTGCGCGCCCACGCGCGTGAAACGTGAATGCAGAGGGCACCGCCGTTTCCTTTTATGTGCGTTTCAAGAAGGAGGAAAAAAATGTCAGGCGCAATGTGCAGTGTCGAACGGTCGCCTTCCTGTTGTTCACGGCTGTCTCTCCTCCCGCTGCCCGCAGTGTGCCGTGCAGGTGAAGCTGGAGCTGGGGCACCGCGCCCAGGTGAGGAAAAAACCCACCGTGGAGGGCTTCACCCACGACTGGATGGTGTTCGTGCGCGGCCCGGAGCACAGTAACATACAGCACTTTGTGGAGAAAGTCGTCTTCCACTTGCACGAAAGCTTTCCTAGGCCAAAAAGAGGTAGGGCTCGAATACAAAAGGAGCTTGATAAAAAAAAATGTCTTTGCTGGCGAAGGAAACAATTGCTTGGCCCGGGCGGTCCCTCTGCCCCTCTCCCCGCCCCCTGCGTCGCGCTCGCTGGAGGAGCCTCGGGACCCCGGTGCGCGGCGCCGCGCTGGCCAGGTCCCTGCTCCCGCCCGTGCGAGCGACTTCGGCTTCGTGAAAGTCACCACACGGAAAGGACCGTCAGGTGTCGAGCGTTTATTCATCCCAAGCCAGCCCTCACCGATCCTCTGGGGTTAGCCGCAGGTTCTGTGGGGAATGTGCAATTAGTTTTTGGGTTTGGAGGTGTGAGGAGTGGGGCCAGAGGGAATAAGCAGCTTGCGCCGTTTTTTTCCCCTACAGAAATTGAGATTTACCTGTGCTATTAGCAGAGAATGCATGAGATGTAGTTACTCTTGCGTCTTGAGAAGTCGCCTCTCTTTAGTGTCTTCTTTGCTTTCTTTCACTATGTATGAGGCATTGAGCGCCAGTTGTCATAGACTTTTCTTTTTGTGGGTTAGCTACCTCTATCCTCTGCGGTCAGGATTTTATGTTTAGTTGTGGGGTTTACTCTTCCTTAGTCCCCGATGGCGCTTAATTGCTCATTCGATTTTGAGCAGCGTTTAGAAGTGTCAGCCCGATGGGATTGCAGGGAAGAGCGTCCCTGCAAAGGTCGAAGCTAAATTTCAGAACGGTGTTGTCTTGCTTTGGTACTTTAGTCCTTCCCCACCTTGGTTTTTAGCCTTGATGTCTAGTTTGCATAATCCTGCTCAGCCTCTTCAGTCCCAGACATTTTCCATAAAGGATAGGACAGTTTTGAAGATAAGAAACGAGGTGTTATTAAAAAAAAAAAAAAATCGAGAGAGGGTTTGAGAACTGATTTCTATTCCCTTCAGCCTCTGGAAAGCTACTGTCTGGTTGTTTTAGTTGGATTAGTGGAGGTAACAATATAACTACAATAAAGTGCTTTGTGAGCAGGTTTATTTATCTAAGTCGACACAATGGTTAGTAGTTATCTTCCATTTGATCCGTAATCTTTATTGGCATCTAGAACTCCTGCAGTTTCTTAGGATAACATCATAATAAATCCATTCTGCTTAGAGCTACATGGAAATTATTGAACATTCAGGGTGGAATAAAGAAAAGAGAAATACTGTGTGCCTTAGAGATGGCAGAGGCTTGTGTTGATGCTTATTTTTGTTTCCACACATAATGGGACATAGGATTGTAGGTTTTGCCTTTAGTGGTTTTATATCTTCTCTTGAAAACTTGAGGAATTGAATTTGATGGGCTTTGCTGGATGGTTAATAAATGAATTCAGCTTCTAATAGAGGGATAGGAATGTGCATGGCTTATAGCAAATAACATCTAGATTTTGTTAGCATTTTCTATCAAAATATAGCCAGGTGTATTATACTTCATATTTCCTCAAAACTGTGATAAGGATGAGTATTGTCAAGTTTTTGTCACTATATGAGGTTGAGTGTGATGCTTGGAATTTCACTCTCCCTTTTCCATGTGTTCATAGAGCTACTGCAGAGGAGTTTAAACAAAAGAAACTACCTTCTGAGATCCCTTGGTATACACTGTTACCATTACTTGGTTGCTATTCACTTTGAGGTGAAATACGCTTAACACAAAAAGCCATATTTATTGCATTAGGAAAACTAAGTCAGTTGGCCGAAGATGTAGCACTTAAGATAACTTTGTTTAGGTACTTTAACAATCAACAAATTGGCCTTATGAAATTAAAAATGATCAGCCTCCCCATATTTCACCACTATTGTCTGCTTCAGTGTGTGTGTGTGGTGATGTTCCCCTTTACTTCCCATACCTAATGATTTTCTGTCCAGCCTGAGGGAATGTGAGGGTGCTGCCCGTATAGCCCACACCTGGGAGTTGTTGCTAGGCGTGGTAAGACACTCAGTAACACTGTCTCCCCAGACATCTCTAGTGAGATGTCAGCTTGTCCGTAGGGCTCTTCAATTTTTATTCTCAACTGTGGAGTTTCTTTATGTAGTCTATAAGCCATTGTTTAAAATGTTTATTTTTGGACTTTTATTTGTATGCGTGCTTCCCATGATGTGACAAGTCCTGGGAAAAATGCCAGCCAACATAGCCCAGGAGAGACCTTGTCATACTGTAATTACACATGATTCAGATTGCAAGAGGTTTCCCTGTTCATTGGGAATAGTTAGTTGTAAATTCATGTAACACCAAACATGCCACCTAATCCTAGGACTTAGTTTTTGGCCTATAGTGTCTTTCAAAATGATAAGAATAGATACAGAATAAGAATGCCAGGCGTTTCTAAGTCTACTTCTGTACCTTTTAAGGTGCTGCATTTGCGATATTATAAATCTGTCAGTGTTAGGATTGAAAATGGGAGGAACTGCAAAAATGGCTTTGTGAAAAATCTGAGTTACAAAACTTTTAAAAGAAATGCACGGACTCTAAACTTTAAATGGCTATTAATAACAAGTTAAATCATTTTCACTATATATGGTAGCAGATAAACAGAAGTGAACCTTAGAACTGAGGATGAACTCCTCGGCCACAAAAATAGATGAGTAGAGTCCTTAGTTTCATAAATCTTTTGTTTGGAAAAGTGAATTAATTTTCAGGTTGATTTCCTTTATTTCACAGTAATATTATGAGACCTTGTAGAGGAAGAAATTATAGCATTTTCAGCTTGTTGCCTAATGAGAATTACATATACCATTTCAGAATTGAGCTAATTGGACTTGAGTTAATGAGGTTTTACTCTGTCTCAAAGATGTATTGGAGACTTTAAATTTAAAACTACCAGCACAAAGTCCTAGAAAAGAGATTTTGACAAAATAGTGAAGCCTGGAATATCCATTATCCATTACAGAATAGGCCAGTCAGAGTATAATGTATTTTAAAACTATCTACTTGCAAAAAAAGACCATATCTTGGCACCAAAGATTTATAATAGCCTGATTTGACTGAAATGAATAGTCACATTCAAAACATTTCATTTAAAATATTAATGTTTTCATTTTCAGTATGATGTGAATTTGAGTGAACTTTCTTTTCAATTACAGCCATCCTTACTATTACAATCTGTTCCATTGACATTTATGATATCAAATCTGTTGCTTATTATTTTATGTAGGCTAATTTGGCCACTGGTATGATTTGATAGCTTTTTATTTGTAGCCTTAGTTCACTGAGTGGGCAGATAAAACATAATAAAACCACACATAACTTTTCTTTGACTTACGTGTTTGAGCCCAGCTTTACTGTGTAGTTCTGATTGTGTTAAATAATCCTCTGAAATAATTTGGGTAACTTTTTATCAGAGTATCTAAAATCTGAGGGTTTACTGGTTGAAAGTATTGTGTGCATCTGGTGTATTTTCTCTTTTTGCGGTATTTAAAAGGTGTAAGGAAAAACTAAAAATGGAAGACTGTACTGATACATTCTGTAAGTGTTAAAAGATTTGTATAGAGTTCTGTATGGAATTAAGATGACCAGTGAGAACAATTTTATTACTTGGCATTTGGAAGCAGCATATAGGATAATTTTTTAAGGTGCTTAAAAGCTCAGTTGCTGGAGGAAATCTCATATGCTGCTAATGAGAATGTAAATTGGGCACGGACATTTTGGAGGGCATTGAGCAAAATCTAGTAAAATTTTAAATGTTTATATCCTTTGACCCAGAAATTTTACTTCTAGGAATTTTCCAGTGGATATGGCTTCACAAATACACAAAGATGCAGCATATTTCTTGTGACTGTTTTCTAACAGCAAAAAAAATGGAAACAAGCTGTATAGGAGACTGCAATTGGATAGGAGTAAATGATAGTAATCTATAAAAAAGAGGGTAAATCTACTGGTAGATGCAGGAAGATCACCCAGAAATATTAGGGGAAATAAGGCAGATTGCTAAATCAGTGCGATCTCATTTAAAAAATTGTACTTAAGTAGATAAAAAGTATATGTGTGTATGTATATAAATAAATCCTGGATGAGTAGGCACAGACTCTTACCAGTAGTTTTCCTTAGTGGGTGCTTACAGTTTTGGTGGTGATGGGAGGTTATTTTTGTTGCGTTTGATTTTTTTTTTTTAAAGTTAACTCTGTATTTAAAGCATTCCAATGAGCACGCATTACTTTTTAAGATTGAAAGACAAATAGTAGAGACCTAATGTAGAATATTACCTTTCAAACAGGAATTAATATGTAGCTATCCAAAAGTGCTCTTTAAGCATAGATATTGTTGCTCAGTGGTGAGGAGGAGTTAGACTGAGGAATTACAGACTTGTATTCAAATGCTGATTTAAGAGATGCCTCATGTGATCTTGAGCAAGCAAGGCCTGTGTCTGTTTTGTCACTTGTGTTCTTATTTGTGTTAAGGGACTAATGATAAAATAGAACCATTACCTCACAAGTTGAGGATTAGATATGAATCAACTGTTCCAAACTACTGGTCTTAAGACCCATTTCCACTTAAAAGTTGAAGACTCCAAAGAGCTTTTTCTATGCAAGTTATATCTATTAATATTTACTGGATTAGATATTAAACCTGAGACATTTTAAACAAATTCTAAAACAAAAAGAAGAGTGGCATTGTTTTACTTTTTTGTGTGCAAATCTCTTTAATGTTTGTTTAATAGAAAACAACTGGATTTTCTTATGTGCTTCTGTATTCAGTCTATTGTGTTATATATCACTGTGGCTCTGGAAAGCTCTGCTGTACATTCATGAGAGAATGAGAGTGAAAAAGGATAATAATGTTGTAGAGTTGTTATGAAAAATAATTTTAACTTCACCAATCCCTGGAAAAGGTCTTGGGGACCCTGGGGTCCCCAAACTACACTGAGAGAACCTCTGATATAAAATATTCAGCATGTAACCTGGCACTGATAAACTGCCCTATTAATATGTGGAAGCTGATTCCATTGTTATTGTTGCTAATAAAAAACACTCGTTTAATGGAAAGAGGAAAGAAATCTTCCAAGGCATTTGCATGGTTAAATTACAGTGTAACAATGATCTAACAGCATTTTTTTAGAAAAGGAAAGTCCAAACTTGGGTTTTAGTGGATATATTTTATAGTTAATATCACTGTCCATTTTACGCTGTGTTATCTGTATTCTGCAGAAGCCTTTTATGTCTACTATTTTAGGTGACCCTCTGTAGAACTACCTTGAGGAGGTAGACAGGGCAGGGGTATCAATTGGTTTCATAATTTTGCCTTAAAGATCCTTTGTTCCTTCTCTTGGTTCTTTGAAGTTTCTTTCTAATGGTCTTCCATGGTCCAACCTTAGCCCTTTAGCTCTTTTTCTGGTCATCTATTACTAATGATCCCTACTACTTAACACAGCTTTTACAGTTCTAAGATGTGGAACTTTTTGTTTATTTCGTAGTGATTTAAGTCTTCAAAAGAGAACTTGGAAAGCTTAGATACACGGAAGGGGGGAAGATGTTAAATACAATTATACTAATTACGTAATTAAGCAAGATTTGCTAGATTACTGAACTTTACTGGACTTTAATCTTTATTGACCAGATTGTAGAATATTTTTGATCTGTGAAACATAACCTTTCACACTGTCTTAATGGAAATAATATGGATTTCTATATTTTGTTCCTTTGGCTTTTATATTTTATGTATTTACTCTTGAGAAGATACTGACATGTGAAAAGAGAAATTCTCTTGTCTCAGTGATATGAATTAATATTGTTTTATGATACTTTATTTTGTGTATGTGTGGCCAAAGTCCCTTTAGTTCATTGTCTTCCTCATAACATATATTTTAATACTTTAATCTTTTATTTTCTTATGTTTTGTGGTTCCTATTCTTGTTTGGAGTGCCATATTCATTTTGGGGACTATAATTTTAAAAGAGTTTTGGATAAATCATTGCTCATTTATGATATTACAGGTAATTCATGAGTTTTTAAAAAACATGTTACAGATGTCATAGAAATTGAGAAATTATGTTGTACAGTTATACAGAGCAGCTTTTATGAAGAACTCGCATATTTTTTTACGTGCAAATAAAAATTGAATTATTGTCTAATTTATAGATATATGTTCATTGTAGAAAAAAATCAAACCATAGAAATAGGAGTTACCTGAAAATTCTTCATAGGTAACCATAATTAATATTTTGGTAGATATCTTTGTGTGTATATATATATATATATATATACACACACACACACATGCACATAAATATTAACTAACTATAAATTAACATTAATTTATTCAACAGTGTTTTTTGGATCTCCTACTATATGCCTAGAACATTTCTAGGAGCTGGGGATAAAGCTCAGATGAACATTCCTACGCTTGTAGTATATAGTGGAATGCCATCATCTTTTTAAAGCTGAATTTTGTGGTATTACATTAAATATAGATTTTTTATACAGCATTTGGACACTTAGATTGTTCTCAGTTTGAATTTAATATAAATAATGCTATTTGAACATCCTTGATATTCATTTTTATGGCTTTTCAATAATTTTTGTATGTTAAATTTCCAGAAAGGAGGTAGTTGAGTCAAGGTATATAGGTTTCAAATTTTGGTATGCATTACCAAACTTTCCTCCAAAAAAGATGTAGCAGTTTATACTTCCCCAGGGGTTGGGAGACTGCTCATTTCCTCACATGGTTGCCAATGCTGGGAATTAATAGTTTTTTAAAAAATCTTTGCCGATCTGCTGGATTAGTGGATACCACATTTTTATTTGCATTTATTTCATTAGTGAGGCCACATATCTTTATGTATGCACTATATATTTACCTTTTGTCATTTATGATATGCCTATTTTGTGCCCTTTTTGTATTTCTCAAAAAAAGTACAGAAAAATACATAGGAAAGAATGATATAACATTTATATCCCTACTACCAAGAATGAACAAGTGTTTACATTTTATCATATTTTGCTTCCTTGTTTTGATTTTAGGGAATTAAGTATTACATAATCAGTTTTTAAATGACACAACCTTCTCTTCTATCTCTTCAGCCTTTGTTCCATCTATTTATGTACATTTGTACATTTATGTTGCTACAAGCATTAGGATATTGTGTCTTAAAATATTCATGAAGAGTAGCATACTAGGCAAATCATTTTTTTCATTTGATATATAATTTACATTCTATAACATTCACCCCTTTAAGTGTAAAATTCAGTGGTTTTTAGTATATTCACAAGGTTGCATAGCAGTAGCCACTATTTAATTCTGGAACATTTGAACCTTTCTATATATCATCTGTAGAGAGCCAATTCCCTTTAATTTCTTCTGCTTATTATTTTATTGTAGGAATATGTTCTATGCTTACTTTTCTGTTCCCTTATTAAGGAATGTATAGGTCATTTTCCATTATGTATGTGCAGTAAACATCTTTGTACATGTTTCCTCATACAGATGAATAAGATTTTGGCTATAGGCCTAGAATTTGTGTTGCGGGTACGTTTTCATTTGTTCTAGACATTGTCAGATTGCTCTATAAAGTAGTCGTGACAGTTTATACCATCAGGAAATGAGTACCATTTTCTCTACATCTTTGCTAATGTTAGGTGTTTTAAGATGTCTTATTTTTGATATTTATTTGAAATAGGGTGTGTTTTTGTTTTCATTTACATTTCTCTGGTTTTTAGTGGGCTTAAGCATTTTCTATATGTTTACTAACTATTTGGATTTCCTATTTATTGACTCCTTTTTATATCTTTTGTCTTTAAAAAAACCATTGAGATATTTGTTTTTTCTCATCTGTAGGATGTTTTGTTTCTTTCTCATGTAGCCCTAATGTATGGTATCTTTTTATCATGTACAAATTTTTAATTTTGTCAAAATGATTTATTTTGTTTTGTTGTCCTGTTTGGTTTTGGGATTTTGTTTAAGAATATAATTTGTGGGTATGATAATGTGCTTAAGCAACAGATTTTATGTGTGCAGGAGGATATAGTAATAGGATTGGAGGAGATGTAAATAAGAGAAAGAGGAGGTCCCTGCCTTCAATGTGCTTGTATCTTTTAGAGGAAAGGACACTTGAGATTCTTCATCTTTGTTTACCCTTTCATTTTACTTTCAGTCAGCAGCCTAGAAATGTGAAGTGATCTTGCATGTAGACACAATGAGTCACAAGTGTGCCGGTGCAAAGATAACTAGTAATAAATGGTGGTAAATGTTTACTTTTAAAACACTGAGTAATTATTCACTTATATTAGCAGACAAATGTCAGCAATAACTGCTTTTGTAGACATGATCTAGGATTTAATTAAGTGGTGGTAACCATGGTACATGCTGTTTAAAAGGAAGAAGTTCTATAGCTACTTTTCAGGCAAAATCAAATTTATTTTATGGATTAAGGTTTTTCTTTGAGATTAAATCATTAGAAAAAATTGTTACTGAATGGTAGGTAGCTCCTGATATTTCCAGCCCTCATCCTATCCTGTGGTAGGATTGCAGTTCCATGAAGGATACAGAACATTGTTTTAAGAAATAATATTTCATGACCTAATTCTTTTAAGCATGATAGGTTTGCAGTGGTTGAGGCCTGAAGAAAGCTATTATCATTGAATTTTTAAAAAGATAAGGCTAACATTTGGGCTGATTTAGTTGTTATGTAGTAGTTAATAATTAACTTTTTGGATAGAATCAATGTACCATCATTTTTATTAAGATTATGGTTTATTTTGGACTTAATTCTGAGGTCTCTTTATTTAAAGTAATGTTCATAAGTGATTTTAAAGATGATTCGTTGAATTCAATTAGAGTTATTACCCGTTTGAAGAATAATATTCTTAGGGCCAAATAAATTTTAAAATATTTGATTTTAGCAAATGTAGATTTTTTTTCCTTTGTTCTTTTCCAGCAGAAATCATTAGTTATTTTTGCATCAATAGCAGGCCAAATGCTGTGTGTCTGTATTGATTTTAAAAAGCAAAATATACATTAACAATTTCCTAAAATATTAATAACAATAGCATTGACCTAGAGAGTAGGGAGATTTATTCACCTCTTGATATTTCTAGATATAAATTTAGTCTGCATGATGCCTTTAATTTTTGCAGACAGGTTTTATGCATTCCTTCATCCTCTTCCTTCCTAGAGTGGTGTTGAGAGAGATTAGTGTCAGGTTATTCCAGGTATCTATTTTAATAAACATTTCTAACATTTTGAATTTTTTAAAAGGTTCATTATAGACTCCATGTCATCTATACCTTTTACTCAAAATATTACATTAATGAGTGGCTGAATAATGAAAACTTTCTTTGTATTGAAGAAATATTTTTCTGTTTTACAAAATTGTTTTCTTTGATTGTTCCCCCCTGTTCCTATAGTATATGCAGCTGTTTTGTAGTGACTCAATGAAAATTAGAGTTGGGATTTGGCTGTTGGGATTTGGTTGCTTTTAGTGGGGTGGGTTATTCAAAATGTTGACAGAGCTCCAGATTGTCTTATCAGAGATGCTTGTTGTATGACCTTTCCTACCAGTGCACAGAAATACTAAGGAGCAGTGGGAAGCTACTTTTCTCATCAGATAGAGTATCTAGCATGAGCACGTGTTATATGCTTCAGTTAGTCCAGCACTCACCGCTCCTTGTATGTGTATCTTTTGTTCCTCCTGTATCACTGCAGATAGTACTTATATCTTACATCAATGTAGTTTAGACATTGGAAGTTCTTGGCAACAATATAACATAAAGGTAGATATTACAAGTCAGAAATAGAGTTTTAGAATCTAGACTTTAGCTTCCACTCCCCTATATGGTAAATTATTACTTAGTGTTTTAAAACTCATTTTTTTTTCTGTACCTCTAATAATTGACTTTGTGTAAACAGAACCACCACTTGAGTTTAGCAGGAAACATGTGTCCGCTGACAGTAACATTTTCTAGAATGTACTTTAGCTTATGTTATAGGCAAAATGAATTTTTCAACTTTTCTCTCTTTTTCTTTCTTTATCTATTTTGGATGCTGTTTTAAAAGCCAGACACAAATTTGAGAGACTTGGCCAGGTCTGTCCTATTTTACTACTTAATCCATGAAATACAACTAGCCTTTTAGCTTTAAAAATAGGAGTCAGATGTATTCCAGCAACAGGTAGGAACAGTATTTAGCAGTGCAGCAGAAAGGCCCTGGCCTGGGAGATAGAAGGGATGTGTTTGGGCTGTTTAAGCTCTGTGGGCTTTTCTAGCTCTGAAATATTTTTTTTTTAGTTTTAAAAAAGGATAAATTCTGAGAGTGTCATTGATCTAGTGTTTTTATAATGATGAAATAACTTGAATCGATTGGATATCAACCGTGTATTGGTAAGTTATGCTAGACGATATATATGTGCTGCTGTATTTAATTTCTTTTCATAAGTATAGTAGTTTGGAGAATGATTTTTTGAAAAACAAAATGTTGATATATCGGAATTTTACCCTTTTTAATGATGAGTGAACAGTGAAATGAGTAAAAGACTTGCTGTAATAATAGGGCATTAGATGATAGCAGGGATAATTCACCAAATAGGTGATTTAGTTTTGGATATGAAAAATTACTTTGTGATTCTATTGATGCCATTTATACCAGTAATCAATTACTTGTAGGTTGGAGCATTCCAAGAACTCAAGACAACCCTGTGTTTTTATTTGAAACAGCTTCCTTAAATATGGCTCTTAGATCAATGGGCTTTTCATGAAAGTTGACTGATGTATTTATTTGTTTTTGTATTTCATATGATGTAGGCCAAACTTTGAAATCTTGTCACTCAGTTTGCTTTTATGAAAGTATCATGTTTCAGATAACTACTCGCATTTCTATATCAATAGAATAATAATTGGGGACTTGACTAACATTATCACGTATACAGGTTAGAAGAAACTATGCCAAATCTTTGATCACTCAACGTACTTGCACAGTTTTCTCTTTAATAATTCAGATACTTAGTTGAAGTTGTCTTGAAAAGTTAAGAACCCTTCCACTCTTTACTTGCAACATGCCTCATAGCTTTTCGGTCAAAGAAAAATAATTCTAGTTATCATTCCAACATGTTAAAAGGAATTGTCAAATGACTGACTAGAACCAAGTATTTAATTTTTACAAAAACACACAAATACAGACATTTTAAAGAGAGCAACAAATGAAAATTTTCTTATGTTGTAGAGGCTGCACAGTAGCTTATAGTTAATGCTACTTAACACAGTATCTTTCTGCAGAGGGCCTTTTTTGGGTTTATTATCATTCATTTTAGTACTTGATTCAGTACATTTTCTTCATATCAGAATGGTTAGAATTGTTCATCTTTATCCACATTTTGAGATTGTGACAGATAAAAACATCAATGAAAAGATGGGAAAAAAGTATTATAGCAAAATATTAATAGAAGTTATCTCTGGTAGGTGGGATATCAGGGAATTCTTGTCATGAGCAAAATTTGTTGGACTTTTCAAGCTTTCTTAAATGATACATGTAAGAGTAAAACTAAATATTTAAATGTACATATGAATACGTTTGCAATAAACTTTTTACTTTTTTTTTTTTTTTAAGAGTAATCTCATTTGGAACATATACAGAAATGTCTTTTTCAAGGGACATTTTCATATTTTGTTATTTAAAATTTTAACCATCTTGTCATTTTGAGTGTTTTAAAATTCTATGAATACATGCATAGTGTTTTGTAAGTTGATTGTAAGCTTTATGAAATTATGTTCTTACTTTTTTAATAATTGCTGTATTACAGTTGTAAAATTAATCAGATTGACCTGATTTATAAGTAAATGATTCATATAAGATAGTGTTTGTATCAGAAAGACAACCTATTTAATATTTCAGTGCAATATATATTTTTGGAGCACTTAAGAATGTTTGGAAAAGTTTTGACTTTTTTTCTTGTTTTGATAAGTATAACTTTGTTAATTAATCTGTTTATCTTGATGTGTAGTGTTAGAAAAATTTCCAGAGACTAAATCTGACTTTAAAAATTGACTACAAATAAAAGGACTCTCATCATATTTAGGTATATATGGTGATGGAGTTAGGAATAAATGTGATCTACAAATAAATACCCATTTCCAGTTTGTGTCTTTGTATATATTTTGGAAGTTAAACACTAAATTATGAGAAATAAAAACTACCCCAAACTACTACCAAAACCAAGGCAAAAATAATATGTTTAGAGCAGGGAGAAAAGTGATTTTTTGGGGGAGTGGTGGTGGAAAATTAATGCATAATTGCATAAACACAGACTATTTTAGTATTAAAACAATTTTAACACTATTTCATATATAAGATACAAAAATACCAGGTTTAAAAAACTGAAATTAAAATTAATTTTGTTTTGTATACAATGTAGATAGATTGATCTGAATATTCCTTAAAAACAACTAAAAGTAATCATTTCTGCAAAATGAGGGATTTAATTTTAGTTGTCTTAAAAAGTCTCTTTGCAACCTAAAATTTATCTGATTGAGTCCAGATTTTACAATCTGTGGGAAACATCTTTACCTTTTTAATGTTTTAAAAAAATAGCCATTAAAAGTATAGCTGCTCAACTACATAGCAAAACTATATGTCAAATAAAAATGTCAATTAGATGTTTTTACAAAATTTCTAAATTACAATTAGCCAAATTAACTCCTCGAGTATAAAATACAAAAACATGTTTGTGATCTGAGCATTTCTTCATTAGCTACTGAATAAAATGGCTACTTTAAATTTTATTTACTAACATTTGGAATAACATTATTTTCCAGGGGCTTAATTTAGTTCTGATAAATTTTTTATTTAGCTATTTTTATTCCTTTGAGAGAATTCTAAATGGGGCTCATGATGGCCTGAATTCCTTTCTTCAGGATTAAGGTGTGTATGAGAATGAGGAAGATATACTCTTCTGCACCATGAGAACAGTATTTGCTTGCTATTTTTATTATTAAATTTATGTAAATGTCTTAACTGCAGATACAGAAAATAAAGTAGTTGTTTTAAAACCCACTCTAACGAAATACTCAAGGGACCAAGTGAAGATTTGAGATTTTGAATAATACGGACACTTGGTTTGAATATTGCAGGTTGTTAGAGATTCCAAATTTGGTATTAAATAAATGTAATCATACATTTTTATTATGGTACAGACAGAGCTATAGTAGATTAAGATAATGTGTAAATGGCCCTTATTAGAGCATATAAAGTGGGAGCATATTTTGTAGTGAAAGGGAAACTAAAGGACAAGGTGTTCTCTACTTGTGGACTTGTAAAGACCTCAGAGTTTTCTTTATGTTATTGTAGAAAGACATTATTTTTGCTTTGGCGTGCTTAAAACTAAAGGGCAAATGATCCAAAAGAATAATCTTGAAATTCAATAGCAAGAAAACTACTTGACATTGTGGGCTGGAGGCCAGCAAACGTGTTGCTTTCATTGAATGCGTGGGAAATGGGGCAGGCCTGGAATTTAAAGAGACAGGGTGCAGTACCCTAGAAAAGAAAAGCCCTCCTGTATGATTTGCTTACTTGGAGAAAAAAAAATAGACTTAAACATTTCTCTAAAGGATCTTTATTGGATCAACTATTTTAGGCATTGAAAGACACCGAGTGAGTTTTTCCTCCCATGTCCCTAGCCATCTTCTCTTGTCTGAAATTGGTGCGGAGTAAAAGTGTTTATAACAGTAGAGAAGCAGCTTTTCAAATAAAAGTACTTTGTAGCCTGTTCAAATTGTGTATAATGTAATTCTCTCTGAAATTGAGCACTTATTACTTTGTTTATGTAGCTGTTTAAAAAGAGGTGGGATGAGATGAGGAGTGGGGGGTACTAAGGAACCTCTGCTATAGAAATTACTGTTTTTTCTGTGTCTGAGTTTTCCTCCCCCACCACTCATGAATCCCCCTTCTCCCCCTCCCCCACCTCCCACAATCCCTCAATAAAATAGTATTTAAAAGACTTGAATAACCAGTCCTATGTACCAGCTTCTTGCTTGAGGCAATAATGTTGTACTATTTTCAATGGGTGGTCTTGAATCTCCATGGGAGATTTTACAGGCAGTGGGCTCCAAGACCCACTAAGTGTATTATATTGAACATAACCAGTTAAATTCCCGGGCCATAGAGAATATATAGAGATAGTTTTACATTATTGAAATCCCATCGTTAATTACTAGCAAACCAATTTATTTAATTTTATTTGAAGATTTTCTGGTTTAAATCCCTAGAAGTGACATATATTAACCCAGTATTTGAGGTTTACTTTTTAAAACAAGTAAGCCATTCATATATATGTCA
Source organism: Pteropus vampyrus (assembly GCF_000151845.1). NCBI lineage: Eukaryota > Metazoa > Chordata > Mammalia > Chiroptera > Pteropodidae > Pteropus > Pteropus vampyrus. The sequence goes on along the minus strand of NW_011888890.1, from coordinate 6,131,929 downwards.
GGAATACCCATTTGTGGTATATTTTAATTCACAGATTTTTTGTTTGTTTTAATTTTTCTCCTTTAGGAAGCCAACATCTAGTAGTCGTTTTTGAATGTTAAATAGCTGAAGCCGTATCTCTCCTAATTGAGACAGTGTAAAATGTTATAATCAGAAAATAGGTATGTTTATAATCAGTATCTCTTACCTTTGGCATATAGCATAAATGTATACTGGCCTGAAATTTAACTAAAATTGCTTTGGCCCAAACCTTTGTGGAAGTAAACAGGATTGGAATTATAAATTAAATATTGGATTAAGATTGCCCATTAGAAAAAAATTTTTTTCTTTAGGCAGACTTACTTGAATAAAACAAACTTATGCATTGTAAATGTTGAAATGGGGAATGTTGCGGTCATTAACAATTAAACAATTAAAATTGTTTTGGAGTTTCTTTCTAGTATGAACTAGAGTAATATTAACCAGAGTGATAACATAACTTTGTTGGGTTATGGTTTTGATTATTTTGTTTCCCTTATTCACATTCTTCAGAAAACTAATTTCTGAAGAATGTTGGATTTCTATTTAAAATAAATATTTGTGAGCCCTGATTAGTTAGATGTCTGAAATACCTGTTTTCCATAGTCTGAGTAGGAAAGAATTTAGAAGTAGGTATCTTGGATATGTTGGTAATAACTGATGATATATGAGAGAGCTTTTTGTTTATTTTAAACAATGTAAGAATTTTAGGTGAAAAATTGTAATCCTTGAGGAACTGAGTTTGTTTTGGTTACCAAAATTATTGTATAGTTGTTTTAGGTCATATATAAATAAAATGGTACCAAGCCTGCAGTTTTTTCATTGATAGACTCAAAGATCTGTGGCTCAGCAATTTACAGTAATGACTAAATGTTTGCTTCTTTTTTTTCCCAGCTCTTTTAGCTAGTTCTTGAATAGCTAAAATGTTTTCTAGTAGTTTTATAAGTGGGTTTAAAGAAGTGATAGCCATCTGAAGTTTATCTTGGGTAGCCAGTATTTAAAAGTTATTGAGGTTTTCTGCACACCAAAAAGAAACAGCTCTTATGGATATACATGCGAGTAAAAATAAAAGGTTGGTAAAAATTAGCTTGTCAAGTAAACTTACTGAGGAATAATTTTGTTTTCATTTTCCATTCCCTTGGCTGAAAATGAAATAGAAACGATCTGGTTACTAAAGACCAGCGCTGTATTGGATCACTTCCTCGAGCTTTTGCTATGATCGTTAAAAGCAAAGTTAGACAGCTGCTCTAGATTTTGCCAGTAGCCTCGCAAAAGAAATTGTTTAACCCTATTAGTTTCAGGCACTATCATTTCTACTTTGCGGATATATACTTACTGTGTTCAATATGAATCTCTATGATTATGATTTGAACATCTGATTTGTAGGAAGGTAGTATAACAGAAAATGAATGATTTTAGCACTCTACTACAGTACAGTTTCACATCTTGGACTATGACATATTTCAACAATTTTGTTTATGTTTAGATAGACTTAAAAGTCCAACTTAAGACACTTTAAAGTTAGACTTTGCTTTTTGTATCTAAGAAGACCTTTAGGGAATTGTGAAAATTATGAAAAAGTGTGAAAATTGAGTTTGATTTATAATCCATGGTAATTGGATATTTAAATGTCCTTTTTGGGGCTTGAAGTTCAGGAAATACTACACCATTGGCTTTAAAATCGTGGTTTGGATAAGTGTAGAATTAGAACAATGCTATCTACTCCTGAAATCGATGTTAATAATGTTAAAAACCCCAGCGATGTTGGTTTCCTTTTGTATAATGCGTTTGCATTATTGCTATAGGTTTAAAGAGGAGGGAAATACTTTATTGTTAAGGCCGAGGAGGCAAGATTTTGAAACCTACTGCTATGTGATTAAATCAGTGTGTTTGCCCTGAGGCTTCAGCCATTCAATCTGAATTCATAGTCTAAAATTTTGGATTCCTTCTCTGTTTGAAAATAATACTTAAAAATTTTAGGACTGCCTTTGCCTTCTCACATGAAAACTATTGAGGCAAATTATCAGGGTTAAGATTTTCATACAATCAAGACTGAAGATACATTTCAGTATTTTAAAGAGAAAGTTCACAGCCATTTTACATAAAATTTTACTGGGCTTTTCATTAATCCAAAATAACTGGTCTATAAGTACTTTATCAGGGAAAACTGCTCAGCATGTAAAACGAGGAGTAGAAGAGCACAAAGGCTTCCTGCAAATTAAGGGCACAATGAGTACTAACGGACTTTCCAGCCATCTCCAGCTGTGAGATTATTATAGTTTTTGCAAACCCTTTTCTCTCAAAACTAAATCAAGAATGGTAGAGTCCTGATAAAAAGAAGTGTAGAAAAGCCTAACTAATCCTTAGATGAGTTACTTCAAACGTGCCAAAATAGAATAAAATCAGTTAATAGCATGGATTAAAGGTTACTTTTAATGCATTTTATCACTCACATTTAGAATTTTGTTGTATGTTAATGCATTTGGCCTTGGTTTAAAAAAATTCAGGGGAAAAAATATAATTAAATTTGAGAGATTACATAATCACATCATTATGAGGAAATTTAGTACCAATGTTAGGTGCCAGATTTGACAGAAGAGATAAAAGCTGTGTACTTGAGATCAGAGCTGTAAACAGGTGGCTCCAATTTTGAGTGGTAAGTTTTCAGGTTATAATGAGAGAGCTCATCTGTGTATTTCTAAGAGTTGATTTATTATAGATTTATTATAGATTTTGAAAAACATGGCTCTATGTCTTTGTATAAATATGTACAAATGATTCCTTGGATAACCTCATTGAAGAGTTTCAGATCTGGATTAAAGTTTTAAAAGTGCTTGATTCTTACAACTGGTAAAGAGAAGGAGAGATGGAGAAATAAGAGGCAGGTTTTGGGTTCAAAGGTAGTTTTTACCTTTTACTCATAGTATCTGAAATGATCTTTTATGTACAGAGGGAGGCTATATCATCTTTACTTTTAATTCATTATCACACGTTTGCCAGCTACTTAATTTGTGAAATACTTTTTCCATGTAACTGGCATATTCTGATAGAGCTGCCAAAGTATTGGGTTATGGAAAAACTGAAAAATAAAATAATATGTCTTCCTCTTTTTAGGTGCAGATATATAGGTATAGGAATAGGGGTGTGTGTATCTGTGTGTATATATCAACATTCATAAAACTTATTGTAAGAACCTGGGCAATGGGAGATTTTATAATCATGTCACATTTGCCATTCCTCTAAGATGCTGAATTTTAAGTTTCTCTAATGGAACTTAGCAATTTCCTTGTAATAGATGTATTGTTTTTGCTGTGACTTAATAGGAAATAGCCTGACTGGTACTCCAGGCACATGTGTGCTGTATATGTTAGATATTTGTGCATGTATGCCACCCCACATACAATGTAGTGATTTTTCATAAGCCATGTGAGAATAATTTGATATTATTGCCCATACATAAATTTTTCTGATATCTAACCAAATTTAATCTTATACAAAGCTTCCAGTTTGAATGGGTTTGTAAATTGAATAAATACTGTGCGGTATAGTTAGTTATGTGCTCTAGAAGTCGAATTTACGTTTCATCCCAGTAAGTTCCCATGGGATAAGTTATTCTAGTAAATCAGAAAATTTCTGTGAAAGCAAAGTAATTCTTAATTTTTGGAGGCTTGCAAATGGGGGAAATAGCCATATGCATAAGGGGGGAGAAATTCTAGTTGACCAGCATCACTAAAAAAAAATTCAAAGGATTTTGACATTTAAATTCTCTTGGGGGGAAGAAACTCTACCACAATGCTGCCACATTGTTTTACTTCTGTAGTTATGTCTTTTTGTGTTTATAGGAGTGGGAACATTTTATCTTCTGTGTTTCTGTTGAGGTTGTTTTTCAGCAGTGCCCCAAGAAAAGTACCGGAGGCTGGCTTTGAAGCCCTGCGGACAAGCTGGATATCAAAGAGCCAGAGGAATCCTGGCAGTAATTGTTTTATGGCTGGCCAGAAATCAGACCTATTTGTATAGGTAGCACACAAAATAGCTGTGATTTGACAATTTGGTGCTATTTATACCTACCATAAAAAGAGAAAAGAAAAAGTTGAAGGGGTATTTTGGAAACAGGAACTAAGCTGTAAATGCAAATTACTTCACCATTTTCTCAAAGGAACAAAAAAGGAAAGGATTTAGGAAGTTTTTATTGAAGCTACATTATTGAGGATCTGTCTGCTTTCAGGACATTTAATATTGTACTCACACTGAAACTATACTTCTTTCTGTTTGCAGTTTTTCCCCTATTCCCATCTGATTAAAATTATTTTTGTGGAGTAAAGCTCTGGAGAAGGGACAGTAGAAATCAAAGTTTCCAACTCTATCTTAACAGACCTTTAAAATTTCATCTTACTATTGTTATTTAGCTTGGGATAAGAACCATCTGCTGTTGCTAGCGCAATTTTTTTTTTCTTTCCAAATAAAAGTTATACTTTCAACAAGCAGTCACGGGTTGTTTACTGTGGTGATGGGTGAGGATTTGCCAGGTAAATTTTAATGGCTTTTAGGAAATGTGAAGAAATTTCTCAGGACTAAATCTGTCAGCCAGAGAAGTCTTTTCGAATATGAAGTGCCTAAATTGTTACTCTCACCTAGAGCATATTCCAAGCTCAAGGTGGGCGTTGTACCATGGTTTGTCTGTGCTTCAGTGAGCAGCCCAAAGTGAAGTTTGACTGTTTCCAGAATGTCATTCAGAACTTTCGAGGTTGTCAAATGCTTCATTGTTTTGCCTTGAAACCCCCAGCCCCAGAGCAGTCTGGGGCAGCGGTGCAGAGAAAAAGTAAACACATCTATGATTGACTACATTTTTTTTTTTTTAGAAATCCTAGAAATGCCTTAGGGACCCCAGGGGCTTCTTCACAATTTAAAACCTTTTTACCATGGAAGGCGTTTCAGTGCTGTTGAATTGGGACTGTACTAATTTGCTTTGGTTTTAATTTTTTTCCCTTGGATTCTGATCCTCCAATAATTAGAGTGGTCTTTGTCAAATGTACTTTAATTTCTGTAGGGAGGTACTATAGTTTTGACTGGATAAAGAGAGTTCACTGAGAGTAAGAGAAAAGAAGCAAACACTGGTGGAGGTAAATATGGTGTTGGGACAGTCAGTTTTGTATTCTTTGCATGAAGAGTTAGATTTTAATAAAATGTGTGTGAAGGATCAGAGCATTTGAATAAAGGATTTAAGATGGGAATCTCCAAAGGTCTAAAACCAAATTGGATTTCAATATGGATTCCCCTTAGGGAAATAAGTGAAACCACTCTAATAGAGAAGAAACATTCTGGATTATTGTTACTAATCATGAGTTCAAAAACTCAGGTGGGGAAAGATAAGGGCATAGGTAGTTGTCCATGAAACCATCTTTGTGGCTTGAGAATGTACAGCAGGATTAGTGCTGGGTAATGAAAGGTTATATTTCTAGTGATCATTTATTCAATCAGCATTCAGCCCCTACTATGTACCAGAAATTGCTCTAAGCATTGAGGATATCACCAGGAACAGAAGTGGTTCTTGTCTTTTAGGAGTGGTTAGTCTGGTAACAGGCATATTAAAAAAAGAATCGCAATACAAGCTGAGTGCTGTGATGAAGGTTTGAAAAGCAAAGCCAGTGGAAATAAAGGTCTGAGTTCTATCCAGGTATCAAAATTTGACCTAAATTTTTTAAAATTGCAAATGAGAAGTCTAATAAAAAAGAATTGTATAGATTGAAAAAAATCATGAATCTCTTAAGGATGGATTTGCAGCTCTCTGATATTTCTCTTTTAAGGCTATATGGTGTTTTTAGAGTTTCTGAACTCCCTGTATTAGCATCATAGAATACAGGGTTATATAGCCGAAAGGGATAGGAAAGCAATTTATAGTTACTGAACGTAAAATTCTGTATCCTGTTATTCACATTTTACAGATGTGGATCCAAGACTCAAGATTAACTTTCCCAAGATCCATATGGCTTGACTACAGTGACCATATGTCCTATTTTGATGGGGACAGTTCCGTTTTATGCCTATTGTCCTGTGTCGCTCTCAAAACTGGTGCTTTTGGGATGATAGATGATATGGTCATTCTGTTTTTGAATGGCATAACTTATGATTTAAACACAGGCATTTTTGACTCCAAGTCATAAGCTCACCACTATTTTAATCTGTTTATACTGTGCTTCTACGTCATGTCTCTATTTCCAGGTTGGTCTAGTGAGAAGGATTCTGAGACATATGCTTGCTTCAGCACAGTACTCAGTACCTGGTTGATGATGTTTATTAGGTAATGGAGAGAAAGCATTTGTAGTCTTTTGGGGTTTTTTTGACATCTTGTTACTAAAATGTTTCAGAATGCAATTTAATTTCCTTCCAAATTCCAAAGGCACTTGAGTAAATTTGTTTAAAGATCATATTTATAAATATCAGTCATAATTGCATGCTACCAATCAAGAACATTCTGATGATTTGAATCTTCTGGATAAATGGACATTTGGTGCATCTCTTGACCACCGAACATGTTGCTTTTCCTTTAACTTTTGTTTCCATTTCCTTACCTAATCAGAAGTCTAGAGCAGCAGAATTGGGTTTGAGCAAAGTAACTTTAATTTGGAGAAGAAAATTGGAAACTTATGTTCTAACTTGCTCAGATTGGTTAGTTTTTCTACCAGGTTTGCTAGACAAATACTGGATGCATCACTTTTATTTGGTCTCATTTAAATGGCTCAACACTCAGAAAGGTGCAGTTTTAGAGGTGTACTGTCAATGAGGTAGATTAAAACTTAAAATAGACTTAATTTACTAATAGTAAGTTTTAGTAGTTAAAGAACTTTGTTTTGCTCTGCGTCATTGCTCTTAAATGCTGTGCCACTTTGCATCAGAAGTGTGATCTGAGCAGTGCTTCACTGAGGTTGTAGTCTTCTTCACTTAAAAGACTAACGTCAACTGTTAGCTTTTGAATCAACTAGAGAGGCTGAAGCAAAACAAGTCATTTTAAAGAACTTGTAGGTTAGGCGATATTGGGGTGGGATGGAAATGCTTCATATCGCTCATCCTACTCTCACCCCGATTTACATATCTGTTCAGCACTATGACTTCTCTGCTATTGAAAAGCTCAGAGGCTTTATGGTAGGGGGAAGGGAGCTAGATTTGTAAGCAGATATGTTTCAGAACAACTTAATTCAGAACAACTATATTAAGAACAACTTAATATAGTTGATGTAAGAATGGAATTTTGTGGGAACGTAAAGGGGAAGTTTATGTTGAAGATGAGCACCGTTATGTTTCCATTTATGTAGCAGATGTTTGAACCTGAATCTCTTTCCATATTTTGTACCATTTTTGATTGTTTTGCCTTTTTTTTCCCCCAGAGACTGTTTATGATTCAACTTGAACAATGCAATGGAATTCTTCTTTAGCTCAAGCTTTTGTGAACCCCAAAATAGATCTGGGCTGAAATTGGACTTTGTGGCACAAATTATGGTTTGTAGGTTATGGCTGTTATTGTTCCAACAACTAAGTGTAATTTAAAAATTATTTAGAAGTAAAGCAAATGTTGCTGAGACAAAAGTGGACCTGGTTGATTTTTAAATGGTGCTTTAGAACAATAAGCAGACATCTAACCTTAAAGGGCTGTTTGGAATGAAATTGTTTTAGTTAAGAAATATTCGTATGCTTTTATGGAATAGTAGGATTACAGGCTGCAGTCCTACAGAAATCTTACCTGTTGTAATACCCCTACTCCCTTCCCTGGCTCCCCATTTCTCTGTTTCCATTCTCTGTAAATTCGAAAGCATGAAACAGGTTTCAGGGAAAGAAAAACCAAAGATAGTAATAACAAGATTAAAACTCTTCTGTCATATTGGTCAAGTTCAGTGCAGGAGCATTGCTCTGCAACAATACCTGTGATCAGAAGCAGTATGGAAGAGTCTAGTAATAAACATTGAAAGAGTAAGGAGAACTGAACCTCATTTACATGGCTCAAAAGTAAATGAGGCTTTTCATTGAAGAGTGCATTAAGGCAAATTTGTTGCAAAAGAAAGCTTATTCAGATTTTTTTTTATCTGCTATAATCATTTGAGGAAAAGTAAGATATATTTCTGCTCTAAGACTACTTGTTCCTTACAGACAGGATTTTTTTTTTTTTTTTTTAATCACTGTGTAACTCACACTTTTGCACAGGAGGTGTTGCATAAACATTTTTTAGTAAGATATCTTTGTAAATCACTTGATATATAAAAGTACTTTAGTAGTACTGACTGATATTTAACACCAACTATGTGTCAGACTGAGTACTGAGTATTCTGTACGAATTACCTAATTAGTCTAATGGTCACCCTCTGAATTGGAGTACTACCAATACTACCCTCATAATATACCAGTTCATCAAGATTGTAGGATACAAGATCAATACAAAAATCAGTTGTATTCTATACAGTTTCAATAAACAATCTAAGAATGAAATTAGAAAAACAATTCTTCCATTTACGATAACATCAGGATAAGATACTTATCAATATGTTTAACAAAAGAAGTGTAAAACTTATGCTCTTAAACTATAATACATTATTGGAAAAAATTAAAGAATTTCTAAATAAATGGAAACATATTCCATGTTCATCAGTTGGGAGACTTAATATTGTTAAGATGGTAGTAAACCATAAATTGATCTACAGGTTCAGTGCAATCGCTGTCAAAATCCTAACTGGTATCTTTGTAGGAAAAAGCTGACTTAAAATTCAAGTGGAATTTCAAGGGACCCAGAATAGCCAAAATAATTTTGCAAAAGAACAAAAAGTTGGAAGACTCACCTTTCCCAATATTAAAACTTACTACAAAATAACATTAATCAAGATAATGAGTTACTGACATAAGGACAGACATATAGATCAATTGATTAGAATTGAGAGTTCAGAAAGAAACTATGTGTCTCTTATTAACAAGGGTTTCAAGACCATCAGTGAGAAAATAATAGTCTTTTGAAAAAATGATGCTCAGAGAACTGGGTATACACGTGCTAAAGAATGAAGTTGGATCTTTACCTCACGCCATATATAAAATTTAACTCAAAATGGATCAGAGACCTAAATTATAAGAGCTGCAACTATAAAACTCTTGGAGAAAACAGAGGTTAGTACTCATGACTTTGGATTTGTCAGGCAATGGATTCTTAGATATGACACCGAAAGCACGAGCAACAAAATAAAAAATAGATAAATTAGATTTTATTAAAAAACTTTTGCACTTCAAATGACATACTCTCAAGGAAGTAAAAAGGCAGCCCACAGAATGGGAGAGCATATTTTCAAATCATATATCTGATAATGGCTTGTATCTAGGATACACACACACTACAATTATATGACCAATAACTTAATGAAAAGGTTAAAGGATCTGAATAGACATTCATAGAAGAGAAACAAATGACCAAAAAGTATGTGAAAAGATGCCCAAGATCATTAATCATCAGGGAAATGCAAATCGAAACCATAGTGGAATGCCACATTATATTTACTAGGATGGCTGTAATAAAAATTTAGATAACAGATACAGGCTGGGATGTGGAGAAATCAGAACTCCCCTCACACACTGCTGGAGGGAAGGTACAATGGTACATCTACCTTAGAAAACAGTTTGGCATTTCCTTAAACAGTTAAACATAGGGGTACCATGTGACCCAGGAATTCTCCTCCTAAGAATCTACTTAAAAGAAATGAAAACATATGTCTACACAAAAACTTGCACGTGAATGTTTATGGCAGCATTGTTCATAGTAGCCAAAAGGTGGAAGCAACCCATATGTCCATCAAATAATGAACGGATAAACAAAATGTGGTATATTCACACAATAGAATATTATTTGGCCATAAAAAGGAATGCAATATTGATACAGGCTACAACATGGATGAATCTTGAAAACACTGTGCTAATTAAAAAAAAAAGCCAGTCACAGAACACATATTATATGATTATATTTATGTCAAATGCCCGGAATAGGGAAATGTGTAAAGAAAGGAAGTAGATTAGTGGTTGCTTAGGGCTGGGGAGTTTTGGGGGAATGAAAAGGTAATAGCTAAAGAAATTCCTCTTCTTGAGATAATGAAAATGTTCTAAAATTAACGGTGGTGATAGCTGCACATATTTGAATGTGCTAAAACCCATTAAATTGCACATTTTAAAGGAATATATGGTATGAGAATATCTTAATAAAGCTGTTATTAAAAAAATGTTGTCTTAACTCTCATTAATAAAAATGTTAACACAAAGCAGTATCTTCATATTTATACATTTGGGAAATAAATTAAACCTTGATGGCATGCCTTTTCTCCGATAGAAGACACATGTTAACATTCCAGGGTTTTTGATTATTCCAATATGATTTATTAAGAGAACATTGTTTCCTAGGTTGAACAAGGTCTAGTTTTAAAAAAAAAAAAAAACCAAAGAAAAACATATAACAGCTTTTGTAATTTTACTCTGCAATTTTGTGTATGTGTTTGTTTTGTTTCCATCTATGAAAAATGTAAGCTCTTAGTTGATGAGAAATAGTAACAACTAATATTCATTAAATGCTTACATGATAGGCGCTATTCTAAATGATTTTAATGTTGCTCAGTAAATCTCACAATAACTCTATTTAAGTATTGAATAGAACCCTGAATTTAAAGATGTCACAGGGTTTAAGTAACTTAGTTAAAGTCAAATAGTAGATAAGTGACAGAATATGTTACAAGTAGCAGCAATGCTTTGTACAATTCTGGGCCATGTATGTCTTACCTTGTACAATAGATGTTTCTGGCAATGCGTGTTTAAAATAACTTTTTATAAGTGAGACCATATTTTTAGTATTCTGAAGGAGCCTATTTTAAATGAAAACTGCAAATAAATCAGTTCCTTTTATATCAGTCTTGACAATTGTGACATCTTAAATCAGGACACAACTATATATTTGATTGAATGGAATAATTTCTCTGGTAATTTTGTTGATTTGGGGTAGATTTAAGCTGTATTAGTTCCATTATGCAAACTTTTATCGAGGACCTTTTTTTTTTTCTTCCTGTGGGAAAAAGTGCTATAAGAAAACCCAAAGGAGGTAATTCTTGATCTAGAATTACCTGGTGATAAAAGCTTATAAAATAGTTTTCCCTGAAGCCTGTCCTTAATTTAAGCTTGATAATTATATTATATCTTAAGTCTAGTTTTTGTATATACTCTACAGCTGCACCATCTAAAACAATAGCCACTAGAAATGTGGCTATTTTAATGTATGTGTAAGTTAATTAAAATTAAATAAAATTAAAAATTCACTAGCCACATTTCAAGTGAAATTTCATGTAGCTGATGGCTACCATACTGGGACAGAGCTTGTCTAGAGAAATGGTAACCTAACCTCAGGACTTCTTTTCATAGTGGAATTAAGATAATATATGTGCTTTTGTAGGAAATGGAAAGTAGAGGAAAAGGATCTAATGGGGATTTTTATATAAAATTATATGTTACATTTTTTCTTAACCAGGAAAAAGCATAAAATTAAGTTTTATGTTATACTTCAGCCTTCATAAGGAAATGAAGACCCAAAGAAACAGACCCGAGTATTTTATATTAGATTCGACTCCTTAATGCTTTGGGCATGTATCGCCTAAGAGTTAGGATGTTCTCCTATGTAAGTGTTACCATTTTCACACAAGAAAGAAATGACAAATTTGTTCTCAGTATCTTCTAATGCTAGATCTATTTAAACATCCAGTTGTCTCTCAAATATCTTTTGGTCCTTTTTTTTCCTAAACGAGGATTCCATCAAGTTATATGCAAGTCTTTAGGCTTGAGCAGTGCCCACACCTTTTATTTTCATGAAGTGATAACCCCTTCAACTTTATTTTGAAGAATTTCAAACTTATAATAAAGTTGAAAAATAGTACAAAGAATACTTAGATTTATCAGTTAATGATTTGCTTTATGTATTTTATCTCTTTGTTTATAGCTCCCAATCACTTGAAAGTAAGTTGCAAATATCATGGCCTTTCACCCCTAAACACAAAATGTCTCTCCTAAAAACAATAATATTTTCTTGCAAACCACAAAACTACTGATCACATCTAAGATTTAACATTAGCCTTAAGGTGTCACATCTCTTTTGTATTCTTTAATCTAGGACATTTCCCCTCACTCACTTATTTTTTTGATCTTGACATTGACATCTTTTAACAGGCTAGGTCTGTTGTCTCGCAGAACCTCCTGTAATCTGGATTTATCTGATCATTTCCTTGTAGAGTCATTTAACTGGAAATCTCTATTCCCTGTATTTCTTGTGAATTGGAGTTAGATCTGTAAGTTTTGTTCTATTTAGGTTAAGTATTTTTAGCAAGAAACTTCCATAGGTACTTCTTATTGCACTTCACAACAGGAGGTACCTAGTGTAGATTATCGCAATGTTAGCAATACTGAGTTTTATGACTGGATGGAAGTGGGAAAAGCTTTTGTAAAGGTATACTGTTCCCCTTGCAATTACCAAGTGACCAGTGTGATGATATTTTGTATCTTTCAAATGTCATATTCCACTGCGATCTTTTATATAATGGTTTTAGCATCTACTGATGATCCTTTGCAGATGAATTCGAATTAGCTCTTTCACAAGGATTGGCCACTGGTGTTTTTCCTAGTTTGGTAGCACTTATTATAAATTAAATATAGGATCTATTTCATTTCCTCCATCCCTCCATTTCTAACATTTAATATATGGTTTACAAAATAGTTTCTATCATGGCAAATGTTTTCTATGTCTGATTTTATGGTTTAATTTAGTTAAATATGTGATAATTTCTCTATGTAATCTAATTTCTCTTAACTTTTAAGTGTTCTACAGGGAGGAAACTGATTTTTGTGAAATGTTGATGGCCATTTTAATTTATAATATTGAAGCCCTTGTTTCTTGATTTTTAAATATGCTTATGGCTTCTAAAGTCATGCTGTTTCAGAAGAAATTTCGGCTTCTGTAGAGTTAGCTACAGTTCAAGAAAATGTTGGGAGCTTTTATTAAGTCTGGGCATGGACAGCAAGAATGCCATCATATACTTAACGGCTTTGGAAGCAAGTGTTGGAATGTAACTGTATAAACTTTTTCTCTTTCCTTTGCCTGCTCTTTCATTGCTTCTTTGGTTTTATCACCAAGGATGGGTGTGAAAACAACTTGTCTGAAATTTTGTTACCCTGAGGGAGTGACTCAAAATTCCCTGGATAGTTTTAGAGCTGATTCTTGATCTTGGAATGATGTAACAGACCTCCTGGTAATCCTCTGGCCAAAGTGAACATGGATTCTAGGAGGGGTCTGGCTAGTCCTGAGTGTAGCAGTTTTTTTTTTTTCCCCTCTTTTCTCTTTTGCTTATGAGAGAATTATTAAGGAATTTAAAAAAACTTTTTGAAGTAATGGTTACTTTAAATTAGAAAAATGTATGTAGCTAGCTGTAACGTTATGGACTGAATTATGTCTCCCTCTCCCTACTGCTTAATTCTAATATTGAAGTTCTAATGCTCCGTACCTCAGAATATGACTATTTGAAGATAGAGTCTTTAAAGAGATAATTAAGATAAGTGAGGTTATTGGGTTGGACCCTAATCTAATGTGACTGATGTCCTTATAGAAGAGATTAGGACACAGACACAAAAAAACCATGTAAAGGCACAGGGAGAAGATGGCCATCTGTAACCCAAAGAGAAGGAGGCCTTAGAAGAAATCAACCCTGCTGATACCTTGATCTTGGACTTCTAGCCTGCAGAATTATGAAAAAATAAGCCTCTGGTTTAAGCCATTCAATCTATGGTATCTTGTTATGGCAGCCTGAATAGACTAATGCATCATATGATCCAGCAGTTGTGTCAAGTATTTATATATACAGTTAAATTATTTTGGTTTGTATCTAAAGCCACATATAAAGCATGGAAGGGGCAATATGAATCAGAAATAATAACCAAATGCTGGGGTTAAGTAAGGATGGATTGTGAGCTTAAAAATCTATTATCTTCCATTTCATGTTATTGAGATATGTGATTGGAATAGGTAAATATCCACCTATGAGCTTGTTCTGTTTTCTTTCTGATGTAGGTTTTTATCAGTTTCATTTGGGAATGAAAATATATTAATAGATTAATATATTAATGGCTCATCAATTCCTATTCATTCTGTTTCTGTAGCATTGCTTAAAAAACACTTTTTTCCATTTGGGAACTTAAATTCACATTTAATACAGGTTTACTTCATTTTATTGTGCTTCGCTTTATTATGCTTCACAAATCTTACATTTTTTTACAAATTGAAAGTAAGACTTTTCACTAGCAAAAAAATTACTGTTTGCTTTCTCATGATACTTGCTTTCTCATGATACATAGTGGTGGTCTGGAACTAAACCTGCAGTGTTTCTGAGGTCTGCCTGTATGCGTTTAATACACGTCCAGTCATTCACTTTCATGCTTAAATATCTTTGTTTTAAAATCTATTTTTGTGAAAACTTTCACATGCAAGATACTTTCCAAAGGGTGAATCCACGGTTTGGACATAGATTGATTTTCAGATGATTCTTTGTTCCTTAAACATTTCATGGTTTCATGCCATTATATAAGTTGTCCTTCTTAGTCTCAGAAGGCCTTTGGTTCCTCACCTGTAGTCAGTTCCCTTTTTATGGCCTTTGGCATTCACAGCTTGTTTTTACATGTCCCTTTATAAGTTTGTCCTATGGGCCAGGGTGTCCTTCTGTGGCAGCATTTGTTTAATACATCTGTCAGATCACTACCTAAAATGGAATCATGTTAAAAATGCTGCTTCCTGGACACTATCTCAGTCCTATTGACTCAGAACATTTTGAGAGTAAAATCAGGGAATCTGCATTTTTTTGGCGGGGAGGAGGAAGAATCCGTATTATAAACTAGCTCCCTGGTGATTCTAGGTTGGAACATCTTTGCTATGGAGCACGGGGAGCAACTTACCTATCTTTCCTAGTGTCCTAGCCCATAGTAATTTAGAAAAAAACATACCGAATAAATTAGGGAAATCAAACTAGATTTAAAAAAGAGATCCACCATTTGCAACAGCAGGGATGGATCTTGAGATAATCATGTTAAGCTAAATAAGCCAGACAGAAAAAGTTGAAAACCACATAATGTCATTTATATGTGGGATATAAACCTAAAAGAAACAAACATGACAAACAGACTCATGGACATGGACAATAAACTAGTGATTACCGAAGGGTAGGGGAGTTGGGGGCGGGGGGGAGGTAGATGTGGTAAAGGGGCCAAGTATGTGGTGACAAAGCAATCTAACTATGGGTGGTGAACACACAATGCAATATATATATGACTTACTATTGAATTGTACACTTAAAACTTAATAGATTTCGTTAACCAATGTCATCATAATAAATTTAAAAAAAATTAAAAGAGATCCAGAAAGTTCAGAAATACCACTACATATACTAAAATACCAAAATTATCTGAATATAATATGGACTGGAAAACTAAAGTTTAAAAAAACCCTCTGAAATTCAAGCCTTCATAATATTGGTAATATCTGTTACCCTGGAATAAATATATTTCGGGAGGCTTAATGTGATTAAATATCCCTTATGTTCTTTTTAAAAACATCAGGATGCGAAAAATTGTAGAGACTTTCTCTACTTAGCACTAATGTAAAAGAGGACTTGCAATTCCTAGCAAGGAACAACTGCCATTTTCGTCTGGTTTTTGGATGTTTAAAAGCCTGGAGAGAGTTGTTGCCCGTTGAAATGGACGTAACTGTAGCTGTGGAGGCTTATTAAATTAGAGTGCTTGGTGAAGGGAAAGGTAGAAAAAGGTTTTCCAACTTCTAACAACTGACATAGATAACTGTGTAAATAAGCCAGGTCGGAGTGTGTGTCTTGTCCTGGCAGGTAACTTTGCAATGCGGAGGGCTGCCTAGAAATCACCAGTTAACACCATGGTCTAGAATACTAGTGCCATCATAGAAAAACTCCAGAGAGTTCGCAAAGCTTGTGAACACTCAATCCTTAAATTCTCTTTAAAAAAATGATTTCCCAGAATACTCTAAACCCACATTCTGGATTTTTTCTTTTATTGGTTAAAATGAGGATTTTTTTTCTTTGTGTCTTATAATTTAGGCATTATTGTATGTTTGCAAAGCAGAAAGAGTGGGGCTTCTTTGTCCTGGAGTTAGAGTCCTGGATTTGAATTCTGGCTTTGTAGTGAAAAAATTTTCCTAATTTTCAAGAGACTCTGCTTTCTTACCTGTAAAATGAGACTAGAGAGATTAGCTTCCCTCATTTCACTCAGAATAGTGATAAGAGAATTGAATAAAAAAGAGATTATGTATGAGAATGTGTTTTAAATGATAAAATGCTACTAAATAAAAAAAAAATTATTACTACCTGCCATTACTAAGAGAATTAAATTTTGAGTAAATATCTTATTCACAGTTGATTAGAGCTTAACATTTTAGCTATGAAAGAAAATCATTTTTGTCTGTTTTGTGTCTTACTGGTTTAAAAAGATTTTTTTTTTTTTTTTGCAAATATGAACCTATTGGGAAATCATTTCTCTACTTATCTGTTGGAAATATGCAATAATTAAAATATCAACTGTTTTAAAAAAATCTAAGAGAAATTAACATTATTTTAAACTGCAGAATCATGCCTTTTGTTTTGTACTTGATGTTTTAACAAATAATTGGCTGGCTACTACCTAAAAGGTTTGAAGAAAATTAATTCATCAGATTTACTCCTCAGGGAAGAATCCTGCTTTTGGTTTAAACACACATTGGAGGTTTTATTTCAAAGTTATTTTAAAAATAAAAATAAAGGATGTATTGAGCAGATAAGAAAAAAGTGTTATACTAGGAATAGTTCTTTCCTATTCTCTTTTATTTTTGCTTTTTTTTTTTCTATTCGCCGCCGCCAGCCCCTCAGAGAAATGGGCAGCTTTTTCCACTCCTGTCCTTACTAGCAAGTCATACTGTTTCACCATCTTTTTTCTCTTCCTTCCTCTCCTTTTGTGGAAAGAAATAAGTAAAAATCTCTTTGAAGCTTATTAGGAGTTTTAAATTTGAGTTTGATTTGTGACCTGTCATAGTTTGAATTATTTGCTTCCATGGTATTTTGCTTATCTCAGCTTCCCAGCTGCATGCCCAACTCTTTCTTGGCAGGTTAGTTTAGCTCATTTTTAAGGAGGAGAACCAACCTTCCTCTCTCCCCCATCCCTAATGATTTTCCCGGGGGACAAGGGTTAAACATCTCAATTCCCAGTCTCTCTCTCTCTCTCTCTCTCTTTTTTTTTTTTTACTATCACTGAGTGGTCTTGACCTCCTGATCATGGCAATACCCATCCATATTGTATTTATTTTTCTTAAAAGACTGATTTAAAAGTCAGCAGCCAGTGAGGAAAAGATAATGGATGCAGGTTATCTAATCAATCAGTCTAGTAGGAGTGAGGCTATTGATGATTCTCAGTTAGTGTCCCTCCCTTCTCCAATTGTATAACTATTCATTTAATGTTTCTCAGTCTTGAGTGCATTAGAAAAGTCTAATATATTACACTGGATGGGGTCCATCTTCTTTATATCTAATAGGCAGCTCAGGTGATCCCACTCCAAGGTGGCCATCAGACCACACTCTGGTTAAACATACTTTTAGAATCATGAAAAGACTATTTTGCAGACACTCCACCAAAGAAAATATACAGATGGCAAATAAGCTCAACATCATATATCATTAGAGTTGCAAATTAAAATATGAAATACCTCTAACACCTATTAGAAGAGCTAAGATCTAAAAACACTGCTGACACTGTGTTTTTTATTACTGGTAAGAGTGTGAAGCAGCAGGAACTGTCGTTCATTGTTGTTGCAAAGTGATATAACCACTTTGGGAGACAGTTTGGCGATTTCTTGCAAAGCTTAACATATTCATACCATATATTATGGACCAAATGTTTGTATTCTCAAATTCATGTTAAAACTCCAACCCCCATTATCACTGCATTTGGAGGTAGAGACTTTATGCAAGGAATTAAGGTTAAATGAGGTCATAAGGGTGGGGCCCTGATCTGATAGTATTAGTGTCCTTATAAGAAGAGGCTAGCAGAAGAGAGATGCTCTCTTTCTCTTCACCCCACCCCACCTCTAGTCATGTGAGAACCTAGTGAGTAAGTCACCATCTGCAAAGCAGGAAGGGAACTCTCTTTAGAAACCAAATCATCTGGCATATTGATCTTAGATTTCTTAGATTTCTCAGCCTCCAAACCTATAAAATTATGTTGTTTAAGCCACTCAGTCTATAATATTTTGTTATGGAAGCCAGAGCATACTAATACATACTCCATACGATCCAGTAGTTTTGCTCCTAAGTATTTACTCAAATGAATTGAAAACTCATGTTTGTACAGAAACCTACACATGAATGTTTGTAACAGCTTTATTCATAATTGCTAAAAATTAGAAGCAACTAAGATGTCCTTCAGTAGGTGAATGGCTAAAACAAACTGGTGCAATGGAATACAATGGAATATTATTCAGCAATAAAAGGAAATGAGTTAGGAAACCACAGAAAGATAGGAAAAAAAGACATGGAAGAACTTTTAAATGCAGATTGCTAAGCAGTCTGAAAAGCATATATATTGTATAATTCCAATATGACATTCTGGAAAAGGCAAAACTATGGAGATAAAAGATCAGTGATTGCCAGGGCTTTGTGGGCAGAGAAGAGGGAAGGATGAATAGGTGGAGCATGGGATTTTTAGGGCAGTGAAACTATGTGATACTGTAATGGTGGTTAGAGTACATTATGCATTTGTCAAAACTCATAGGATTCTACAACACAAAGAGTGAAACCTAAACTATGGATTTTAGTTAATATGTCAATATTGGTGCATGAGTTGTAGCAATTTATCATGTCAATGTAAGATGTTAAAAATAGGGAAACAGAGCAGGGTGGGGTGTGATGAGGGAGTGAGGGAATGTATGGGAACTCAGTACTTCTCATTTTTTTTTGTAAACCTAAAACTGCTCTAAAAATAGTTTATTAATTTTAAAAATGGTATTTATATTCACCCTTGTTTCATAGGGAAAACTGAAATTAATAAAACATTTTTAAAAAATTTATATTGTGACTGGATTGAGCATCATACAGAATATTGTTCTGTTATTTTAAAAATAAAAAAAGAGAAAGGGGACATCTTCAACGGAAAGAGGTATTCTCTTTAAGTACTGCTAAAGAACCTCAAATATCTGTTGCTGTTGACCATTCAGAGAAATAGCCAAAGGTGGTATTGGTATTTCTAATGACTAAATTAAAAGGTTCGAACCGTGAAGAAATGGTGAATATGAAATGTTTTCCTGGTACCTGATAGCATTGCATAGTGTTTCCTGGTCATTGAATGTGTGGGAAATTAGTTTCAGGTGCTTCATCACCTGAGGATGGAGTCCTCTTCAGTATCTCTCATTGACTCCAGGGTCCTAATAGCTTGAGTATTTTAATCACTGTTCATGTTCCTGATCCCTGTATTGAGATCTGCCTGTTAAACAGCAGCCACCCACCCCAAGAGTTAAAGGTGAACTGCATAGCCTCTTTTAAGAAAACAGAATAAAATAAAAAAACAAGTGAATTTTTAGTGTGAGTTAGAGTAGGCTGCCCTTTTAATCATTAAAGTGGCCCCTTAGAACTCTTGATTTAATGAAAAGATAAAAATGTTTTGTAATTAGCAGATCAAAGCACTACTGTGGCTTCTGTTTACATTGTCAGTATGTAAATGGAACTTCTAAAGGGAGTGAAAAGAAATGGTTTAACACCTCTTTAATTTTGTTTATGTAATTCATTTGCTTAGTGTCTTTCCCCACTCCCATTTCACATTGATAATGCTAAGGTAAACATTAACTTACCCCTCTCACTTCAGTATCAAAGAACTTGAAAATCAGCAGAGTCCAAAATATTGTATGTTTAAAACCAAAATCTATTGACAGCTTTTCTGTTTAGGTGGTTAGCAGGTTCGCATTGGGTAAATTGTTCCAGTCCAGTCCCTCAGACTGGAGGGTGGGGTACTGTCTCTCCTTGGGCCATGTTCTGATATGATTAGAATGCTCTGTCTAATAACAGTCACGATTTTAAGTAAAAGTGAACATCGATTGCTTTATTTCAAGGCTCTACCTGGGCGTGTTTGGGGAGGGGGTGCATAATGGAAACATTGTAAGCCATGTGTTTTTGAAAATTACATTATATTTTAAGTCATCCATTCCTGATTGCTTTTTGGTTAGCAGCCTTCTAAAAGTATTCTCTGTGACTAGCCACTATATACAGATTGTACATTCTGGATAAAACTGCTTAAAGCAAATAGGTTAAAAAGATGGCCAAGAGAGCCTAAGATCTTGTTTTATGCTCAGGTCTCTAGTGGTGGATCCTGATTTGAAGCCTTTTATTCAGGCTTAAAAAGAGTGGGGCATGTCTATGGAAGGGTATTTATCAAGAAATTTGTCCTTAGTTCCAAATTGAGCTTAAAGAAAAAAAAAAGTCATGTTACCTAAAGGCAAGATGTTAGATGTAATTCTCATCACTGTCTAGTTACAGCAGTGGATCTGCTTTAGTTAATTTCCATAAATGGAGAGAAGGGATTTGACCTTTTTGTTTGTTTTAAAGAGTTATTAAATGCTCACAGGGAAGAAAGCGAAGATGTAAGTGGGTAGCATTTGTCTTGATGACCATTAGCAGGGCTGGAGTTGTGGGCATGTTAATCACTAAGCTGGGTAGACTTTTTATACTGTGAGGTGATGGTAGCTAAGCCAGAGCTCTTGGGTCTTGCCAAGGTGACAACAAGCAAGGCTTTCTTTATTTGGGCCTCATTAGTATAACAGGGATAGGACCGTGTTGCTCCCTGTTTACCTCACACAAGTCTGGTGAGATTTAATTAGTTGTACTTACAAAAAGCTACCTAGGGCCCACATGTAAGGGCTAAATTCACCCAGTACCTGCCCCTCCTTTGAAAAAAACAAAAACAACTGGCTTTTCCTTTTCCCTCCCTAGGCTTTCCACACTGACCTCTCTGGGTCACGGAGCTCGAGGGCTGCCCCACTTCATTCTGTACTGTGTCCTGTCTAGTCTCTCATACGTGTCTGCAACTTGATTTTGGACTTAATAGTGAGTGAAAAGGGTATGGTTAGAAGAAAGAGCTATTTCGCTCTAACCACAAGACTAAATTTCCTCATACCTTTCATACCTACCTATGTCACAGAAAATTAACTTTGTGTACCCCTGTAATGGCTCTCATCAACTTCCTGCTAAATTTCTTTCTTTTACAAAAATATGTATTTTTATTTGTTCATTCATAGGCCAGGGTTATGGTGAGTAAATTGTTTGTGTACTGAGAAATCTTATTTGGAGAGATGCTTTCTAAGTGTCCTCATGGCTCTTTATAGAAGCATTATTCCCATTGTTCCTCTATGATGGCAACCTGATTTATCCTTATTCTTAATCCTGCTTTCAAAAACCATTAAAGATTTTACATCCCTTAAGGTAGCACTGTCCAACAGAAATATAAGGCAAATCTGGTTCTCATTTTAAATTTTCTAGTAGCTAAATTTTAACAAGTAAATAGACAGGTAAAGTTAATAGTAACAATAAATATAATTTGTTTAACCTAATACATCTAAAATATTATTCAATATGTAATCAATATAAACAGTTACTGAAGTATTTTATATTTTTTTGGACTGAGTCTCAAAATCTGGTATATATTTAGATTTCATTAAATATACTGTTAAAAATTAGATTTATATATTCAGATGGTTCCAGGTATATTTGTTTGCTGGTTATTGATTGGTTATATTTTAAAAATTTAAATTAATTAAAATTAAAAAATGCAGTTCCTCAATTGCTCTAGCCATATTTCAAGTGCTCAATGCCAGCCATATGTGGCTGTTGGCCCCTCTATTGGACAGCATAGTGTCCTTTATCTGTCATTCTTTCATTGGTTTCTCATTTTCATATAATGAACCCGAGGTAAGATTATTAATCAATCACTCTTTTTCATTCTGCTTTTGTAATATTTAGAACACATCTTAATTCAGAGTGATTAAAATTTTGAATATATCTTTTGTACCAGCTACGACCAGGGAAGAGATGATTTACCTAGATTTATTTTTTATTCATTCAGCAGTTTGTAAATTCCTATTTAGTAAAGGTCAGTGGAAGAGTTTAGAATGGAAACCAGATCTTCCAAATTGTCGTTTGTCTCCTGTTATACTAGATACTAATAATTCCTCTTGCTATGGAGTATTTCCTTTCACTAGTGATAAGAACTTAAAAGGAATCCTTTTCTGTTTAGTGGGATGTAGGTCTGGATTCACTTGTTAAAAACATATCACTCTACCCAGTTTCAGCAGGGAAGGATTTGATATAGGAAAGTAGGTCCTTTATATATCTTGGAGGAGCTGAAAGAGCAGGGTCTGGGTTGAATTTCTAGCAATGGCTCTTAGAATAACACTGTCGAACTGTCTAGCCGAAGCTGAAGAAACGGCTACCTGTGCTGTAATAAAGAAGCTAAGCAGTCACCGTCAAACTGCTTCCCATTATTACAGCAGCCGGGTTCTGGATGCCATTGCCTAGCTGGCAAAATGGTGTGGGTGTTGGGTGTTGCCTCTTTACCTTTGAGACTGGTGACCAAACACCAGGAGTTCAGCCTTAGAGGCACAGGTGTTACTTCCGCCTTTCAGATCTGTCATGACTGTGTCTGGCAGCTCTGGCAACATGGTCTCCTGCTCTCTACGTTGTGCAATAAGGGGGCTAGAATAAATTCGAAAGAACAAGTCAACAGTAGTTGCCCAAGTGGTTAGCCTTTTGATGTGGAAGCTAGAGATGGGCCAAGGCGAATCTCAGTTGAACCTGGACCTTTTTGTATCGCTGAGATAATTTTACAGAGATGTTGAGAAGGTGCATGAGCTGAGAGAACAGGTCCTATGAAAGTTCTGTTTTTTTCTCTTGAGTGTGGTTTTCTAGGTCAGTATCTGGAAAGGTAAGAACAAATGGTATAATGCTCCTGGATCAAACTAGATTATTCTGTGTTTTGACAGACCTGAGAAGTTAGCACTACATGAATATATCAGTGTTTTTTAAACATTTAGTTAGTGTTCTAGCCTACTTTATCATATTTTTGTGTGTCTGATCATTCAGGGCCTTTAAAATATGTGGGATGGGAGATTACCTCGAAATTTTTGCCCCACTGTTGTTCTAACTGGGATTGGTTATTAAATATATCAAATATGGGGATGAATCACTACAAAGAGCAATATGTAATTTTGCAAGAGACAGGTAGAAAGAGTTATGTCTCTTGGGACTGTTGTGGGTCAAAATAATAGACATTGGGCAACGTTACAGAATTAATTCTGGTTGAAAATATCCTACTTTATATGGTTGTGATTTTTCACAGAACTATTGTTCTTCAAAATGTGTATATATCAAATAATTTGAAAATTCAGATACTATAATTAGGTTCAGTTGAAGACAATTCACCATTCTTTTATTGCATCTCTAAATGTATAGTGTATCTTATTATGATTAGTGTAAAGCAATGGGTCTCTAAATGTGGTCCCTAGCACTAGCATCATCGCTTGGGAACTTGTTAGAAATGCAAATTCACGAGCCCACTTCAAATCTATTGGATCAGATGGGTTTTCTGATTTAATAGCACCCCACAATCTGCATTTTAACAAACCCCTGAATGATCAGACACACAAAAATATGATAAAGTAGGCTAGAACACTAACTAAATGTTTAAAAAACACTGATATATTCATGTAGTGCTAACTTCTCAGATCTGTCAAAACATGGAATAATAAATGGGTAGGTCAGAATTTTTTTTTGTTGTTCCTGAAACTAATAGGTGGAATGAGAAATCCAGAAGTTACAAGCTCATCTGTGTTTATAAGGCTTAAATAAAATATTTATTTCTTTACAAAGTTAAATAGCACTATACGAAGATACACATCTGTTTGCTAAGGGACAATGTGTATCTGTGTATGAGTGGTGGTCCTTGTTTTGTTCTGTTTGTGTGACCGAGCGAGTGGGGATGTTTCTATAGTACATAGACATGTTTTCTATTTTCAGTGAGTAGTTTTACGCATAGCTTCTTTGTATGACACAGTCTAGCAACTGTGTAGTTCGTTTACGAAGTCTGTGTATGACTCATCTTCAGGCTGTGGCTTTTTCAAGTTACACTTAAAGGTCAGGGTCTCATTAGTCTTCAACTCTGCCTTTTCTAAGTGGGAAGTAAGAGTCCAAAGAAGTAAAAAATATGGAATTTGTTGGGTCTGGATCCAGACCAATGTTTGTTGTTGTTGTTGCTGTTGTTTGAAGGGGTTGCTTTTTCAAGAAAAATCAGTATTGCTAGGAATTCCCAGAATTGTTAACTAATTTGAGACTTAATTTTTTTTTTCACATGAGAACAAATCCAGTTTTATTTGTTTACTTTTCAGTAAGTTTAAATCCTCGAGGGGTACAGCATTACAAGGATTCTGTGGCCAACGGTTTTAGCAAGAATATTGCTTTGGAATTTGGCACAAACCGTGCCACTGGTTGCATGAGCACCACCAGTCAGTTACCTTTCCCCAGATGACTCTGGTTTTGTTCAGTTTGCCACCAGGAGTCACTGTGTTGTTCTTGCTTTGCTCACATAGCACATCCTTTGACTAGATAGAATTCAGTTTCACCTGGAGCATAAACACTTTCGGTTTTAGGAAGAGCTATGTGCTCCCTCCAGAGACACCACTTATAGCCAGCAAAAATGGCCTTGCACCACTGCTTTCCAGACTTATTTGTCATTTTAGAAGTACTCTTCCCAGCAGGCCTCCACTGGCTCCAAGATGGCGGAAGGAAGAGACTTAATTTTAACACTGATGTTCATTAGAGTGGGCTTTTGGATTTCAATATTTGTTTAAATGTTTGGTTTCTGTATCACACAGAAAAAAACAACAATCTAAAAAATTGTTAAAGGTTCAGAATCCCCCTTTCTCCTCACATTGTAAATATACATACTTTTCAATCTGCTTTGTTGTCATAGACATTCCAAAAATCTTATTTAAATAAAGTACTTTGAAGTAATTCACTTGAAAAATTGTTAAAACTGTGATAGATGTAGGAGAAATAATTTTCTGTTTCTTTGAAAATGTAGTGTTTAGCCTTATTAGTTTTCATTATATTTATATTGAGCATTAGTAAATGACAAAATGCAAAAATGAAAAAACAAAACACTGAGTCCTAGGTTGCTTTTTGTTACTACCAAGCTGGTAGGGCTGGCTGATGGAGCAAAATTAAGATCCTATGACTTGATTCTTTGGAATTCTGACTGTTGTCACTGTATAAACAAATAAAACAATCTCTGGCCGCTCACACAGTTTTTGTCCCTTGGACAGATATAATGTCTTGGCATTTTTCATATTCTATTATCAAAGCCAAGGTCTAGAATTTTAAGTGGGAAGCTGGCTCTGAAATCATCAAATGCCAAACAAAGCCCATCTGAAAGTCCAATAAAGTAAAATTATAGTATTGCAAAATAATAGAGTTACTGAACTAAATCCCCACAATTTGAAGATCTTTGCTATAAAGATGTTATTGTGCTGTGAGAAGGGAGGGGAGGTAGTTTGGGCCAGCTGAGGGCATTACTTTGATCCACAAATGGGGAGCTGAGGGTTCATTTTCCCTTTGGGGTTACCAAAGGAGGAAGAATGCTTGCTGGTACAGACCAGAGTATTATGTGGAGACGAAGCCTTTACTGAGCTTCTCATTGAGAGCCAAGCATCAAGTTAGGTGCTTTACATATAAATAGATATTGTTAGCTCCACTAATAGGGACCCAAAGTGAGATTCCAAGTAAGTGGCTGAATGATGACATGCCTAAGGTCATGGAACTTTTAAGTGGAAAAGCTGGGATTTGAAATAGTCTCTTCACTCCAAATCTTTTTCTGAAACTGGGTGTTCTGAATATTGAGGACACCACCGAGTTTTCCGTAAAGCTTGTTCATTGAAGTTTTATCATAGGTTTTAATCATCGGCTTTATATTTTTCATGACATCCAAGCAGTTTTAAATACATTGTAGAGAATCCCTTGTATAATCTTCCTTATACCTCTCAGACTTTGGAAAGTCTTGGGATATCTTTATAACTATTTAGAGTGGGTGTTAATAATTTGGGAATGTAGATGCTTGCTATTCAGAGTGGATTTATGATTGTTTTATAGAGGGAGTGAGCCTATTTTTCAAGGAGTAACATTGTATTGTGGTGTGTGCAGTATCCTGTGGGTGCTTTTTGGGTCTAAAAAACAGTTTTTGCTTATTAGCAGGTACCTTGAGGAAGTTACTGGGCTTCTCTAAGTTTCATTTGTTTGTGAGATGGGAATGACAATAGTTCCTTTAGGGGATGGTGAATAGCACAGTGCTGGGCACTTAAGTGCTCCAAAGATGCTAGCTGCTAGGGTAGATCTTACCATTCATGGACTTTTTAATTCTTCTCGATGTACTCCTTTTACAATCATTTCTACCCCACTTGGACTTGAGGGTGGACAGGAGTTGTAAATGTTACTGTTACATAGAGTCAGGTTGGAATCCCAGGCTCTGGGTAGTTTTACTTTGGATTTTTTTTTTTTTAAATTTATCCTGTATTTATGTATGTATGAACGTATTGATTTAAATTTATTTATTTTTTATGGCGACATTGGTTAATGAAATCCAATAAGTTTTAGCTGTGCATTTTAACAATAAGGCATATATATATTTACACTGTGTTCACCTCCCACAGTTAGGAAGTTTTTTGAAGTAGGTTAATTTTTTTGTTTCTTCTTAGGCATTTCCTCTCCTGTCTTTCTCTCAGACATCCTGAAGACAAAGATGTGATTCTTACATTCTTATCCCTACTCCAACCCTACTCTTTGTAAACATTCTGAATCTCAATATCTTCATTTCTGAAATGGGGTTAATACTCATACTTCCTCTCAGGGTTATTATGAGGATTAGGTGAGAATACAGCCAAGTTATTTGTACTTAGCAAGGGATCAATCAATGTTAACTAAAAGAGAAAACAAACCTTAAACAGATGATATTGCCCTTCAGGAAAGGGAATTATTCACTTTACTTTCTATTGGGATATTTTTGTCAGATTCTTTTCATCTTGTACTTGTTACATCCTCATATGAAACTCTGTTATGTGGATTTTGGGGTGTGTGTGCCTCAGGACACAATAGTTTTCACTTAAGTTTGGATCTTGCCACAGCTTGGTTTACTGAGACAGGAATGGATGACTTCCAGAGATATCCAGATAAGAGCATCATTTCTCATCAGAAACATTTTAGCAGTAAATATTTTCTGAACACAAGAGTGATATTTTTTATTGACAGACTCACAGAAGAAAATAAAATTATCTAGAATCTCTCCTCCAAGGGTTTGCTGGTATTAGTATTTTACTGTATATAGTTTCATGCCTCCCGACCCGCTTTTTATTAGGGAAATTTAAAGGTATTCAGAAAAGTAGAGAGAATAATATAATAAACACTTAGGTATACAATACTCAGACTCAGTAATTATTAACTCACAGATAATCTCGTGTCTTCAATATCATCACCTAGGCCTCCCCACCACCACCACCAATGTACCTCTTTTACTTTAGGGTGTATTCAAGTATTTATTTTTGGTCACTGTATTTAATTCTTCTTAGCTTTGGGGTTCTCTTCGTTAATTTTTTCATTAATTTGGAATCTTTGAATTGTCATCTGGGTAGGGGATTGAGGTAGGGGACTTTGGTGTGTAGGGTTGAGAGGTGTGTGGAAATGGGAAGAGTTCTTAAAACCTGGGCCTTTTCTTTTTTCTTTTCTATTCTCTCTCTATGTGTCTCCTTCTCTCCCTCCCTTCTAACCTCAACAGAATGGAGGGCCCTTTAGCTTCAGAGCTAGAAGCCAAGTGTAAGTTTCTGTAGCCATTCTCTATTGAACTGAAGATGTGCTTGGTTAATGTATAAACCCATTTGTTCATTTCAAAATATATGTTACTATTGGACGGGCACCCAATGTCTTGGGCTCAATCTATAAATCTGGGTTATGATGATAATGTCGTCAGGGCTATTTTATTGATCAAATTTTGGAATGTTTATTGTGCCAAATGAATTCTTGAAGGTATCCTTTCTGGAACCCTCACAGGGAAAAGGTGAACTGGTAAAGGTGAGCTGGTAAAGATAAACTGATTTAATTCTAATTTCAATGCTCAAATCTGAAGATTTGCCAGAACAGAGTTTGAGGAAGAATAGTTTCCTATGCCACTTTATGTTTAGGCTTATTGTTTGCAGTGGCTGTCATTTGATGACTTTAATTTGAGATTGCAACTGGTAAGGCTAATAACATTTTTAAAAAATTAAGGAAAGTTTAAGAGTTTGTTTGTACTATTTTTTAAAAAATCATACATTTGTTTAAATTTTTACTGAGTGTAGTACTACTTTCCAGCTCTTTTGCTTATGAGAGCCATGAGTTTACATGCTTTTAGAAAAGAGAGCCACCCCAGTTCAGCTTTCCACCTTTTATTTTAACTTCTAAATAGCTTTTTTTTTTTTTTTTTTTTTGCCTTTGAAGGATAAAATTGTCTTTTGTTCTTTTGGAAGCATCCTGAAATTACTGCTTTATTTTTTTCCTAAGGGGAGTTCACACATTTTCAAACTATTCAGACAGTTTATAACCCATGCCTATCCTATTCCTAGGAGAGGCTGATGTCTTGAATGCACTATAGGCAGTGACTAGGTGGTGCCTTTAAGATAGTAAGACTGCCCTTGAGATAAGGGGCAGAGCAGCCTCTCAAAATCTTGAATGGATCTCTTTCTTAGGTCAATTGCTTTGGATATTTTTCGCAAAACAGAAATGTGCTGATGTTCCTGTGTATTCTTGTGTTATGTTGGCTTAACCATTGGTCATTTTGTATACCATCTGGAGCTGTAGGTTCAGATGCTGTCTGCCTCTTTCTCCTCTTCCAAATCTTTCTCCTCTTCTAAATCTCACATGGGACATAGGCACGTGTAAAGGTGCTGACATCTGTTTCCTCTTGCCTCTGGAACCCAATGAAGACTCTGTTGTTTTAACTCTTTGATCACTGATTGATTAAATATTTAATCAGTATACAATGAGTACCTGTTTGTACCAGCAGTGTACCAGGCATTAGATACAGAAGTGAATAAGGCAGTTCTTGCTCTGATGGAATGCATAGTCTGTTAGATATAACAGTTCTGTAAACCGATAAGCATGTACATGTTTAAATAAAGAAACTGGGCTGTAAGGATACATACGAAATGGATAATACGGGTTGGAGGGAGGAGAGAGAAGATCTTGTTTTTATTGTATATGTCTAGGTAATGTTTGAACTTGTTATAAGCATGTATTGCTCATGCAATTAAAGTGAAAATGCATTGTGATAGGTACAAGAAGCACATAAAAATACAGTGGGAAAGTGATTAGTTCCTTGGGGAGCAGGGGCCAAGGAGCACTTTTGGAAAGATTTTTCCCCCCCGGGTAGGTGGGGGAAAGCTGGGAGTTGGATAGAGGGAAAGCTTTTCATGCAAAATGTGCCCAAGAGTGACAAAGTAGCTTGTTTTGTTCGGAATTTCAGTAGTGACCAGCTTATACCTGTTCTTCAGGTACCACAGCTTTTCTTTCCTAGGGAGTTGAGAGGTTACCTGTAATTGTATTTTCTTTTGGGAATATATTTGTCTAAATATATTTCATAGTTTTAAAAAGGTACCATACTTTCTGATTAGGTTTATAGTGAACCTGGGTAAGTTTTTTAAATTCGTGATTATAGGTAAATTGTAGAAATGGACTATGGTTAACTTTGTTTCAATAGGAATATTATGTTAAGTTGAAATCTAGCAGTATAAGATTGTGAGAGCAGGGGTGGTGTATATGGTATTTATGAAAAACATGAACAATTAGGTTCTTGGGTCAATTGGGGCACTCTGAGAGCTTTCCTTTCTGGTCAATGAATTGTTAAGTTCATTGTACCTGTGCCTCGCCAAGTACACAGTTGCACTGTGTGTGTCTGTATTTTTCCTCATCTCTCTGAGCTCCTGAGCCCAAACAACTTTTCTAAGTGTAGCTGATAGTTCAGTGAAACCTAAGCTTGATCATTGTACAATTTCCACAGCAACACAGTAAAGATAATCTTGTCACTTGGAGACAAATGCTCAAGGCAGTATCCTTTCATTCCTCCCACTGATGGGAGAAAACTAAATACCAAGAAAAAACACATGATTGGGCAGTAAACAAGAGATTTTACCACATTTATGGGGGATAAAGCACTTAATTCTTTGATTCTCTGTACATGTCAATACTGTAGTGATATCATTCTGGAAGTTTCCCGAGTGTTTTCATTTTTCGACATTTCATAGATAAATGGTAGGCATATTAAGTGCTACACATACTGTGTGGTATTTCTTCCCCTTCCTGCAAAACATTTGCCTTTTGGAAGAATGGATGGCTCAAGGGATTAGCGATGGGGAAGTGAAGGCTTTCACATTGGTTCAGATTTGACCTTGGTCAGTGATGCTTGAAAATCAGCACTATTTAATAGGCATTAAGAGAGCCCACTTTTTGATCCACTTCCAGTGGATAAATATCCATAGTTCTTTAATGCCATAGTTGCGGAACTAATTGGCAGAATTAAATGATTTAAGAACTTTACTCCCCCTTTGCCCTCAGAAAATAGTTGGTTGTTGTTTAAATCAGAATCTTGGAGACTGCATGAATCATTTCTGAGGACCGGAGACTGTAGCTAGTTTTGCAGCTCTTACTGTAGTGGGGAGCTTGTGTACTTTGCATTGCTCTTAGTAGGAGGAATTGGGGGGAAGGGCTGTTTTTCCTTTTAATTTGAAATTCTCCCAAATTCACGCCCACTCATCCAAGCCTAGATGCGTAAAAAATACTGGAGTCATTCATTGCCCAAGATTCATTCCTTTTTTTTTCCATGATCAAATAAAGGGGATATGAGTGTAATCTATTTTCTGTCTCCTTGATTTCCTTCCCTAAAAGAATTTCAGTGCGTAAGGCTTTTTCTGACACCCTACTTCTAATTGACATTATTGACTTTTGCAGTGCGGCTCCAGTGAAATTAGTAGTGTTTTATGTTTTAAGCTCAGTAACTGCCAGTCATGATCACTCTGTATTTATAGAGCTCCCAGGGAAGGGTGAGTGCTCGGTGATGATGTATTACCTGCTAATTTGTTTGCTGAAAGATAGGCCCATATATTTAGAATGATGACAGATCAGAATATTTGGCTAAGTATATCAGTCAGTGTCTCATTTTTCAAAACATGAAAACTCCAACATGCTACTGTAAAAATGTTGTGCTGTAGATGGATTTTTCTTGCTAAATGAATTTCTGTCCTGGCTAGAGTCCTTCCTTCCTTCCTTCCTTCCTTCCTTCCTTCCTTCCTTCCTTCCTTCCTTCCTTCCTTCCTTCCTTCCCTTCCTTCCCTTCCTCCCTTCCTCCCTCCCTCCCTCCCTTCCTGCCATCTTTGTTATATCCTAACTTGGGTAATGAGAATTTCTGGCTGATACTTTTTCTTCCTTTGTAGGTTCAGTTTGTCAATGCGCAACTCACTTTCCTTTTTTTTGGTTGCAGCACTGGGCACTGACATCTTTACCACATAAAGAAGGTCAAGTACAGAAATCCATAGGTCTGATTTCCCTTTGTTCTCTCTGTCTGTAGCTAAGAGGTGTAGACAAGGCCTTCACTAAAAGGGAAAGGAAAAAAAAAGACACAAAACAATGAGCTTTCTAATCCAGCTGAGAAGCTTTAGGTTGTTGGAGAAGCTAAAAGTGCCATTGGAAGGCTGAAAAGCAAGCTTCCCCTTGAGCAGGTAGAGCTGTTGCATGTTCCGGACGTCTCTGTGGACATTTATTGGGCTGTTTCTACTGCACACAGAAAGAATACAGAAATGTATTTCGAATGTCATCTGAACAGCTGTCAACCAAAAGAAAAGAAAAGAAAAAGAAAAGGCTCTCTTCAACTATTAGCTGCCAAATCTGAGATGCCACCCCCACCTCAGCAGAGACCTGGCTTGGGGACAGCAAGATTAGATAGTGAATGAATAAAAGGCATTCTCCATTGTAGTTCACCTCTATATAGAAAGTGATGTTAAAAAAAAAAGTATAAAGATGTTTAGAAATAAGCAGATTGGATTCCTGGTAAACCTATTAATGCTGTTACTTGGTGACATGTTACTGGTTACATGTTACTTGTAATCTAAATGTTTTAAAGGTTATTAAACTTTGGAGGTGATCATAGCTAAAGAGATAAAGATTCTCCCTTGAATCCTGACTAGTTTGCTTGTTGGAGACTCTCCCCAGCCTTCTGGACAGCTCTGCCAGGCTGCTGTGCTCCCGGCTCTGAGCTCTGAGCTGTGATTTGGTGGGGATAGGATGGGTTGGGTATAGTGTAACTAAAATAAGATAAAATGTAAGGAATGCTTCTGTGACTCAGCGTTTTTGAGATCCCACAACTCTCATGAGTTATGACTCTAAGCTAGTCTTTCAGAGGAGAATCTACAGTGTCACTGGTTACACCACATCAAGTGTTAGGGAAATGCTTTTCTTATCCCAGTCCCATCAGGTGGAAAAATATCCAGGGCTACTGAGGCTATTATTCTTAAGAATAATGTCTTCTCTTAGAAAAATTAGAAACTCTTTCTACCCAATCACCCTTAATACTCTTTCTGTATAAAATTACTTATATATCCAGAAAGTAATCCTTCTACAAATAAATAAATATGTATATTTATTTATTTATGCGAGGATTCAATGAATCGTGGTGGTGGGGGGTGGGTAGTGACAGGAATAGAAGCTGGGACAGAAAAATTTAACATTTTAAATTCCTTAATTTTATTTGACATGGCATATTTTTGCTGTTGGTTCTATGTAGTCACCCAGTGGAAAATTACACAGTGGGAAGTTATGAAACTGGTTTTATTCTGGAAATGACAGAGTCATTTAATATAAGGACACAGCCCTTTTTACCAGCACAACTCTGCACTACGTTGTAAATATTGACGTGTATAGCTTTGTACATCTCTTCAACAGTAAATGTGATTAAATAAAGTACAAAAAAATTGTATATAAAATATTCATAGAGTATATTGAAATTCTTTTGCCTGAGGTTACTCTTAATAATCTCCCCATCTGCCAGTAGTGATCCTCCTTACTTCTTGTCTCTAATCTCATCCCTCCCCAAAAAACAAACACAAAACAAAACTCCAAAATTTTCAACAGCATCTGAGAGAGTTAATTATAGTGATATGCAGCAACCAGGACAGTCTTAGCTGTTGGTCTGTCCCAAAGCCTACAGAAGGTTCTTATTTCATAAGCAGAGATAATTTGTTTCTTTCTGTGTGCCATATGGTTTTGCAACTGCAGAGATCAAACAGATTTGTGGATGTAAACTTCAGTTCTGTACTTAAAAAATTTTTTGAATTGTGTGGAGATTTTCATAATGTGCTCGGATCATTGATGCCAACCAGGTCTGTTGTAGTCAAGGATCTCTTGTCAGCTCTGTAAGCAACTGTGTATGGTGGTTTTTATTTGCCTTGGACTTTAAAGATGACTTTGGAAAGGAAACTTGGAACTCACATTGTTAACTGGAATGCAGTGATTATTTGATTTTTATAAAGATGATTAAAACCAGGAACCATTAACATAGAAGAGTAATAGTTCCAAGGCTACCCAGGTGGTCTCTGGAAAGGACTAGAGTTTTCTCTTAATCAGAGAACTTTTAATTACACTAATGTATTTTGAGATTAATTGTTTTGCGGATAGTCTTCAGAATGAAGAGTTTGAGTTTTTGGATTGCTATTTTTTAAACAATATAAGCGGAAGGATATAAGTGTGCCAGTGATTTTTCCCTTATTTTTTAATGACTCTGTATATGTGCTCTACTCTGCCAGTCACAATGAGTGTAATTTTTAATACAGTGCTTGGTTTATCTAAAGTAGATG
>NW_011888890.1:6074631-6096819 GCF_000151845.1 Pteropus vampyrus | reverse complement strand
CTCCAAAATGGGACTCTCTCTGCGACAGAACCTTGGTATTTGGCAGAAAGGAAGTTTTTCTGTTTACCCAAACTTATTTAGGATGTACATGCATATCAGACACTCATGAATGACTGCTCCATAAATGTGTATTTTATACTCCCTCAGGCAGTGGTGATAACAGATATCCAACATTTGATAGCACAGAGTACTTTATCCCACATAAATCAGGTAGAGGAGATACTCAAATTGAAGAATGTAGTGTAATGTATTTCAAAGGTGCAAAGTGATTTGGCAAAAGGCTCTGTAATAGTAAGGTTTCTTCGGACCAGGCCTGTCACGGTGCCAGTATGTCACCCCTGTAAGAGGTTTTGAACTTTGAAACAAATATCCCCCATCAAATAAACCCAGTAATTTATTCGGAGGGGGAACGTCAGATAGGTTAAGGTGGAATGCCAAAATAAAGAGGACTTTAACCTTACCGGAGTGCTTCTTCAGCATCTGCTTTGTTGTAGATCGCTTCCTCCCCCTACCCCTCACCCCCCACCGCCCCCTTAGGCATCTTTCATAAAATAGCTTGGCAACTGGAATGTCAACTTGAACACCACATACTTCAACCAGTTAACCAGAGTATGGTTTATTTAATGTTGCTTTTTAACAGAAATTAAAAGGGTCTCATTTTTTAAAAATGCTCAGACATATATTTTCAAAGAGTAAGAGCCAGCTTCCTTCACTCACTTGCTTTAGGAACACAAATATTTCACATTACTTGTGTTTTAAAATGGAAACATAATTAAAGTATAAGAAATTTACATTTTTATAATAGACACAAATGTGGGGAACTTTCCAATCAAGAATGAATCTCCAGGGGCCACATCTAGGTGAAACCCCTTTTTCTGCCACAGGGACCCTGGCTGTTAACAGTGGATTCAGGACAGGGTAAACCAACCACAGTGCCTACACCTGCCCTTAGCATTCAGCCTTTTAGCAAGAACGTAAGCAGTGGTCACGTTATCCAAGGCACACCAATTGGGACTCTTCACTGGGATTGTGCCACCTGAAGCAAGGAGGAAGACGCTGCCGTCTTCTCTGCAAGGTTGTATAGTTTCCAGCTCCAAGCAGTTTGCAGTCATGGTTCCAGCCTTGTGGAAACAGAGCTCACTGATGAAAATGATGCCAACATGTCTAAGTTTTTTGGAGTGGGCAAAACGAACATGAATTACATTTACTAAGTGATATTCGTGGCACATCCTTCAGGCAGTGTTTGTAAAACTACAGTGTACTCAAGAATTCCCTGGAAGTTTGTTTAAAAATGCAGATTCTTGAGCCTTCCCCTAGATCCAACCAGACTCACTGGCGATCTAGGAATCTGTATTTCCAAACAGACATCCCGAATGATTCTAAGACTCCTGAGTGATGTTGAATTGGTGAGAGCTTGCCTATTCAGTACCTGGCAGCTGAGGATGTTGGTCAGGATTAGATGCAAATTAGGTTTAGGTTTATTGCAATTAAAAAGTTAGGTTTATTAAAGTGAGGTTGAGAAAAGTGCTTTCTGAAGGTGAAATACATGGCCATATTTATTATGGCAAATTACTTGTTAAAAAAATTTTGTTTCCTAAAAATGTGATTTTTGGGGATGGGTGGTGGTGGTTGCAGTAGTCTGTAGTCATACACCTCCCAGCCCAGGTTTTCCAAGGTGGCTGTTGTTGTCTTGTCTTTGGCTTCTTTCCTGCAGCTGTTTTTCTTTTTATAGCAGAGGAGCAGGCAGAGATCTATACCAATCTCTTTATTTAAAAAGTAGAGTCCATCAAGTTGTCTTTTGGTTTTCCTTGGTCATCAATGCCGATTATTCCTCTACTCATTTATATTTGCCAAATATTGTCTTGATGCAAGGTAAGGAATGGAAAGAAGCCCTAATGCTAGAAAGTGTGACTTGTACCATGACTTTCTTCTCAGGGCTTACTCTTCCCTTTGTGTTTCTGTCTTTGAAACACAAAGCCTGAGGCCATGAAGGAATGTCAGGGTGGTATTTTTGCTAAGTATAATACCCTTGCTATCCTTTATCTCTCTTAATTGAGTTGATTTACATAGTTTTTATAGTCCCTATTATGTTTTCAGAGACATCTTGCTCTAGGAGAAGACAAATGTGGTAGATAGATGTTTTTGTCTGTTCCTTCTGATTAAATAGCCTGACATAAGTGATGGGAAGCATCTATTTATGGGTTTTAGCTTATATGATAAAACGCCGTACCAGGATGTGATTATAGTAGTTGTAGTAATAATTGTAGTAGTGCTAGTACCGATGATGATGTAGAAAAAATTATGTGTCAAGCAGTTTTAAGAGTTTTGAATACATTAACTTATTCATTTTTTTACAAAACTCAAACAGGTAATGTTGATTATAATCCCCATTTTATAGATGAGGAAACTATCAGCCACAGAAAGATTAAGTAACTGGCTTAAATTATTAAGTGGCAGAGCCAGAATTTGAAACCAGGTAACCTGTAACTAGATGTCATGCTGTCAACCCCACTATGTTATTCTGTCCTCTTACCAAATTAGCAATTTACAGTTCCTGACTAAGAATTTGGAATTTGGAGGAGGGCTGGGTCTCTCTTCCTAGCAGTATGAACAGGGGCTAGGAGGTGGGAAAGTGCAAAGCCTGTGGAGGAAGTGATGTTCCTGAGGCTCCAACTGTGGGTACAAACTGATGAGCTAATGCTAATGAAAGGCTAGAAAGGTAGCTGGAGATTTCCTCTGATTGAGTCATTGCATGCACACAGACCGTTGCTCCCAGTGTAGCTCTGTGGTCTTCAAATCTTGTTCTGAGATCTAAACTTTCATCATAAATTTAGATTGTTTCAAAAGATATAATTTCAGGCATATCGTAAAAATTCACATTTAAAAATAAACTTTTTACATGATACTATTAAATATAGTTGATTTTTATTCTAGCCATCATTCATTAAAACTAAGTAAGCAAGCTCTTAAAATTGTTAACCTCAAACTCTTATTCCTTTTCTCCTCCAATTTTTATTCAAATAGTAATACATGTCCTTGTTTCAGAGTCTTTTGTTGATTGTCCTGTCATATTTATATCATAAAAATGTATAAAACTTAAAAATGTCTTGTGTCTATGAATGAGGATCACTCATTCCTGAAGTCATTGTTTAAACATTTCAACTACTAGTAGAACAGAGTTGATTAAAAGAACATGATTACATTACAGATTCCAATAAATGATTAATAAAGTTAAAAAGTATAAATATATCACTTTAACAATTTCTCTCTTACAAGTATGCTTTTTTCTTACCATGTTCATTTTTTAGTAGATGATAAAAGATTTGACATCACTTGTATTTTCTACTTTTCCTTTTTATGTATGCAGGCACTGAAAAAACTTGTTTCCCAAAGATGAAAAAGGAGTGTTAAAGCAAAGACAACCAGTTCTTTGGATGCTTTCTGAAATTACATGGCACCACTCACATGGTGATCTATAATCGAAGATTATTTTAATGGCTGGCTAATGACTCAAAAATTGGATCCTCTCATTTTGTTTGAAGCAGACAGACTTGCAAAAGCATTTTTTTCCCTGCTTTTAGATACCTTTATTTCTTATACATGTGTTTGCACCAAGACCAGTAGTAGTTCACTTCTTTGGTGCCTTGGAGGATCTATGCCCCTGGTGAGATGTGGGTGTGGCTGAGAACTGTACTCACTTGAGGAAGTGAGAAAAGGGTGACATTCTCAGGCATATCACTGTTAGAAAAGCAGGCATAGGGAAGTTAAAGACAGAGAAATTTCTTTTAAAAACACTTTTCCTGTACCCTACCTAAATGGTATACATAACCCAGTTTTAAGTTCATTGCTGCAGGCTGTAATATACCAGTGAGATTTTAAGTTCTGTGTGTTCAAGAATTCAGTTTTAGCTTCTAAAACTGTAGCTTGGGGCCTTATATTCATCCAAACTTACACAAGAAAACGATTTTCAAACCAAAATGCTATTTTCAGCATGAAAATCGACTGGAGAATCCATCTTAAGTTTAGATTAAGAAGATGATTTGTGGGGTCAGTTAGATGACCTTCAGGAGGAGGCTGGGAGAAGACTGGTCTGGCAGCGTGGGGGAGGGGAATTAATGGCTGTGGCCACCACCATATACTTGCTTTATCATTGTTCAGTTCCACAAAACCCTTCATTCCATGTGAGCAGCCTATTTGGCCTAGTTCTAGTTAGTTTATTAATTAGTTAGAAATAATTAAAATATATAGATTTACCTTAGACATTTAAAATGAATATATAAATATACTCCATTCTTCGGTATCCTGAGAATCATTTTTACTTTAAATATTGGTCCACTGTTGGAATCCTGAGGATTTCTCTTGCACTAACCACACCCTCATAGATCAGCTATCTTAAAAGTGGAGCAAGAACTGAAGCTTATGATCCTACGTCAGAATCTTTCCAGATTAAAATTATGTTTATTTCCAGTTTTAAATCCTCTTTCCACAGTTGATCTGGCAGATATGAATTTAGATGCTCTCCTTCATTGAGTGTTTGTAAAGCATTTGCTTGAGTTTTTTAAAGGTAGTACTTTTTTGCCCTCATTTTAATGGTTTACAAGGCTATATAAATTACATAATTATGACTCCAAGTGCAAATAGCCACTCACCGCCCCCCCCAAACAAAACAAAACAACAGACTGGGGTATAAATAAAATGCCTTGTATTAAGTAAATTATGGTAGAAGTACTAAGTAGCTGTAAGGATATACTATTTAGAGGACATCACCTGTGAATTTTATAGAGAAAGTAGATATCCTTAATGGAGTGAGGGAAGAAGTCAAGTCAGTTGAGTTTACAGTACATACAATTAGCTTTGTTTTACTGAAGTCTGTGTTATCGAGAGTTTGTCCAATAAATAAGAATCTTCCACTGGTTTTCTTTCCTGTTGTATGTAATATTTGGTGAGTGTATTTTATTCATATCATGCATTTTTGGTGTTTGGTAATTTTTAAAATGAGTTTTAAGGAGGGACAGTTGCTTGAATGTGGCACTTGGTTTTTATGACTCTACTAGAAGTTTTCCTCTGTCAGAAACAAGTAACAGAACTTTTAACAACTTGTATTGGTTTATATTCTGCCAGGATATGAATTTTCTTAAATAATAGGGAACAGAGGTCCTTAAAATGTTGTGAACTGAGATTTTTTTTCCAAAGGTAAAATGAAAAGCAGTACTGTACAGGAAATTAAATTTTGGGGTAAGGAAGTGAAATTGGACTGATTGAAATCATTAATGTCCCTTTAATGAGGGGTTATATGAAAAATGTTGGGCAGAAAGTGTGATGCCAGTTAAAAATCATAAATGTGAAATTTATTTAGTTTGAACAAACAGTATTTGGAACTGAAAAGAGGAAAAGGAACATTTTTATGTGGGAGAAATTAGTTGTCATTCTCAAGGGTTATGGAAAGCCGTTGGACCATTACAATTGATTTGCTTTTCTCTAAAGAGAAAAGCTTAATTCAGAGATTTGTGATTATTGGTTTGTAAAATTTTCCACCAATTAGAATTTTGTATTCTGGGGACATTTTCTTTTGCCAGCAGTGTAGTGAATGTCTATATTTGCTTGTTATAAGTTTAAAAAATACTGCTTGTTTCCTGTCTTCTAGAGTTAGGAAAGCATCTGTAGTTCTAAAAACTTACATATTCAAGTTCTTGTTTGTTTCCTGTCTTCTAGATCTGTAAGATAAGAGTGTTTAAAAGGTCAAGTAATTTGACCAGCTTCATTGAGAAAGTCTCAGTGAATGCTAGCATTAATATTTGGAGTTGAATTTTCAATCATAGGTACGCAATGAACTTCACTTCAATAGGGAGGCAAGAAAATGAGCAGGATCCTGTGTAGGCACAGTTCATGCTAAGCACAGTGGCTGGCCCTAGTAGGTGCTTGATAAGTGCTGTTAAGAGATCAACTGGAATTGTGAATAAATAGAGATCAGCTGGAATTGGTGAGCTCCATGAGTAGAGGGATTCTCTCTCTGACTCTCATTTTCAGGGCACCAAAACCATGTCTGGCATTTGGCACTCAGCCATCCTTTGTTGTGAATGAGGTATGTTCAGGCACAAGGACTGCCACCTCCTTGTGGATACGAATACAAACACTTCTGAGTATTTTGGAGGAAGAAATAGCCCCAATGACAGCCTTTTCATTTTCCTTTATGAAGCCCTTTTCTGCAGTTACACTTAGTGTTGATAATTGAGGACTTTTTTAAAGTGACATTTAAAACTACTCTCAGATTCATGATGTTAAAGTATAAAAGTGTCACCATGAAACAAGGACTTACTTCTGGATTCAGACCTCTGGTGGTGAAGAAAAAACACTCATTACTCATAATAAAAGGTCATATTCTCAGATTTTCTCTGGTACTTTCTGGATGTCCCATACAAAGGAAGTTTTTATTAGAAAAATTATTTTTGTGTGTGTTTTTCAATTTTTGTTTAAAAAAACCTTTATTTTTCAGCTTGCAGCTTTTTAATAAATCTATAACACTTAGGATGTACTTTATAAGGCTCATTACTGAAACTAGTTTTATCTTTGGGATCTTGCCAGTGAGAAAAGGTAGGTTCTATGGCATCTTTATATCTAATGCAGTCTTGCATTTAACTTCTTAAACTTTCTGTTAAAACTATTTCTCAAGTAAATCTAAGCTGTGTTTGGATAACAAGTGCACTGTCACTCAATATGTACATGAGTATATTACTTGTAAAGAGTGCCAAGGTAGACTGTTTTGGGTCCTTAAAAACAAAAGCTTACCAGAAACTCAAAGCTTAGTCTTAATGTTGCACCAGTTACTGTTCTGTTCTCATCCCTTTCACTCTCAAAACCTCTACTTTCCCTACTTTTAACCCCTAGGAGAACTAGAGTGGGAGATGCCCTAGTTGCTAGTGGTGCCTGAGATAATGAGGTGGCCGCAATATAAAGATTACTCTGCTTCGTGTTGAGCGATGTTGGCCTTAATTAAAAAAAAAAAAAAATTTATATATATATTTGGAATTTGGTAGCTTAGAAAATTAAATGGCTAATTTTTAAAAAGGCAGCACTTGCTACCTGGCATCCAAACTCACCTTGGATCTCCTGGGTGGTCTTCTGCAACTTGCTCAACCTATTTTTCCTGTGTTAAACAGGATTAAATATGCTTCCTTTTCTAGAGTGTTGTAAGAAGGCTCTGATATGACTGTAAAGTTCTATGCAAACAAGACTTCAAGTAATAAAAAAAAAAAAATCTTAAAACATCTTTGCTTCTGTTACTTACTCTCCTCCCCAATATGCTTCTGAGAGTTGATCAGAGTTCTATAAAAGGAATGTGGTTACAGTGTGTCAGGAAAAAAACATGAGAAATAAGTAATCCATAAACTTTACAGTCATAAGGGGATCTGGGTGGGTGGATCTGGTGACTTGGCAACTGAGAGAGGAAAGCAAGTGTAATTGTTGATTTTATCAGAGCAGGTTTGTGTGTTTGTATGTGCACACTGGGGGATGGGGATCAAATATAGACTTAACAATTAACAATTTCAGGAGGTTACCAAAGGCTAGTGTTACATAAATCCTAGGCAGTATTAGCGTGTCTATAGGGTATAGTATTAATGCTCAATTAAAAAAAATCAAATTGTTAAAACAGAGGTTGTAATAAATACATCATTTGCTTCCTTTCATAGAATTTATGTTTTGGGGCCTCTAGGTAAATAACTTCTATTATCACTGGGAGTTTCTGAAAGTTGATTTTAGTATAATTGACTTTGTTGAATACTGAAATCAGAAATTGTGTCATCATGGTCACTAAAGTTTTTTTCTGTCTGATTCTGCAGTTTCAGCTCTTTCAGTTTTGAAGGTTGCTTTGGGTTTTTTTTTTTTTTTTTGAATTGAAATGTCATAGGAAAGACCGGTTGTTAAATTCATGACCAATCAGGAGAATTTATAGGACCCAAATTAGATTTTTTTAATTAGAAAGTATTTCTTCTGGACTTTTCCCAGGGAATGAAATTCCATGTAATAATAATTTACCAAAAGAGAATTGAAAAAGGGAAATCTCATTTTGAGGGGCAGGAGGCCGAGGGGTGGGTGGACAGGGTTCTTTAAAAGCAATCTTTGCTTTGTAGAATACATTGGTTTAAAGAGTTGCATGGGCCACAAAAAGAAGCTGTCAGTTATCAAATATGAGAGTACCTTAGAAATTAAACTAGGTATGTTATTCTTCGTGAGGAGCCTAAAAATAAACTCAAGGATCTGGATGTTCCTCTTTACCCTCATGTCTACTGGGTGCTAAGGCCACTTGGAAATATTAGCTAAGGTGTTGGTTTAAGTTTTTTTGCCTATTAAATTTTCATGAGTATTTTTTTCTCAACAAAATTAGTCATTTAGGGGAGACTTTTAAACATATTAAAGTTTAACATATTAAATAAATTTTACACACACACACGTGCGCACGCACACACACACACACACACACACACACACACAAATGGCAGGCAATAAGGAAGAAATAGGAAAGTTTTTTCTCTTCTAGTTGGGTACCTCATTATTTATAAGCTACCTCCCTCTTAAGGTTCTTTGAGCTTTGGGGGCAAATAAGAGTAGTGAAGCTTCAAATAGTCACTTGGCAGTTCATTATCAGCCCAGATACATGGGATTGGAACTATTGTCTAAAGTGCAATTGTGAGTTTTTGAATTGTAGGTGAGACTTCAATGCACACTCTATGCTCCCATAACTAAAAGTTGTTTGGAGTTTGTGATATCGGGAGCAAGTACCCGGTTAGCAGTCCTGTAGATCACTGGTTAGCCACAGGATTCCTGTTGTGATCAACATTTAGTTGTATGAAATCTCTGGGGGTGGGGAAGACAGAGGATTGGGAATTCCCTGATTTCCTCCTACGTGCGTGTGCGAGGAAGAGAGACACAGGTCACGTTGACAAAATCTCTGGGCATGTTGGGTGAGCAAGAGTGATAAGAAGCTTTTATCTACTTAAATTTCTGTCTAGGTGGGATTTGAAGGTCCAAGTAGTTAGTGGTTTTACAGTTCTCAAACCAGCCAAAGTGAATTTGATGTTCTTGGCTATGTATCGTAATGATTAAAAGTATGTGGAGCCAGACTGTTTAGGTTTAAACCTCAGGTGTTCTGCCTGGATGACCTTTGTTCATTAACTGCACTGTCTTT
Organism: Pteropus vampyrus; assembly: GCF_000151845.1. Taxonomy (NCBI): domain Eukaryota; kingdom Metazoa; phylum Chordata; class Mammalia; order Chiroptera; family Pteropodidae; genus Pteropus; species Pteropus vampyrus. The sequence continues at coordinate 6,087,635 of NW_011888890.1, read as the reverse complement.
AGTTTCTCATCTTCAAAATGGGGATCATAAAGTATTTATAGAGTTATTATACAGATTAAACAATATGTGTCAAATATATGTAATATATGTTTAGAATAATTCCTGGCATAGAGTGAGTGACACATGTGTTAGCTATTATTATTACTACTAATTAATTACTTGGGATTCTTTAAGAGTTAGTTATCGTTGCTATTATAAACCATGTTGGAGTGGTAGCAGAGATGGTATTTCTTTGTAGAGAAAGCAAAGGCTGTTGTCAGTTTTATCTCTGAGTCCAGGGTTTTGGTCCACATACATTATAGCTATTTGTCTCTTTTCATTTCTGAAATTTCCAAGGAACGTCCCATAATTTTTTGGTGATTTGAGTGGTTTATGCCTGTCTAATAAAGGCAATATTCATAACACCTTGTTTAATATTATTATTTTTTAATGTCTTTGAGTAAAATGGGAGTGTGTTGGTCAGTTTGAGCAGATTGAAGTCCCAGCAGATAATATTGTCCATAATAACTTTCAGAGTCATTCAGGTGAATAGTTCACTTCCTTTGCACCTCTTTCTGCCCTTCGATCAGCCTGCTGCTCAAAACCCTTAGGAAAGGTTATACTTGGGACAGAGGATGGTTCTTTTTGAATCTTAATCTTGATAGCACCATTCCAAATGGACGTTAGGATAATTTCACATAATTAAGGAAACATATTGTACCTTTCTTTTTTCCAATAGTTAATTATTACAATTAAAATCCATGTACTGTGAATACACCAAGGGGATGTCAAATTGAATCTGCATTTAGCAACCCCTGGATGATTTACTTTTTTATATACTATTTTTCAAACTTCAAAAGCTGATGGCTTTCTAGAAAACAAAAATATCTTCCTTGAGGAGGAGGAACTCTTGGCTAATCTTGGGTTGAACCAATTAGATGCCATAAGAGGAATCATAAATGGATGTCATAGAACTAGAGGAATCTCTTCAGACTGATGAGATAGATGCCTTTTAGTGTTCCTGTTAGATAACTGCTGTCCCATATGGTAGTCAGTAGCTACATGTGACTGTTGAGCACTTGAAATATGGCTAGATTTAAGGACTGATTTGAAATTTTATTTAATTTAAATCACAGTTAAATTTAAATTAGACTTGATTCAATCATTGGAAACATATTTAAAGCAACTTGGGTATGTAAATTTTTTGAGGTCGAGATACTTGTCAAGTAGTTCTAATGAAAATTTAGCATCTTAATTGAGATGTGGTATAAGTGTAAAATATGCACTAGATTCTAAGGACTTGGAATGAATAAAGAATACAAAATATCTCAACTTTTGTATTACATTGGAGATTATATTTTAGATTTGTTAGGTTGAATAAAATATAACATTAACTTCACCAGGATCTTTACTATTTTGAAAATGTGGTTACAGTAACACTTTAAATTACATGTATTGTTTGAGTTTGTGTTCTGTTTCTACCGGACAGCATTGTGTCAGGCTGTCTTCCCAAAATCTGTCTTTGGAAGCTTTCTAATATCCTCCCATGTTCCTCTGTGTTGGGGGATCATGTTCTGGAAGATTTCTTGAGAACTAAAAATCATCTGGAAATAAAACAACAGCTCGATATTTATTGAAGATGAAGAACAATCTCAATCCTGTCCTTTTTATAATTTTAAATGAGTGTTTTATAAGTAGATTTGCTGCCAAGGTTGTTTTTATATCTAATAGGGTTAAAGAGACATGACTAAAACATGAGATTATTAATAAGGCTTTATGTATAGGTAATATATTCCTATTGTATAGTCCTTTTTTATTATTATTATTTTTTTGGCCACACACACACAAATAAAATTCACTCTCCCAACAGTTTCCAAGTGTACAGTGTACAATATTGTCAACCACATGTACATTGTTGTACAACATCCCCACAGCCTTCCCCACCCCCATTGTACATGACCAAAACACGACAGCTTCCTATCTCTTCCTCATGCCAGCCCTAAGCAGTCACCTTCTGTTTCCATGAGTTGACTACTTTAGATACCTCATGGACTCGTGCAGTATTTATCTTTCTGTGACTGGCTTATTTCACTTATAATGAACACCAGGTTCATTTATTTTGCAGCATTTGACAGTATTTCCTTCTTTTTAAAGGATGAATAATATTCCATTATATATGTATACCACATTTTCTTTATTCTTTTATCCATGGACATTCAGGTTGCTTCTACCTCTTCGCTATTGTGAATAATGGCTGCAGTGAACATGGGTGTGCAAATATCTCTTTGAGATCCTGTTTTCAGTTCTTTTAGATATATACCCTAGTGGTATCGCTGGCTCATGTAATAGATCTATTTAAAAAATTTTGAGGAACTATTTTCCATAGTGGATAACGCACCATTTTACAGTCTTACCAATAGTGAATGAGGGTTTTAATTTCTCCATATCCATGCTGACATTTATTATTATTATTTTTTCTGATAGTGGCCATCCTAAGTGGTGTAAGATGATGTCTCATTGTGGCTTTAATTTACATTTTTCTGATGATTAGTGATATTGTGCATCTTTTCATATGCTTGTCGAACATTTGTATAGATCTTCTTTGGAACAATATCTATTTTAATTCTTTGCTCATTTTTAATCAGTTATTCTTTTTTTTACTGAGTTATAGGAGTTTTTAAATATATTCTAGATATTAACCTCTTATCAAATACATAGTTTGTGAATGTTTTTTTTCCCCATTTCATTGGTTGCCTTTTTATTCTGTTGGTTGTTTCCTTTGCAGTGAAGAAGTTTTAAAATTTGATGTCCCATCTATCTGGACATTTTTTGTTGTTTGTGCTTTTGGTGTTGGATCAAAGAAATCCTTGCCAAATTCAATGTCCTAAAGCTTTTCATCTGTTTTCTTCTAGGAGTTTAATAGTTTCAGGTCTTACATTTAAATCTTTAATCAATTTTGAGTTAATTTTTGTATATGGTGTTTCTTTTGCATGTGAATATTTAGTTTTCCCAGCACCATTTGTTGAAGAGACTGTCCTTCCCCCATTGTGTGGTCTTGGCATCCTTGTCAAAGATCATTTGACCATATATCTGACGATTTATTTCTAGACTCTTTATTCTGTTTTATTGGTTTGTATGTCTGTCTTTAAGCCTGTATCAAACATTTTTCATTACCTATTGTACCAAGTTTTGAAAAGCATTGGCTTTATTCATGTTTTTAAGCGTCTGCCTAGGGTTGTTTAGAAAAGTCTATTAACAGTGTTTTCTCTAATTCTTTATAATTCATAACTTTTTGCATTTTTGTATCCAATATCTCTCTCGAAAGTGTAAGGAAATTTCTTCTCAAGCATGTTTGAAACAACTTGGCTATGTAAATCTACTTATTCAAAGGGAGATATGGCAGATCGTGTGAATTTATTAGGGATATTTGCTTCCTCAGGTATTCTTGATTTTCAGATGGAGGTGGGAAAGCAAGAAGAAAAGTTCAGATTGTTTAATATAGCTCTAGAAGTAGGGTTAAGATTCTAGAGCCAGATTGCCTAGGTTTGAATTTCAGCTCTACCACTTAGCTGTAAATTGGGGGCAAGTTATTCAACCTCTCTGTTTTGGTTTCTTCATCTGTAAGATGAAGTTAATGTTAGAAGCTGCCTCACAGGAATATTTTGAGGGATAAGTGAATTAAAAACAGTGCCTGGCACTTATTAAGTGCTGTATAAGTGTGTGTGTTTTTATTACTTTGAATATTAAAAGTAAAAACTAGAACACTGGCTAAATTCTTGGTTTTTAGAAGGCCAACCTTGCTAGTTCCATCAGAAATAATGAACGAATGGAGCATTCATTATTTCTGTTCTTAAGAACTCTTAACACCCAGATAGTGTAATAGGAGATTATACATTCTTAGGTCAGTGGAGGTTTCAAAATCTTTTAATGATTATATGAATATTGCATTTATATTAAGAGATATTACAAATGCTGCCGTGTAGTTTATCATTTGTCTTCTGGCTTGTAATTAGTTTTTTAAATGTATGTATAAAACTTAGAGTAAGATGAAGATTAATGTACTCGAACAGCATAAACCATGATGACGCTTTGATATTGGAGTGCTTATAATATGCCATGACTATCAAATAAATTTTTCAACTTAGACTTTATTTTCACATTGCAATAAATCATCTGAAGCTTATACATTTTATGGTAGAGCTTTTAAATTTCATTTTTGTGGTGTTTTAATTACATTTAACTTTTATAACTTTTACTCCTTTATATTTGAATTATTCCAGTATTTGAAAAATAAACATATGAATTTCAAATTGGAACCTAGAATTTGTTCAAGGTATATATAATATATAGATATATAAGTGACAGGACTCCCTCATCTCCCTCCCTTTTAAAGCTGTAAATGAATAAAAAGTCTCAAGTGTTCTTTTATTAGGAAAATCATGCCTTAGGGCTTATGATTTAAGATGTTTGTGAATGATGAGATGATCATCTCTGGGAAGTAAGAGCATTCTTCAGATAAGAAAGTGTTATCTAAAATATATTTTCTTTTACAAAAGGAATGTAACACAATTTTCTTCTACGTTATATACTTCTCTAACATATGAGAAGTCACCCCACCCCTTACTCTAGACAAACGAAATATTTTCACTTTTGTAACATGCATTTCTGACATCAAGGGAAACATACCTGTGTATAGCACCAATCTTCTGTAATAATATTGAGTGCTTCGCTGTTTTTTTCTGAGCCATTTTGGAATGTGTAATATTTTTAATATCTGCAATTAAGTGAAAGGTAAGTGTATGTGAATGCATTTGTCGAATACCTCATGTATGGCCTTAAATAATTGGCTACTTGGTGGCTTCCCATCTATAGCTTTACAGCTGACAATGCAGAGCACCTAGGTTTCATGCTCCTGGATGTTTGTGTGACTGAAACACTGGTTATAAGTGAAGAACCAGATGGTTGTTCTTCACTGGGGCTGCTGATCTTAGATGTTCTACAAAGCTGCTCCTGTCTATAAATGTAGCATTTATATTTTCTGCACAGTATGTGCCTGTTGGCAATGTTTTTGTTTTTATAGTTGAACAGCCACTACCTGCAGGAGGAGTCACATACTCCAGCCTAGAAGAAATAGCCTTGTCTATATAGTTTGCAATAATTTTGTAATTAAAAAAAGTGCACACAGAAGAGTTTATTAAACAAGACAAAACAGATCCATTTATAAACATTACACTTCACAAAGACTCATCAGCATTCAAGAGCAAATTTAAATTGGAGGGTTTTTGATTAAAATGTTATGCAAACAGGAAGTAGGGTTTCTTTGTCTTGTCTATGGTATTACCTTCCCCTTCACTCAACTTTTTCTTCTAAGCTAACTGTGGCTCCAGTTGGCTCAGTAGGCTGTTTGAAAAGAACCACAGGGATATAACGTTTTTAAATTTACCTAGATTAGTGTTGTTGTTGTTGTTTTTTAATGAAATTCTCATGGTTAAGGAGTTTGAGAGAAAGGGTTGTAAACACTGTGTATTCTTTCTGCACAAATGATAGCCATCAAAATCTAGAGTCAGAAATGTTGTTTTCATGATGAAATGCTTTTTTCTTTCATCATTGCATGTGCTGCCAAAACCTGGGACAGTTGCTCATTCCCAAGGACATGGCATGAGCCAGAAGTGTGAGCTCCACCCCAATTGTAGGAAAGATACTACAAAGACATTTTCCACTCTCTGTTCTGCTGTGCATTTATCCACTGCTGTTCAGTTAAAAAAAAAAAAAAAAGAAAAAGAAAAAGAAGAAAAGAAAAAGCAAAAGATGCTAGTATTGCTCTTCATATGGCTGAAGTAATGACAAAGCATAGATTTCTGTCTCTGATTTTTTTTCTAATGGATTGATTGGCTCTTTGCCTGCTTGACTACATTAAGAAAAAAAATCCTCCTTTACAAATATACCTGTGATGGACTTTTAAAAGCTGTTTTATATTTAATAAGTGCAGGAGGTCCTTATAAGTTTGAGGCATTCTCCCCTTACTACCACAATGCTCTGTTTAGTAATAGAATCACATAGCCCTGTCTACTTCTTGATGGATTAAAAGGGAACCTCATAGGGCCTAATTTATGCCTTGCTCAGATATTTCTAGCTGAGATATGGATGGGCATCCTCCCACTTCTCCTGTCTGTTTTTAACGTTTGCCAGTATCAAACAGCTTTTGAGCATGTGGTGGTGTCTTTGGGATGTAAAGCATGTAGGAGTTGAGATGATCAGCTAATTGGGTCTCTTGAACTGTACTTAATTTTTCTTGAGCACTTTGGCTAGACTCTGCTGCTTCAGCACCTTCAGTACCTATTGTAATCCTAAATGTGCTTCTTGTAGTCTGTTTCTGCAGAGTAAATGCTGTTTTCTTTCAGTCACTATTTTGTTTTTCGTTACTCAAATATTTTATGATTGATTTTTTTTTGGATGTGCATTTCCTTCCTTCCTCTTGGTTTCTATTAAAAATACGTTGTATCTAAAAAAGCATTGGAGTCTCTGGCCTCTTTGGCACCAGAGCTTTCTGGGATAGACCTGATTAACTGTGCGGTTGCTGAGTAGCTTTCACTTGCTAAATATTTCTCCTTTGAAAATCCACACTTTGTATAGTAATTGTTGAATACAGTCATTAAGATGACATTTTCTTAGATATTCTAATGATTTAAAAGTTCATCAAATAAGTTGGCCCAAATTATCTACCATATACTTCAACTGTGTTAATTTTTCACATATATGATCATGTAACATTTTAGCGTCTTTTCTATTTTATAAATGTTAACAGTGGTACTCCTGGCTGGTAGATTTATGAATGATCTTGATTTTTAAATATATTTCTATTTCTAAGTTTTCCATACTGTATTTCTAACAACTACTAAAACAAACTCTTTGAAGTGTTGCTGGTAAATCTTTTTAAGGGACAAGCAATATTTTCTAGATTATTGCAGACTGTCATATACATATTATCAAATACTTAATTTTACAGATTAAATGATGGCCAGTAAAGTTTAATCTTTTGCTTAAAGTCATGACATTTAAGGGCCAATACACAAATCTGTAATTGAACACAACTGTGAAAACAACTTTGAGATTAATTTAACATGGTCATTTTTGTGGGATTTCGACTAGTGCTGCCTATCATTATATTAATAAATAGTGGCTATTTTGTAAATATTTTAGTTATTCAGTATAAACTAAAGTGGAGTTTTTTAGCTTTCCTATGAATCAGTAGTTTATACAGATTGTTAAACAGATAAGATTGAGAGGCCTTATTGGGAATATGAAAGGAGACATCAAACAATTCTCAAAATTAAAAATAAATTTTAAATTACTGTTTTGTATATTTTATATTTTGAAAATGACAGGGAATCAACAATTTCTTAGTCTGATGTAAAATGCAATTACACATTTATTGGCATACTTCCTGTCTTAGAAGTTGGTTGAAATTAATATTGCTAGTGGAAGTGAGAAAAAAAGGAATATAAGTTTAAGGGAAGATAAATAAGAAGTGCAACTTGTTTCTCAATGAGGAGGCTATAGAATTAGTGGCTACCAGCAGAATGAAATCCTAATTTAAGTACTTGACAAAGAATTAAAGACAAACAGTGCTTTAAAAAGGTAAGAAGAAAACAGATGAATACAAAATTGAAAGGAAAATGTATTTGAAAAAGCAGCTGTGTAATGGATAGAGCGGGGAAAACAAGCAATAGTACATCATGAAGATAGCTGCAAGCAAAACCGCATTATTCTTGGATTTTTCTTTTTTGGGTGAAAAACAAGCAGTATCTAAGAATATAAGTACATGTATTAAAATAAATTTGGGTAAAAAGATGTATGATATAAATAAAGAAATCTATAATTCATTCAAAAGGTATAAGCAATTTTCAAAGGACTTTTGGATTATAGCTGGCTGTATTCAGTAATTGTTTTTGTGATGCTATATTTACCAGAGAATAGGACATGAAATACATGTGAATTTCTGAAGACCATTTTTCAGATTTTGAAAGAAAATTTTTGGATAAATTCCCCTTGATGTCATCTAGTAACTGACACCTTAACGTCTATATCTTGGCTGATTTAAGCTCAGAGAAATTTGGTAGGTGAGTTGAGTGGGCTTTTTGCTAAGGGACTTTGGAATACTTTTTTCCCTGGGCAGACATATTGCCTTTTATTGTATAAAAGTAAAATCCATCTCAGATCAAAACTTTAGGGACTCTTATAGTTTTGTGTTCTAGTCTTGGTAATTTTTTATCCATGTAATGAGAAGTAAGAGTAAAAGTGGTGATCCAGCCTTTATATTATTTCTTGATCTGATCTTACTTTGTGAAAGCCATATATTGAGAAACTGCCACCTTTACAGTTATTTAGCATACTGATCAACAAAGGAAAACAGGATATTTCTAACAAACATTAAAATTATACACCTAATCTTGGACATATATAGGTTTTCTTTTGTCTAATAAGCATTTCAAAAAATAATGCATTTAGAAATAGAGTCAAATGACTTTTGAGTTTCCCTTTTTTTTCTCTATAGTAGAAAAAATGGATTGATTGGCTCTTTGCCTGCTTGACTAACAAACCAAACAAACCAAACCCTAGGTAGATGGGTAAAAGAGGGACCCTAGAAAGAAGGAAGAGGAATCAGATATGAAAATAAAATTCTCAGTTCTTAGCCTGGGTGATTGAGACTTGGATTTATTATTTTTGAATCTTGTCATTTTCCATGCCTTACTAGTGGTGCTCAATATAAAAATAAAATCATGAAACAGTAAGCATAATTATAAAATGATTTTAATGTAACATGAATATTTCTATGAACTACTTGTTTTAAGAAAGTAGCTTGATACTGTTAAAACAGCATCAATTAAATGAACCAACTCAACGTTTCTTATAATAAAACTAGACATTTATTTTTATACTAGTTTTTGGTTGGCATTCTCCTTATATGTTTGGCTAAAAGAGCTATATAGGTAGGTTTTTAGAATTTCTGATCTCAACATATTTTCAAATTAAGAACATGATTATTAAAGGGATCTTTTCTCCCTAAGGAGAAAAAGTGGTTGCATTAAATTGGTTATAAAAACAAAGCAAACAAAAAAGCCTTTCCCTGGGCAATTGAGGTTTCCATACAATTTTTTCTTTTCTGCTATGGATGGTGGTTTTTCAGCTTTGGTTGTATATTTGAATCATTTGAGTTTAGAAAACAAGCAAAGGAAAGAAAACCTCAAACTTTGGCTGCACATCCAGATTCTAATTTTAGTGGTCTCTGGTGGGACCTTAGCATCAGTTATTGTAAAATGTTCCCAGGTGATTTAATGGTTAGCCAGGGTTGATAACTCTGCCAGACGCTTATTACTAATGAACATCTGTCTGACACTGGCAGTCTTTGATTTTTCTGGACGTTGGACTTCAGTGTACCTCGAACTTTCTCATACAGTACAGATTGACATTCCCTTTTCTATACTTGGGGCTTTGATATATTAACTGGTGAGTGCTTCGTACAATCCTACAGTGTGCTGCTGTGGTGGGCTGAAAGGTGGCCCAAAGATATGCCCATGTCTTAATCCTTAGACTCTGTAAACATTATCTTTTTTGGAAAATAAGTGTTTTTGCAAATATGATTAAGGACCTTATGATAAGCCTATCCTGGTTTTTCCTTAAATGCTGTTATAAGTATCCTTATGAGATAAAGGAGAGGGAGGTTTCACAGACACAGAGAAGACAATGTGAAGATGGATGGACTGGAGTGGAGTGGCTACAAGTCAGGGAATGCCTGCAGCCACCAAGAAACTGAAAGAGGCAAGTAACAGATTCTCCTCCTGGGGGTATGAAAGTCTTGCTGACACCTTAATTTCTGCTCAGTGAAACTGATTTCGGACTTGTAGCCTTCAGAACTGTGAGAGAGTAAATTCCTGTTGTTTCAGCTACCGAGTTTGTGTTAGTTTATTATAGTAGCCACAGGAAACTAACAAAGGTGCCTTTCAGCTCACAGTTGGGTTTCGGTGGCATGCTTTCCCTGTCTACACAGCAGTATGTATTTGGGTAATAGATTAAATATTTTATTGCATTACTGTTTTATAAAAATGAGTTAAAATTACAGAAAAGTTTTGTATATGTGTGTGAACACACAGGTATATATTTATAAATACACAGTGGTATAGCCTATAATGGTAATGTGATTGAGATAAAGATGGAAATCATTAGGATGGGTCTTTAACCTCAATTAGGTGCTCATTAGATTTAAGCTGTGTTTAATGATGAAGTAAAAGAACACAATGAACATGTTCTGAATATTGGAACTATTTTGTTGAAGGTTGTTTCTAAAAATGTGAAAGATAATTAGGGATTTTAATAAACTTTTGTTGCACTGGGAATAGATCATCTCTTACAACATTTCCTGTACTTCTTTGATTCTAAGGTGTACCACTTTCCTCATTTATGAAATCAGGATATCTAACAATAAATGCATTCAATTAATGTCTTTTTCCCTCATGCAAAGATGTTACAGAATTAATGATGTTCTGAAACAGAGATGTCTCAGAATTGTGGTACTTTACCTAGTCTGTCATTTGACTTTTCAGATTTGAATCTTAAATAATTCAATTTGAGCACATTTTCTTAAATGCATTATATTAGAGGACAAGGACCTATATGAAGTTCTGAAGCTTTTAGTGTTCTAATTTAATTGTTTTTGCCTTTAGTTCCCAGGAGCTACCAGAGTAGAAACTAAATCTTTGCTCATTGAGATATAGAATCTTTATTGGAAAAATCATAGGCTTTAGATATAGGTAGATCTTGATTCTTAGTTTAGTTCTACTGATTAGCTATACTAGTAGGTAAACTATTTAATTAGTTTCTTCATTAGTAAATAGGAGATAATACTCATATTTCAGGCTTGGGATGATTAAAAGAGGTAATATATTTAAAGTATTAAACAAGGCCTGTCCAGAACCCTATAGCCAACCTTTATCTGCCTTTATTTTTATCCAGCCTAGACTTTTTTGCTCAGCAAAGACTTGACCATTAGGAAAAACAACTAACGTTCACCCATGGATAGGGCTCATTCTGACTTGAATTTTGTTGCTTGTGGCTTTTTATGCTCTTGCTATGCTTCTTTCATCTTGTTCTACTTATGTAAATTGATTAATTTCTTGATAGTCTACCTCAAATTCTCCCCTCTTTATGTATCCTTCTATGTCTCCAACAGCCTTAGAGTGATCATTTCTTGAACACTTGTAGCTGATGACATAATCTTAACCTTTGATCTTATACCATTCTCTGTCATTTCCATGTGTGAATATCATGTTTGTACCAAATAGATAAAATCTTCTGCCCAAGCCCTTGTGTCCAGGATATATAAAGGACTTGGTCAGAATTAATACAGAAAAGACTGCCAACCCAATAGGAAAAGGTAGGCAAAAGACTTTAACAGACACTTCGTAAGTATCTAAAATGTACAATAAATATCTGAAAATTGCTTAACCTTATTAGTCCTTAGGGAAGGGAAAATTAAACCACGACGTGATTCTTCTACACACCCACCAGAATGGCTAAAATGAAGAAAGACAATAAAGTGTTGACTGGGAATGTGGAACAGTTGAAGCTCTCACACTCTGCTGGTAGGAATGTAAGCTGGTGTAAAAGCATTTTGGAAAACTTCCAGTAAAGTTAAACATAGACCAATGATCCAGTGATTCTACTCCTAGGAATATGCATATGTATGTGTGGGTACATATACAGGACATACAAAAGAATATTCATGATAGCCAAAAACTGTCCATCAACAGTAGAATGGATAAATACATTGTGGATTGTTTCTATAGTGGAATAATATAATTCTATACATTAGAATTAGAATGCATTAGAATGAACTGAATGCTAATATATTCAACAACATGAATTTCACAAATATAACTTTAGCTTCAGAAGCCAGGCACAAAAGAATGTGTAGTCTATGGTTTTGTTAATATAAAGTTCAAAACAAGGATCGTGCTACCTTTGGGCAAGTTGAGTTTGGAGGAGCATAGAATTGGTAGGAAGTACGGGGTAGGCTTCTAAGAAGCTTATAATGTTCCATTTCTTTTCAATTTTATTTTTCATTACAGTTGACATGCGTTAGTTTCAGGTGTACAATACAGTGATTAGACATTTGTATAACTTACAGAGTGATCACCCCAATAAGTCTAGGACCCACCTGACACATACATAGTTGTTACAATATTATTGACTATAATCCTCCAGCAGCCCCCAACCTTTTTGGCACCAGGTACCAGTGCTTCTATGGGAATCTAATGCCTGATGATCTGAGCTGCAGCTGAGGTGGTGATGCTAGCACTGGGGAGTGGCGGCAAATATAGATGAAGCTTCTCTTGCTTGCCTGCTGCTCACCTGCTGTTGTAGTCTGATTCCTGACAGGACACGGACTGAGACTGGGACTGGTACTGGTTCGTGGTCCAGAAGCTGGGGACCCCTGCCCTGTGCTGTACTTTATATCCTGTGACTGTTTTTATAACTAGCAATCTGTACTTCATAATCCCTTTCATCTTTTTTACCCATCCCTCCAGTTCCCCTCTCATCAGTTTGTTCTCTGTATCTATGAGTTTGTTTTCATTCTTGTTTGTTCATTTTAGATTCCACATATGGTATTTGTTTTATTTCACTTAGCTGAGTACCCTCTAGGTCCATCCATGTTATTGCAAATGACAAGATTTTGACATTTCACTTAGCTGAGTCTGACTTATTTCATTTAGCTGAGTACCCTCTAGGTCCATCCATGTTATTACAAATGACAAGATATATATATATATTTTTTGTTACGGCTGAGTAATATTCCATTGTATATGTGTACTACTTCTTTGTTTATTTGTCTGCCAATAGACACTTAGGTTGCTTCCATATCTTGGCTGTTGTAAATAATGCTGCAGTGAACATAGGTGTGCATATGTCTTTTCAAATTAGTGCTTTGGATTTCTTTGGATAAATACCCAGAAGAGAAATTGCTAATT